>NC_090340.1:36765231-37082231 GCF_035084215.1 Heptranchias perlo | reverse complement strand
CTGGAGTTTCAGCCTAGATTTTGTGCTCGAGTCTCTGGAGTCAGACTGTGAACCCACGACCTTCTGACTCAAAGGCGAGAGCGCTACCAACTGAGCCACAGCTGGCACAAAGTGCTGAGTCTAATATCACTCCCAGGTCCCTTTCAAAGTCTCTCTGTGATAATTCAGTTCCCTTCATTGTATATGTGCCTTTGTTGCTTCTTCTTTCTTCGAATATGCAACACTTCACATTTGGCAGTATTACATTTCATTTGCTATTTGTCTGCCCAATTGCACAACAGGCCTAAGTCCTCCTGCAAAACTTCAACCATTCCTCCCTAGTGCAAAGCTTACTTTAGTGTCATCTGCAAATTTAACAAGCTTACATTTGGATTCTGTATCAAGGAGTAGTAGAGCACGGTACACTCACAATCACTATATGTGGTACAACAGAGAGACAACGTGTGCTTAAATGTGATGAACATATTAGAATTGGCCGACAAGAGTGTTTAATGTGGGTGAAAAAGTGATGCAGCTGAAAAGAGTTCTATATGATGCAGTTATTTGTGGCATTGTCCATTCTTAAATTTGCTGCAGTATTTAAATGCACGCTGCTTCTGATCATTGTGAAGCAAATATAAAGTCGATAGTGAATAAGCTCCCTTAGTGGTTCAGTAGGTAAATCCACCACTCAGGGAGATTTGGAGCCATTTGAACCAGGAGGAATTTGATCCCTGGTCAGTGCTGAGATGGCTGATTTCAGCTAGTTGGTGGTAGAACACTGTAATTGCCCTTTGCACTCTGAAGCTAGGGAGAGGAAAGTAATGCTATTGCAGGGCTATGGGAAAAGAGTAGGGGAGTGGGACTAACTGGATAGCTCTTTCAAAAAGCCGGCACAGGCACGATGGGCTGAATGGCCTCCTTCTGTGTTGTATGATTCTATGAACTCGTGTGTGGATGTTAGGTGAGGTTGAATGTCCTTCATGGTTAAATCGCCTGCTGCCACTCAGTGTCTAGGCAGATAAAGAATAGCTCTTTGGGCAAGGTACCTGAGGGCGGCTGGAACTCACAGGAACATAACCGATTATGAATTAGCGTCTCCAGGAAAGGAGGGACAAAATGCTATGTTCAACTAATCATTTAAAAATGAGAAAAGAAACAATTTTCAAATGTCTTTTTTATTTTTATTCTCCCAGGTGGTGTAGCTGGTGGGTTGCTGGGTGCCTGGATGACTACTGGACAGTTTAAACCATTTCCTCAGATTATTATGGAACTGACACCAAACCAGCAGCTGAAACTGTCTAATGATGTGCACAATATTGTCCGGCATTTGGACTGGACTGATGCAGTCCACTTGATATCATTAGTAATGGGAAATGCCACCCTGAAGCAGCAGGTATTGTCAGCAATAAAATTGTTTGTTTCGGGACAGCTTAATGCTCAGGTGCGACATTCTGATTGAAACCTATATAAGATGCCTTTTCTAGCAATCTAAATGAAGTTGAGTAAACTGGGACATAAATAAGGGAGTATTAATTTCGCCTGTACGAATTCAGGAATCTGTGAAGGATGCAATTTTGACCAAGCTACAATGACACCGGGGAATTTACATGATGAAGTTCTACTGTCTAAATATTCATGAAGATTATATCTAGCTGACTTCAGAACCAGGATTCTTTGAATCTGTTTTAATTTTTTGATGGCTGTGTTCTCTTGCCATTAATGTACTCAGTGAATTGGAATTATGTCAGGTTCACGAGCAAAGAATAATACTGCATGGATATATAGGAAACTTAAGGATAATTGGGCCTGATTTTCAAAGGCTTGTTAGTACTGTTTGAATTATATTACAAATTGGTGATCAATTGATGATGCATCACAAAATTGGTTTTTTATAACAAAATGTGATCATTTAACACACAATGGATGTATGTAAGCTGGAAAGCTATAATAAATGATACAACAGACCTCAAAGTCACTCTGAAAATAGAAACAGCTCCAAACTATTCATCTCACTAAAGCTGATGTAAGGACCAGAACATGTAGATTCTGATCAGAGATTCTAGCGACCAAAATGTAATTTGAGAAGAATATACTGGACAAGGTGAATGTGGTACTTGGTGCAATACCAATACAGTTTTTAGAAAAGGTTGCAGGGATGATAATAGAAATCAAACTCATCAAATAAGGCGAACAACTGAAACCACCAATGAAAAATGCCTAACACTTTAGGAGAAACACATTGTGAACGTAATCAAAATGGGACCATGACAGGGGTATCAGGTTACAACATGAACCAAACAATCACTATCAAGGATGTAAGAAAAACAATATACAAGCTTTCTATATAATCTTATTAACCTTGTTAGGGAAAAGCATTATGTGAACAAAGGCTTTCTGTCTATCCAAAACAATGATTTTATGACCTTGTGCAAGAGAGGGACTCTGAGTAATGAGCATGTGGTGTCATCTCCTTCTTTTGTTTGTAAGTAAGGAAATGGGAGCTGCCTCTAGTTTATTATGCTTTGGGGAAAGACGAGTTCTGGACAACTCGGAGGCAACTAATCATGAAGGAGGTGGTAAAGTCAGATGTGTGTTTAAGGGAGTAGGTCTGATGGCAGCCCCATAAAACAGAGAGAATGATTGATGGGAGGCCCATATAGAGCTAATTGTCTCTAAACCTCTAAGATGGGAGGGAGCTTCTTCGTATTGATTAGAATGTTCTTGGAGCTGGACTGCTCAACTAATCAAAGACCTTTGAGAAGTGCACCTCGAATATTTGTACAGTTATCAACTTTGTCATGATGTATTCCATCTTATTAGTTTTTTTAATTGTACACTTGTATTTTAACATCTTTGTTAATTATTATAACTTCTTAATAAAGCTATTATACATTGGAACAAAATACCTTGCAGCTTTTTTGCTTAAAGAATAGAACCATAAAATATATTACTTACAAAGGATAACTAGCCACACTGCAATGCAACCACTGGCGAAGTGTGCCGTATAACAACAGCTTCTAATCCCTTTCTGGGTTAAGCATAAGGTACACATCCCATAAGGAGCCTCAGGAATTACAACAGGATGTACAATATCCTGTAATATGATGCAACTGGAGCCCCTGCATTTACTACAATCTCCGAATCAACCAATTGTGCCAATTGCAGCACCTTACTGACCAGCCATGCCAACAGTAGTAACTCGTTAACCAGTAACAAACATGGAGGTATTCTGTCCCGTTAGGAGTGCTAAGAATGATCCAGAACTGATATAATCTCCTGCCCTTGAGGAAACAATCCAGAGTAGAAGGTGAAGGGGAACATGGAAAATTTCAGAGTGTACACTAATGGAGATACAAAAAACCCACAAATGTGAACACCAAATCAACCAGTAAGTCAGGCAGAAGATGCACATAGGAAGAATAGTAATAATAACAGCAGCAGCAACATACATTTCTGTCGTGCTTCCAGTGAACAGAAAGATGTCTCCGAGTGCTTTACATGGTGATGCTAAGCAATAGGCACTGAACGGCAAGGAAAAGAGAAAGTGGAAAAAAGCTGTGGCAGGTGGCTCCCAGTTGAAAAGAGCGTTTAAAAACAGGGAACGAGGTAACCGAGGATGGATTGGAATTGGGAAGGAGTACCAGGCGGCAGGAGTGTAGTGTTACATCGAGTTACATTGAAACTACAGCACAGAAACAGGCTATTTGGCCCAACTAGTCTATGCCAGCATTTTTGCTCCACACGATCCTCCTCCCTCCCCACTTCTTCTAACCCTATCAACATACCCTTCTATTCCTTTCTCCCTCAGGTGCTTCTCTAGCTTCCCCTTTAATGTATCTATGCTATTTGCCTCAACTACTCCTTGTGGTAGAGCATTCTACATTCTTACCACTCTTTGGGTAAAGAAGTTTCTCCTGAATTTCCTATTTGATTTATTAGCGAATATTTTATATTTATGAACTGGCTGAAAGAGTGGCCCCTTTAACAGTTGCTACACTCCTTTTGAGGTGATCCAGTGAGTTCCCTACTGCAGCACAACAGGAATTTCCTCTATTTCAATGGCAGGCTCCCTCTGAAAAGTGGAGATCCCACTGAGAGCCTGCCCTGCATATAGAACTGACCCCAACCCAGGAAAATGGCTCTGTGCCAGGCCGGCAGATCCTGCTCCCAACACCCTTCTGGCAGTGATACTGCCCTGGAAGAAAATCCAGGCTTTAATGTGTTCATTGTGACAAGTACGATTGGAACTAGGAGATAGCACAGAGATGCCTGCAGAGGAGAGAATTTGGAGGAGGATGAATTAGTCAAGAGTGTCAGAGGTGGTGGAGAGATTGTGGAGGATGAAGGGAGATAATGAGCCATGGTCACAGTCACACAGGGTGTTGATGACTTTGACGAATGCAATATCAGGGCTGTGGGTGGTATGCAAGCTCATGATAAACTCACAGATAATGACAGCAAAATGGCAGAAATATTAAATATTCATTTTGTCTCAGTATTTAGCAGGAAAACTAACATGGTGGGCATGAAATTAGAAGAAGAGATCAAAGACATTTATGATGGACAAGGGGGAGATAATTGATAAACTAATCAATCTTAGAGAGGATAAAACCCCTGGTCCGGATGGATTGCATCCAGACATTTTAAAAGAAGTTAGGAAAGAGATAGCAGAGGCACTTATACAAATATATAAAAATTGATTAGGAAAATGAATAATGCCAGAGGACTGGTGGACAGCTAATGTGATTCCTGTATTTAAAACAGGAATTAAAACAAGTCCAGGGAACCATCAACCACTTAGCTTAACGTCGGTGTTAAGAAAGATAATGGAATCCCTACCCAAAGATGTAATAGAAAAACATTTAGAAACCGAAAATATAAGAATAGTCAGCACAGATTTCAAAAGGGAAGGTCATGCTTGACCAACCTTATTGAATTCTTTGAAGAAGTAACAGAAAGTGTAGGCAAGAGTAATATGGTAGATGTAATATATTTGGATTTTCAAAAGGCCTTCAGTAAGATACCGCATAGTAGACTCATGACTAAGGTAATGTGGAGTCAGGAGACAAGTAGCAGAATGGATAGCAAGCTGACTACGAAACAGAAAGCAGAGAGTAGGGGTTAAAGATAGTTACTCAGACTAGCAAAAGGTGGGAAGTGGTGTTCCACAAGGATCAGTGCTGGGACCACTATTGTTTACCATTTACTTAAACGATTTGGACTCAGGAATCGGAGTACAATTCAAAACTGCGGGCAACACCAAATTGGGGGATATAGTTAATACTGAGGAGGATTGCGATAAAATACAGGAAGACATTAATAAACTTGTACAATGGCCATGTAATTGGCAAATGGATTTCAATATAGGTAAGTGTGAGGTGGTACATTTTGGCAGGAAGAATAAGGCAGCCACATGGTCCTTGGAAAATAAGGGGGTTAAATTCCTTAACCCCCGATTCCGGGTGTGGGGTCATGGTCCGTGATTAACCCGCGCTCTATGGCTGAGATGCAGGCAGCACTTGAGATTCGTGCTGCCTGGTCATTTACCTGATTCCTTCGTGCTGGTGAGTGGCTGCAGGCAACAGCAGAGGGCCCGATATAGGGCGTGGCCAGCACTACTTAAAGGCAGCCTGCTCCTCTTAAAGGGGAGGTGCACTGTCAATGCAATCAGTGGAGGGAGACAATTAGATTGCTAGACCTGCAAGAGGCCGTGCACCAAGATTCTCTCTTCTGGAGGCCTTGCTGGAGGAGGTGGATGCACGGAGGGCCATCCTGTACTCGCAGGGTGGCGGGAGACCCTTCAAACATGAACTCAGAGGCAGTGGGAGGGAGTGGCTCTGGAGGTGAATGCCAGGAGCATTGCACCACGCACATGTATACAGTGCAGGAAAAAGAACAATGATTTGACACGAGTGGTCAAGATGAGTGAATGCAAGTGTCAAGTGGCATATCCTACCAACTGCACCACTGTTCTACGCATGACACCCGCCCTCACCCACCCACCAACAAACGTTTCCCATCCGTACACAATGCTGCACTTTGGATGCTGCATCCCACCCTCACATAGTTCCACTCTTGCAATCCACACACCCACAACACACAGGTCACACACGCTGGCAGCTATTCGACCATGACAGGCACATAACCCAAACATCTTGCAGGACACTCACCGACATACTTCCCTCTGTGTTGCAGGAGAAGGTGGCACTTAACAGTCGGCAGCAGGGACAAACGGACGGGGGACAGGCACCCTACACGTCCTCACCCCCTTGGAGGAGACTGTGCTGAGGATCATTGGGTGGGCCATCGCTGTGGCCGTGGCCACTGGTGGCGCTGGAGGTACTGATGATGGGGGGTCTCTGCATACATGATCCTCCTCGTTTCCCACACCTCCCTCACCCCACAATCTTTTCAGACCCACGTGCTGTAGACGGTGTCAGCACATACGTGTTACTTGTTCTTCTCTCAACTCAACCTGTTTCCCTTTGTCATTGCAGGAGCCCAAGAACTGGAGCCGGCACCTTCCGAGGAGGTGTAGAGACTAGGTTAGGGGAGGGATTTGCATGCGGTGAGACACCGGGCATAAGTGCGCAGGAGCTGGGGCGGATACCACAGTGCCAGCTCGCTAGAGGGCGAGGTCGCACAATGCTTCTGCTGCCGAGGAGTTAGATGATGATTTCAATGGTCCAGGCTACAGAAGAAGGCTGATGGGCGTCCACAACCAAATGTTTGGTGCACTGGAAAGCCTGCCAGAAAACCTGTGCACAATGTCAAGGAGCATGGAGGAGTCCAGCTCTAACTTGGCACAGGGTTTTGCACAGAGCTTGGTACCCATCCTTTCCCACATAGAACGGGTGGTCACCTCCATTAGCGCACCTGCGGAACCCACTATGATGTGCGTCTCTTGACCGATGTCTCAGCTTCCATTGCAGCACAAACAAATGCCATCGAAGGTCTGCATGCTTCATTTGGAAGTTAAGACTGCTTCTTTGGAATCTCGGATTGCTGCTATCGTGGCTCTGGGGACCACTGTGGAACGGGGCTTCCAGGGCACTCCAGCAATTCATTCTCCAGCAGATCACCAGGATCGCTGAGGCGCCGCTCTGTACGAGTGGCGGTGGCGCCATGGCATTCAAACCAGTTGTCCTCTCTTCGGATGACAGCATTCCTGCTTCCGCCCCTACCATTCCGCCAGTGCCCTTGCTGTTGCCTGTCAGCCAGCCAGGCCACACTGTTGCAGCCCATACGGAGATGGTGCAGTCTGAAGCCAAGCCCTCCCGGCCCAGAGCTGCTCGAGGTCGTCTTCCGAGGCCGTCAGCACGCTTCTCAATTGAAGGCCAGCAGCCTTCCACCACCCATGCACCAACGACAGGGAGGCACCTCGTAGGAGTGCTAGGATAGGAAAAGGCACACGAACGACAGGCACTGAGGGAATGCACATGGGTAATGTTGCATACATGAGTTCATGTGTAACATTATAAATTTGTATTTGAAGTCGCAGTTGGTGGTGAATTTTATTTATGCAATGAGCTACGGGAGGAAGCAATGTGTATCCATACGGAGGGTGATTGGATGGTCACGTGGGAGTGGACAGGTGAGGAGTGTAGGACTGTTGGTGACCTGGGAGGTGTCGTTGAGGTTACTGATATCGCCCATGAATAAGGTGAGCACGCAGAACCCTGGCAGACAGGGCCTGTGCATCGTGTTGCCTCCTTGCCTCTTCCTCCACTTCCTCTTCCGTCTCTTCCTCCTCTTCCTTTGCCTCTGGCTCAGGATCTTGCCAGATAGACGGTGGCAAGAGCTGTTCCCTCATAATGGCGAGGTTGTGCAGCATATGGCATGCAACGGCCAATCTTGACACCCACTCAGCAGAGTGCTGCAGGGCTCCACCAGAACGGTCCAGGCAGCGGTAGCATTGCTTTAGGAGGCCTATGGTGTGCTCGACGACGTTACTCTCATTGCTCTCATTGTAGGCCTGCTCTGCATGTGGGCGTGCATGCCTGTCTGGAGTCATGAGCCACCTCATGAGAGGATAGCCCTTGTCACCCAGTAGCCAGCGTTTGACTTGCCGAGCCAGTTCAAAGATAGTTGGGACATTGGACTGCCGCATAATGAAGGCGTCATGACTGCTGCGAGGGTAGCGGGCATTGACCTGCATGATGCGCTGTGTGTGGTCACCCACCAGCTGCACATTGAAGGAGTGGAACCCCTTTCTGTTCATAAAGATGGCTGAGTTGAGATATGGAGCATGCATGGCTATACGCGCGCAGTCAATGGTACCCTGCACCATGAGGAATCCTGCAATGCGAGCAAACCCTCATGTTGCTTCTCTCGTCCAGAGGGAACATGATGAACCTGTTGCGCAGCTTGTACAGTGCCTTCGTGACCTCCCTTATGCAGCAGTGCACTGCACACTGTGAGATGTTACACAGATCGCCAGCAGAGGCCTGAAATGACCCAGAGCTGTAAAAGTTCAGCGCCATGGTTACCTTGACAGCCACAGGCAATGCTGTCCTTGTCCTGCTCTGAGGCTGCAGTTGTGGCTTCAGAAGTTGACAAATCTCCGTCACAACCTCTTTCATGAACCGCAACTGTTGAATGCACTGATCTTTGCTCATGTTGAGGTAAGAGTGTTGTACCCTGAAGGCCCTCATTGGATATGGCCTCCTGCTCAGTGCCCTGCGCCTCCTCCTCCTCCTCCCTCTGCTCACAGTGTGACCTGCTCTGCGTGGCCGCTTTGCATGCTCCCAGTCATGTTCAATGCTCAGCAGGTTGCCAGGAATCTTGTTCAGCACACTGTTGTAAATGACACCAACAGTAATGCAGGACCTGCCAGACCCACTCTCTACACACTATTGCAACTCTCTCCAAGTATAGGAAGCTTCAACAAACATATACAATTGTACTAGCAACCAGAAGCAATAATCCAGCCACTAACCTGCAACACCTACATGATCCCTTTAAATAGTGCTAGTGGGGGGTCCTCTAAGACATGTTCAGTTGTCCGTGGTTAAGAAAGTTTGCTGGCTGGAGCGCTAGTGCCAAAATGGTGTCTAACGCTTTAAATCAGCGTTGCACACTGATCTAACACATATTCTACTTACTTTATGTGATGCCGCCGTTCGCTATCTGCACCTGCGCAAACGCCTTTACCAAAATGGCATCCAGCGCATGTCATACTAGAAGTGTGCACGCGCATTCCGGGCTCCATTTTGGGGCCTTACGAGGTCACGTAGCACCTGAAAAACAGGCATTACACGGCCGAATTTCTAGCCCAAAGAGTCTAAATGGGATAGAGGAGCAGAGGGATCTGGGGATACACAGATACACAAATCACTAAAAGCAGTGACACAGGTTAATAAGGTCATAAAAAATGAACCAAGCACTGGGGTTCATTTCTAGAGTGATAGAATTGAAAAGCAGGGAAGTTATGTTAAACTTGTATAGAACCTTGGTTAGACCACACTTGGAGCACTGTGAGCATTTCTGGTCTCCATATTATAAAAAGTATATAGAGGCATTGGAGAAGGTGCAAAAAATATTTGCTAGGATGATACCAGAACTGAGAGATTATACCTATCAGGAAAGATTGAACAGGCTGAGGCTTTTTTCTCTAGAAAAGAGAAGATTGAGAGGTGACCTGATAGAGGTCTTTAAGATAATGAAAGGGTTTGATAGGGTAAATGTTTAGAGAAGCTGTTTCCACTTGCAGGGGAGACCAGAACTAGGGACCATAAATATAAGATGGTCACTAATATATACAATAGGGAATTCAGGAGAAACTTCTTTACCCAGAGAGTGGTTAGAATGTGGAACTTGCTACCACAAGGAGTGGTTGAGGCGACCAGCACAGATGTATTTAAAGGGAAGCTAGATAAACACATGAGGGAGAAAGAAATAGAAGGATATGCTGATGAGATTGGATGAAGAAGGGTGGGAGGAGGCTGATGTGGAGCATAAATATCGGCACGGAACTGCTGAGCTGAATGGCCTCTTTCTGTGTTGCACATTCTATGTAATTCTATGTAATAATCTCTTAATTTCTTTGTTATGGAGCAACAGATATCTGCAGCTATATACAATTTTTGTGGATTGAACAATCAGAATGTTTGTCTCATGCATATAAAACAGTATCTGTATTCAACATGTGTTACTTAATTAGAGTTTCAAAGAACAAATAGAGGAACCTTCAGAACTTGTAGTGCATTAAAAGAATGTGTTGTACGAGGAACGCATACAGTAGGTCATAAATAAAGTGGGTGCTGCCCAGCAAGGTCAGAACAGGCAGAGATAAAGGACAAAGGAAGCCTGCTATCCAAGCACCATGTATTTTATATTTATATACTTCCCAGTTAGCTGCGTCAAATTTCAAGTTTCACAACTCAGTTGGTAGCAATGTATTGACTGTACTGCAGTGAGTAGTCTAGAACCAGGGGTCACAGTCTCAGGAGACGGGGTATGCCATTTAGAACCGAGATGATGAGAAATTTGTTCACTTAGAACACGGTGAACCTGTGGAATTCTCTACCACAGAAGGCAGTGGAGGCCAAGTCATTAGATGTATTCAAGAAGGAGATAGATATATTTCTTAATGCTAAAGGGATCAGCAGCGAACCCAATGAGACAATCAATGATCCGGAACAGCAGACAGAGGGATCCGCGGTACAGCAACCGAAGAGGAAAGAGTCAAACTGGACTCCTCCGGAGGGTCGCTGCCCTCAGCTTGACATGTATGCCCAAGCTGTCAGGAAATGCGTCAATGCCAGATTCATCAGGCGCACTCAGAAGACAGTCCAGAATGTCACCCGAGCACAACGCAACGCCATCAACGCTCTCAAGACCAACCGCAACATCGTCATCAAACCAGCGGACAAAGGAGGAGCCATCGTCATACAGAACAGAACGGACTATTGCAAAGAAGCATACCGACAACTGGACAACCAGGAACACTACAGACGGTTACCCGCAGATCCGACCAAAGTACACACCCACCAGCTCAACAAACTGATCAAGACCTTCGATCCAGACCTTCAAAGCATCCTACGCACTCTCATCCCACGTACTCCCCGCGTGGGAGACTTCTACTGCTTCCCAAAGATACACAAAGCCAACACACCCGGACGTCCTATCGTATCAGGCAACGGAACCCTGTGTGAGAACCTCTCTGGGTATGTCGAGGGCATCCTGAAACCCATCGTACAGGGAACCCCCAGCTTCTGTCGCGACACTACAGACTTCCTACAAAAACTCAGTACCCACGGACCAGTTGAACCAGGAACACTTCTCACCACGATGGACGTCTCGGCACTCTACACCAGTATCCCCCACGATGACGGCATCGCTGCAACAGCATCAATACTCAACACCAACAACAGCCAATCTCCAGATGCCATCCTACAACTCATCCGCTTCATCCTGGATCACAATGTCTTCACCTTCGATAACCAGTTCTTTACCCAAACACACGGAACAGCCATGGGGACCAAATTTGCACCCCAATACGCCAACATTTTCATGCACAAGTTCGAGCAGGACTTCTTCACTGCACAGGACCTCCAACCAACGCTATACACCAGATACATCGACGACATTTTCTTTCTATGGACCCACGGCGAAGAATCACTAAAGAGACTACACGATAACATCAACATGTTCCATCCCACCATCAAGCTCACCATGGACTACTCCTCAGAATCAGTTTCTTTCTTGGACACACGAATCTCCATCAAAGACGGGCACCTCAGCACCTCACTCTACCGCAAGCCCACGGACAACCTCACGATGCTCCACTTTTCCAACTTCCACCCTAACCACGTCAAAGAGGCCATCCCCTATGGACAGGCCCTGCGAATACACAGGGTCTGCTCTGATGAGGAGGAACGCGATGGACACCTACAGACGTTGAAAGACGCCCTAGTAAGAACGGGATATGACGCTCGACTCATCGATCGACAGTTCCGACGGGCCACAGCGAAAAATCGCATAGACCTCCTCAGAAGACTAACATGGGACGCAACCAACAGAGTACCCTTCGTCGTCCAGTACTTCCTCGGAGCGGAGAAACTACACCATGTTCTCCGCAGCCTTCAACATGTCATCAATGACGGCGAACACCTCGCTATAGCCATCCCCACACCTCCACTACTCGCCTTTAAACAGCCACCCAACCTCAAACAGACTATCGTTCGCAGCAAATTACCCAGCTTTCAGGAGAACAGCGTCCACGACACCACACAACCCTGCCACGGTAACCTCTGCAAGACATGCCAGATAATCGACACAGATACCACCATCACACGAGAGGACACCACCCACCAGGTGCATGGTTCATACTCCTGCGACTCGGCCAACGTTGTCTACCTCATACGTTGCAGGAAAGGATGCCCCAGAGCATGGTACATTGGCGAGACCATGCAGACGCTGCGACAACGGATGAACGGACACCGCGCAACAATCGCCAGACAGGAGGGTTCCCTCCCAGTCGGGGAACACTTCAGCAGTCAGGGACATTCAGCCACCGACCTTCGGGTATGCGTACTCCAAGGCGGCCTTCGAGACACACGACAACGCAAAATCGTCGAGCAGAAATTGATAGCCAAGTTCCGCACCCATGAGGACGGCCTCAACCGGGATCTTGGGTTCATGTCACGCTACACGTAAGCCCACCAGCGAACAAAAGCTATCTGTTTTTAATATAACTGGTCATTTGCTGGCTTTCTCTGCCTTCCGGATGTTTCTGCCTCTCTCTCTCTGTTTTTTTCCCCTTTTTTTTGTTGAATGTATATTCGGGGGCTCTGTAGGTAACACCTCTCTGTCTGAACACGGTGATTGCCTTGGCAACGGGCAGTTGCAAAGACTGTCTGTAATCACCATGCATTGTTCTGTGATTTATAAATGCGTAGGCTTCGAGGAGTTCCTGACATTTACCTGAGGAAGGAGGAAGCCTCCGAAATAAAATTTCAAATAAAATCGTTGGACTATAACTTGGTGTTGTAAATTGTTTACAATTGTCAACCCCAGTCCATCACCGGCATCTCCACATCAAAGGGATCAAGGGATATGGGGAAAAAGCGGGAACAGGGTGCTGAGTTAAACGATCAGCCAGGATTATTTTGAATGGTGCAGCAGGCCCGAAGGGCCGAATGGCCTACTCTTGCTCCTATTTTCTATGTTAAGACACTTAAGAGCTATTCAACACTGAGACTTGGAGTTGCTGCATGATTTCCACTGAGCTATCAGCTTAATTGGGCTTATGCTAATGAGTTTCCACGGAGACTTCAGCCTAATTCCAGCTTGCAAAACCCACGCACTGTCCAGCGCATTCTGGGTGTATTTTGACGCTTTTGGCCCTAGTGGAAATCTCACGCCTGAGTGTATATACCAGCAAGATGGAGATCAGAGCCCTGAAATTGTGAGGCTCTGCTGGCTATGGCTACGTGGAGTTCAGAAATCAGCACCTCATGCAGTATGTACCAGATTTTGCAGCAAAGAAACTGGCCAGCTTTCAGCAGGCTGCATTAACAGGCAGCGAAAAACTAAAAATTATGTTAAAATTGGTCCCTTGGTGAACTGCACATCAAATTTAGCACAGGACCAATTTTAACATAAAATGGGCGCATGACTAATCCACAAGCCTGGATGGTAAATCAGATTTTCAAACCTGGTTTTCTGTTGGAAAAGTGGATACTGTATTTGTGGGATTTTTTTCTGAAAAAGAAAATGATGTTTAGTTTTTGTTGTGGAGAGTGTCACTTTTCATCTTAAGATTTCTTTTTTCCAAGGTTTTCCCCAATGCACACATTTTGCCAAGGAACAATCTGTTGGTATTAAACATCTCCATTAACCACTAAGACAAACTGAACTAATAAATCACATCTATAGTCAGACAGGATCCATCCATCAGTCAATATTTCCAACATTAAGGGGTTGATTTCAAACCTGAAGAACGGGTGAGTTGGGGGCGGGTGGGAGTTGAAAATAGTTGTATTTTGGGCCGTAACCACAACCCGGCTTTGTTTCTGGGTTTAACGTCAGTGCGGAAAAGTACAGGCTTCCCACTGGGAATGCAAAGTCCGAAAATTTTGCGGCTGTGACCCAAAAAACCAACTATTTTCAACTCCTGCCCGCCCCCAACCCACCCATTCTTTCGGTTTAAAATCACCCCCAAGGTGTCAGCCATGGCTCAGTGGTAGCACTCTCACTTCTGAGTCAGAAGGTTGTGGGTTCAAGCCTAAGACCTGAGGACAAAATCTAGGCTGACACCTTAGTGCAGTACTGAGGGAGTTCTGCACTGTCGGAGGTGCCGCCTTTTGGATGAGACGTTAAACCCTTCAGGTGGATGTAAGAAATCCCATAACACTGTTTCGAAGAGGAGCAGGGAAGTTCTCCCAGGTGGCCTGGACAATATTTATCCCTCAACCAACATCACTAAAACAGATTGGCCCAGAAATCGCTTGGAGTGGTGAGCCAACAGTGCTCTATAGATTTGTACTAACTCACTAACTTACTGGGTGAATGTTCTCCAATAGGAAGCGGAGAAGAGCCCAGCATTCGCTCCAGCGAAGCTACGACTCATGGGAGAAGCACGAAGATCATTCTGTCCCCTCGACCAACCAGATTGCAGCATTTTTGACAAGCTGCTAACAGTTTCTGCAAGCTGGAACGTAACATCCAGGAAATGAAAGATACAACATTAAAATCATTTGTAAAAACAGTCATAGACAATGAAAAAATGAGAGGGTAAGAAATAATCAAATTAAACAAAAGAGACAGAAGGAAAAAGTAAAAAAAAATTAAAATTTTTTAATTTAATTTTTCTTTAAATGACCAAAAACTATTAAAATAAGGAGTAATGAAACTCCACATTTTTGAAAGTTAATTTTCAGTTGTTGGGCAGTCATTAGGAGTTACCGCGCTGTTAAAACTTAATTTAGATCTGGTGGGGGGTTAGATTGGATAATCCTCAAAACTGGGCCTGGGGGTCGCAGTGCATGATTAACCCATGCCCTGTCAGTAACATTCGTGCTGCCTGCTGATTTACCTGATTGCTGCGATCAGCCAGGCCTCGCTGCGCTGTTGAGTGGCTGCTCACCAGCAGGGGTCCAGATCTCACGAGTGGCGAGCACCACTTAAAGACAGCCTGCACCTCTTATTTGCAAAATATAAAGATACGGGTCCGCACAGAGACATCGCACACGTAAAACACAGATACAGGTCCCGTCCCTATGTATACAAACTGTTGAGTTATTTTAAAACATTGAATAAGGGTTGTGCACTACTAAATCCCATATCCTCCAATCTGCATGTCAGACCCCACCAATCTGCCGATCTAAGTTTGTACCGGGATTGTGAGAGTGCGTGCACCAAGGTTCTCTAATGATGCACTAGAGGCGTTGGTGCAAGAGGTGGACAGAAGGAAGGATATGCTATATCCACAGGGGCGGCAAGAGCCCTCCAGACTTATGCTCCCGATGCAGTGGGAGGCATTGGGGGACGAAGTCCATGCCAGGTGCATGGATGCGGTGCAGGAAGAAGTTCAGTGCTTTGACATGAGTGGTCAAGGTGAGTGAGGTCAACTGTCAAGTGGCATCTCCCACCAACTACACCACTAGCCGCATCCACTGCTCCACACACTACACCCCCATCACCCACATACCAACAAACTCTTTCAATCAGTGCTCAAATCTTCCAATCAGATGCTTCCTCTCAGCCTCACACATTACCACTGTTGGCAAGCCGCACACCCACAACTCACAGGCCACACACACAGGCAGCTATTCAACCATGACAGCCGTATCACCCAAACATCTTGCAGGACACTCACCGACACACGCCCCGCTTTCTCACAGGAGAAGGTGGCGCATAACAGGAGGAAGCAAGTGGTAGTGGCTCCATGGAACATCCTGCTGTCCTCTCTCAGGATGACAGCATTCCCCTCCCATCCCTGCCATTCTGCCAGTGCCCTTGCTGTTGCCTGTCAGCTAGCCAGCCCACTCCCTGTAGAGTGTTGAAACTTTATTATAGGAAGATAGGAACAGGAGTAGGCCATTTAGCCCCTCGAGCCTGTCCCACCATTCACTGAGATAATGGTTGATTTGTGACCTAACTCCATGTCCCTTAATACCTTTGGTTAATAAAAATCTATCAATCTCAAATTTAAAATTAACAATTGAGCTATCATCAACTGCCGTTTGCAGAAGAGAGTTCCAAACTTCTACCACCTTTTGCGTGTAGAAGTGTTTCCAAACTTCATTCCTGCAAGTTGTGGCTCTAATTTTTAGGCTATGTCCCCTAGTCCTAGTATTCAAGTGTAGGAGACCTCCAAAAACAAGTCCAAATGCATCAGCAGCCAGAACATTAATCCAGCAACGAACCTGTAACTACTGTATGATCCCTTTAGCGCTGGTGTGGGGGGGTGGGGGGTCCTCCATGCTGTTTAAGACCAATTCAGCTCTGCGAGGTTAAGACAGTGTATTGGCTGGAATGTAGAGTTCCAAAATCGCATCTGTCCCTTTAAATCAGCGTTGCACACTGATCTACCGCATATTCTCCCTACTTCACATGCTGCCGGTGTTCGTTATCCGCGTGCGCACGAACGCCTTTACCAATATGACGTCTGGCTCACGACATGGGAGAAGTGTGTGCACACATTCCGGATGCCATTTTGGGTCCTTAGGGAGTCTGCATAGAGCCTACACAACCAGCGCTACGCGGCCCAATTTAGAGCCCTTTATATTTAAGCGTACCTGTTTTGTGGAGATATTAGTTACTTTCCAGCTGGGCAGAAGAGCAAGTGCTGGTCCATTGAGTCCACTTGTTTTCCAGCCAGCGATATCCCTTTAATTCGAAGCTGTCATTTCGCCGGGGAACCGAGAGGAGCAAGTTCCGGATTTCCATGTTTCACTGAGCATGTGCGAAAGCCGGAACTTGCTCCTCAATTTCGCCACTAACAGTGGTGAGCGCTGTTGAGCTCCCTGTTCTTTTTTAAGCAATTTCCAGCCCAATATCTGGTCATTATCAGTAATGTATTTCTCAGTGTAGAAATTACTTACAGTGCCGTATAGTGGCAAAAATCAAGTACTACAATAAAGCTATATAATGGCTATAATCAGACAGAGGACTTCATTGAGATAACTAAGTTTTTTTATGGTGATTTTTGTGCTCATCACAAGATGTTCTGGGGAATTAAATGTTTTCCTATTTGAGGCACTCACTGTCAGTAAACTAAAACTCATGTCCGATATAGCATGACCAGATATAAAGTAAAGCTCCCTCTGCTCAATAGTATGTCTTAACCCCAGCATCAGAGGAGCACTCCTGACATTCATCCTAGCTTCCCGGTCACCGAGGCCTCCACAGCTCACTGCTCTTATTAAAACGAGGCCCGAGCGAGGCCTCCACAGCTCACTGCTCTTATTAAAACGAGGCCCGAGGCCCAATATTGATCAGACCTCGGGCTCACCTGTTCCTGCACAGGGGTGATATCACCGGACCTCGATTAGCATATCTGAATTAAGACTCCGCCGACTTTAGCGATCTGTCGAGAAACATCCATTAAATTCAGAAACATCCATGATCTGGGCAACCTACTGGTGATTAAACAGCCTGGGGGATTTCAACTGCCAACCCGGTCGATTTCTGCCGGATGGAGAGAAAGAAAGAAACCAATTGCACAAACCAATTTCTACCACAAAGGGTCTTGCTGTCATTCTGGGCTGGGTTCAAACCCAAGAGGCAGAGATGAACATATTAGTCCAAGGCACAGGTCCCCTGGCATTTGCATCTTAAAATAGTAATCTGAACTTAAAAATAAAACCATTCAATCTAATTAAAAATGTTAAGTAAAATTGTCTCCCTTGTGGCTGGGGTCCAATCTGAACCTCTATTTTCTTGTTTCAAGAGGTTTGCTGCCTGGAGCAATTGTTGTAACACTAAGCCAGGAGCTCCCAGAATCCCTGAAGCTCACCAGCATGCATGGAGCATCTCCCAGTTGTTGACACGAAAGCCTTTATCTGTTTGGTGTATATTTAAAACTAAGTAAACCAAAAGGATTTTTTAAAACACTATTGAGTACATGTTTCAATTAAGTTTAGCATATGTGCCTCTTTATTTTTAAAGTCAAAGTTATATTAAAATTTTCATTTAGCATTATTTGTTTAATTTTATTTCAGCTCCTATTTAAAATATTTTTGATTGAAGAGGTAGTATAGATGCCAGAATTAAGAGTAATAGCACTGAGAAGCCCATACAGTGTAATAGGGTTGAATCGACTTGCACAGTAGAAATGGCACACTCAAACACCCTGCATTAACGACCAGTTCTAAACTTCACTTCAGCTCCCTGTTGGGCTGGTAGACTCACCCACTTCCCTGTGTTCATTAATATTACTGTTTAAACACTAATATATACAAGATGATAATTATTTTAAGGGTTTGCTTTTTAAATGTGATACCAATAATGGGACTGTCACTTCAGCTTATCTAGCTGAAGTATGCTTCTTTGTATATTTATGAACAAGTTACAATCACAGTTAATTTTTACATTTTTATGAACTTGTTACAAGGTTTTGTGTCAATCATTTTCTTTGTTGAAAATAGGTGGCAGTAAACAGTGAAGTCTGATAAAATTATCACTGAGAAAAAACATTACCACTGGAAACTTCAGAATAATGAAAGATCTGCTCTCTAATGGTGCAAATATTTTATAGTAAAATTTAAAACTATGAGGAAAACCTCAGGGGTTTCATCATAATAAATATGTGTCGGGCAATGGAAAGCCTCCAGTAAATTACTTAGAATTTATAGCACAGAAACGGGCCATTCGGCCCAACTGGTTTTTGCTGGTGTTAATGTTCCACACGAGACAATCTCAGCTGTTTTTGTTACACAATCTTTCAGGGGTCCCTCTAGAGGTACTGGATACTATTTTGGATGGTCACTGGTGAGATGAAATGTGAATCGCGTTTTTAACGGCCACATAGGGAAAATAAAATGAAATTAACAGTAATGACCAGCAAATAAAGATTTATTTCGAGGTACCTTAAACACTCTATTAAGTATTGTAACATATATAATGAAAAACATTTCCTTCCCCTTAAGTTTCACATTCCATACATTACACAGGTTCCAGGAAAGGGAGCTGAACTGATACAGTATTCAAGAAATGCACTCCCCCAAACTGTCTGACAACAATTGGACCTTTTGTTGCATTTCATGGTCATGATTCATTTAGAAAATTAAAAAGTAGATATTCTGGTTCAGGGAAAGTATGTACCACAGAAAAAATAATTTTGCCCTAAACCTGATTAACATGTTTTAACTGAATTTTCTGTTGAATAAATTTATCATCAAGATAGTGACACGCATGCAACCGGATGGACTGTTCAGCTGCGACTTGGGCTTCGAATCACAGATGACGAAGGCACACCCAGCCCAGTCGATGCTGCAAAGTCCTGCTCACTAATTACAAAGAATGTACAGCACAGAAACAGGCCATTCGGCCTAACAGGTCCATGCCGATGTTTATGCTCCACACAAGCCTCCTCCCTCCCTACTTCATCTAACCCTATCAGCATATCCTTTCTCCCTCATGTGTTTATCTAGCTTCCCCTTAAATGCAGTTATGCTAGTCACCTCAACTACTTCTTGTGGTAGCGAGTGCTACATTCAAACCACTCTTTGGGTAAAGAAGTTTCTCCTGAATTCCTCTTTGGTTTTATTAGTGACTGTCTTATATTTATGGCCCCTAGTTCTGATCTCCCCCGTAAATGGAAACATCTTCCCTACATCTATCCTATTAAACCCTTTCACAATCTTAAAAACCTCTATCAGGTCACCCCTCAGTCTTCTCTTTTCTAGAGAAAAGAGCCCCTGCCTGCTCAATCTTTCCTGATAGGTATAACCTCCCAGTTCTGGTATCAATCTAGTAAATCTTTTTTGCACCTTCTCCAGTGCCTCTATATCCTGTTTATAAAATGGAGACCAGAACTGTTCACTGTGCTCCAAGTGTGGTCTTAGCATATTTCTTTCCAAGTTTAACATACCTTCTCTGCTTTTCAATTCTATCGCTCTAGAAATGAACCCCAGTGCTTTGTTTGCTTTTTTTAATGGCCTTATTAACCTGCATCGCTACTTTTTGTGATTTGTGTATCTGTGTATCCCCAGATCCTTTTGCTCCTCTACCCCATTTTGTCTCTTTTTATCCAGGTAGTATGTGGCCCCCTTATTCTTCCTGCCAAAATGTACCACCTCAAACTTATCTGTATTGAAATTCATTTGCAAATTACATTGGTTACACTGCCCATTCTGCAAGTTTAATAATGTCTTCCTTTATTTTGTCACAGTCCTCCTCGGTATTAACTATACCCTCCAATTTGGCGTCATCTGCAAATTTTGAAATTGTACTTCTGTTTCCAAATCGTTTATGTAAGTGGTGAACAACAATGATCCCAGCACCGATCCTTGTGGAACACCACTTCCCACCTTTTGCCAGTCTGAATAACTACCTTTAACCCCTACTCTCTGTTTTCTGTTTTGTAGCCAGCTTGCTGTCCATTCTGCTACTTGTCCCCAGACTCACATGTTCTGACCTTAGTCATGAGTCTACTATGCGGTACCTTATTGAAGGCCTTTTGAAAATCCAAATATATTACATCTACTACATTACCCTTGTCTACCCTTTCTGTTACTTCTTCAAAAAATTCAATAAGTTTGGTCAGGCATGACCTTCCCTTTTGAAATCCGAGTTGACTATTCTTTATTATATTTTTGGTTTCTTGGTGTTTTTCTATTACATCTTTGAGTAAGGATTCCATTATCTTTCTTACCACTGATGTTAAGCTAACTGGTCTATAGTTCCCTGGACTTGTTCTAGCTCCCTTTTTAAATATAGGAATGACATTAGCTGTCCACCAGTCCTCTGGCACTATTCCCTTTCCTAATCAGTTTATATTTATATGTAATAGTGCCTCTGCTATCTCTTCCCTAATTTCTTTTAATATACTTGGATGCAATCGATCCGGACCAGGGGTTTTATCCTCTCTGAGTTTGATTAGTTTATCAATTATCTCCCTCTTTTATATCTTAAATGTCTTTATTTCTTTTTGATTCCTTCTTCTAATGTCATGCCCACCATATTAGTCTCCCTGGTAAATACTGAGGCAAAGTAATTATTTAATATTTCTTCCTTTTCACTCTCATTACCTGTGAGTTTATCATAGTTATCACTTAATGGCCCTATCCCTATCCTGACTTTTCTTTTGTTATTTGTGTCTGTAGAATACTTTACTATTTCTTTTGATATTCCTTAATTTAATTTTGTAGTCTTATATTCTTGGTGCCAACATGGACCACAGCAACTGGATCCTCTCTCTCCCTTTCCAAGTTCCTCTCCAGTTGCTCTGAGGTATCCTTTACCCTTGCAGCAGACAGGCAATACATCCTCCTGGTCTCTCAGTCCTGCAGAGGATGCTTTCTATCCCCCTAATTATAGAATGCCCTATGACTACAACCTTTCTGAACTGCTTCTCCTCCCTTTGGACTGCCTCATATTCCACGGTGCCATGGTTAGCAATCTGGGCATACTCCCTGCAGACTTCATCCTTATGCTCACAGGTAGCAAGTACCTCATACTTGTTGGACAGGACCAGTGTCTGTGGGACCTCCTTCTCTGCCTCCCCCTCCCTATGTGTCGGAGTGTCTCTAACTCACACTCCAGCTCAAAGACCCTAAGCCGGAGTGTCTCAAGCCAAAGACATTTACTGCAAATATGGCAATCTGGGACAGTCTCGCTGTCCACAAATTCCCACATATTACAGTCCCGACACACAGTCTGTACTGCCATTTCAAGTTTTTATTTATTTAATCCATAGTTTATTTCTGGGACTAATAGAATCACTTGAGATCTAGATTATATTTAATAAATGAATTTAGCTTGATTTCAAAATAATTACTGATTACTTAGTCTATTTTTACATTTTATATATATTTTTTAAGTTCTAAAAGTTGATAGATTAGTTTATAGTCCGTTAGGTTAAATCGCTTTGCATCCCCTTCCCCTTCTGGACCTTATTCTCACACTCACCAAATTCCCAGTTGAAAGTCCTCACTCTGTTAGCAATTCACTCTGTTAGAGGTTCACTCGCTACCTTTACCAACCTCAGTGTTCAAGCATCTGGGGACTGGGACTTGTGCCAAAGTTGTGAGAACTGTTCCACAGACTAGTCAAGAGCAGCCTGACATAGCCATACTCACAGAATCATACCTATCACCCAACGTCCCAGATCCCTTCAGCACCATCTCTGGGTATGTCTTCTTCCAGCAGCAGGGCAGACCGACCAGAAGTGGGGGCACAGTTGTATAGTAGGAGCGATGTGGGCCTGGGAGTCCTCAGCATTGACTCCGGACCTCATGATATCTCATGGCTTCGGGTCAAACATGTGCAAGGAAACCTCCAGCTGAATATCACCTACCGCCCTCCCTCAGCTGATGAATCAGTACTCCTCCATGTTGAACACCACTTAGAGGAAACAATGAGGTTAGCAAGGGCACAGAATGCACTCTGAGTGAGGGACTTCAATGTCTATCACCAAGAGTTGCTCAGAAGTGCCATCACTGACTAAGCTGGCCTAGTCTTGAAAGACATAGCTGCCAGACTGGACTTGTGAGAGAACCAACACAAAGGAATAACCTACCTGATCTCATCCACCTGTTACAGATGAGTCTTCCATAACAACATTAGTAGGAGTGACCACCGCACAGTCCTTGTGGAGACCAAGTCCCATCTTCACACCAAGGACACCCTCCATCCTGTTGTGTGGCATCACCACCATGACATGCTAAGTGGGATAGATTAAGAACAGATCTAGCAGCTCAAAACAGGACATCCATGAGGTGCTATGGGCCATCAGCATAGATTTTTACATACGTTCGCTGCATCCAATAAATTATCTGCCACAGCAAAGCTTGTCTTTCTCCTTTTGTTGTACCATGACCATTTTCCCTTATCTGAACTAGCTGTTGCCCAATGCCAAGTCAAAGGTACCTGAAAGGACAAAGGCAATGATTGCAATTTAAACCACTTTATTATTTGCTTTACATGAGTAGTATATTTGCCTCACATGTGCACCTTGTTCTTCACCAGCTTTGATCAAAGGACAGTTGTTGATTCTTAGTTAGTTTCAAGTCATGGGTATGTTTCTTGCCCTCTTTCCAAGTTCGAGAGGCATTCACATGATGTTGATCCTTAAGTGATGTCCTCTGAAATTTATTTCCAGGAGTATGAATTGAGCGGATGCAGATCTGCACTGAATCCTGACATCATCCTGATAAATACATCTTCTACAATAATTTGACCCTTGGTGTCAGTCAAACAGCCTTTTCTTCTTGATTTCTGAGCCATTGCTCCAAAGTTGCTGATTAGCAATTCTGGAACGGTGACTGCTTTGTTTCTTTTAGGGGCCAAACCCTTGTTCTGGTGCTAATTTGTGATAATCCCAGCTCTGTTCTGATTGCTTTATTAATATCAAGGGGCTGGTGAGAGGAAACTAGGAATTCCATATTTGTATATTGTTGATCTTGCCCATAC
The DNA here is from genome assembly GCF_035084215.1 of Heptranchias perlo. Taxonomy (NCBI): domain Eukaryota; kingdom Metazoa; phylum Chordata; class Chondrichthyes; order Hexanchiformes; family Hexanchidae; genus Heptranchias; species Heptranchias perlo. The sequence continues at coordinate 37,058,666 of NC_090340.1, read as the reverse complement.
AATTCCTCCATTATAGTCTTTAAGGTGAGATTTAAGGTGGTCATGGAAAAGGATAGGGAGGGGCCGGAAATAAAGGTTCTAAATTGGGGGAAGGCCGATTTTAATAGGATAAGGCAGGATCTGGCCAAAATGGACTGGGATCAGCTGCTTGTAGGAAAATCCGCATCGGAGCAATGGGAGTCTTTCAGAAGGGAGATTGAGACCATACAATGGCAACATGTTCCCGTGAAGGTCAAGGGTGGTTCCAAGAACTCCAGGGAACCTTGGATGTCAGGGGATATACGAGAATGGATTAGGAAAAAAAGGAGGGCTTTTGGCAGATACAAAAGGCTAAAGACGGAGGAAGCCCTAGAGGAGTACAAAAAGTGCAGGGGGATACTTAAAAAAGAAATTAGGAGATCAAGGAGGGGCCATGAAATAACACTGGCGAGCAAAATAAAGGAAAATCCTAAGATGTTTTATAAGTATATTAAGGGTAAGAGGATGACTAGGGAAAAAATAGGGCCCATTAGGGACAAAAATGGCAATCTGTGTGTGGAGCCGGCAGATGTAGGAGGGGTTCTAAATGAATTTTTTGCATCTGTTTTCACTATGGAGAAGGACGATGTAGACATAGAAATACGGCAGGGGGACTGTGATATACTCGAACATATTAACATCGAGCGGGAGGAGGTATTGGCGGTTTTAGCAGGCCTAAAAATGGATAAATCCCCAGGCCCGGACGAAATGTATCCCAGGCTACTGTGTGAGGCAAAGGAGGAGATTGCGGGGGCTCTAACACATATATTCAGAACCTCTCTGGCCACAGGGGATGTGCCAGAGGACTGGAGAACCGCTAATGTAGTACCATTATTCAAGAAGGGGAGTAGGGAAAAACCGGGGAACTACAGGCAAGTGAGCCTAACATCAGTGGTAGGAAAATTATTGGAAAAAATTCTGAAGGACAAAATTAGTCTCCACTTGGAGAAGCAAGGATTAATCAGGGATAGTCAACATGGCTTTGTCAAGGGAAGATCATGTCTGACTAATTTGATTGAATTTTTTGAGGGGGGTGACTAGGCGTGTGGATGAGGGTAACGCAGTGGATGTGGTATACATGGATTTCAGTAAGGCCTTCGATAAAGTCCCCCACAGGAGACTGGTCAAGAAGGTACGAGCCCATGGAATCCAGGGTGCCTTGGCACTTTGGATACAAAACTGGCTTAGTGGCAGAAGGCAGAGGGTGATGGTCGAAGGTTGTTTTTGTGACTGGAAGCCTGTGGCCAGTGGGGTACCACAGGGATCGGTGCTGGGTCCCTTGCTGTTTGTGGTCTACATTAATGACTTGGATATGAATGTAAAAGGTATGATCAGTAAGTTCGCTGATGATACAAAAATTGGTAGGGTGGTAAATAGCGAGGAGGATAGCCTCAGTCTGCAGGACGATATAGATGGGTTGGTCAGATGGGCGGAACAGTAGCAAATGGAATTTAACCCGGAAAAGTGCGAGGTGATGCACTTTGGAGGGACTAACAAGGCAAGGGAATACCCAATGAATGGGAGGACCCTAGGCAAGACAGAGGGTCAGAGGGATCTTGGTGTGCAAGTTCACAGATCCCTGAAGGCGGCGGAACAGGTAGATAAGGTGGTAAAGAAGGCATATGGGATACTTGCCTTTATTAGCCGAGGCATAGAATATAAGAGCAAGGAGGTTATGATGGAGCTGTATAAAACACTGGTTTGGCCACAGCTGGAGTACTGTGTGCAGTTCTGGTCGCCACACTACAGGAAGGATGTGATCGCTTTGGAGAGGGTGCAGAGGAGATTCACCAGGATGTTACCAGGGCTGGAGCGCTTCAGCTATGAAGAGAGACTGGGAAGATTGGGTTTGTTTTCCTTGGAGCAGAGGAGGCTGAGGGGGGACATGATTGAGGTGTACAAAATTATGAGGGGCACAGATAGGATGGATACTAAGGAGCTTTTTCCCTTCGTTGAGGGTTCTATAACAAGGGGACATAGATTCAAGGTAAAAGGCGGGAGGTTTAGAGGGGATTTGAGAAAGAACTTTTTCACCCAGAGGGTGGTTGGAGTCTGGAACTCACTGCCTGAAAGGGTTGTGGAGGCAGGAACCCTCACAACATTCAAGAAGCATTTGGATGAGCATTTGAAATGCCATAGCATACAAGGCTATGGACCAAATGCTGGAATATGGGATTAGAGTAGACAGGGCTTGATGGCCGGCGCGGACACGATGGGCCGAAGGGCCTCTATCCGTGCTGTATAACTCTATGACTCTATGACTCTAATGGTTGACACCTTTAAAATGATCCCATTTTGTTATCAGTTCAGGGTCTAGAAATTACCTGCAGTAGTACCACATGAAGAGGGTGCTATCAGATTTGCTAAGTATGGCGGATATAGCATGATTCCTAGCACTCGTTAATTCAACTACGCATTACACTGACTGCTCCAGCACCGAGGGCTGCTGGAAGTATTAGAAAAAAAGTCTTAAATAGGAGCTAAAGCAACAGTGCTACATTTAGAAGATGAAGATCAGTGGTTCAGGATCATGAGCAAAAAAAAATTAGTGACTCAAAGAACAGTTCCATAGAAAACTATTTTTAAAATATCCACAAATATAACAAATATCTTGTAAAGACAATCTTAATGAACTCTAATGTATTTCCCAGCAAAATCTCCCTTCCCCACAGGTGACTCACTTCTGAAAAATACTTTCCTTATCACAGTAAACATTCCCTTTTACAGTCATGTGATTCATGCTCATGAATGATTGAAATGCACCAACCAGATCACTGGAGTGTGGCAGTGAAATGACAAGCAATGATGGAAAACTGGTGTGGGACAGGATAGGGAATTTCACCAGATTCTATAATACATGTTCGTTTCATTTTACAAGGGTACCACAGAGCCAACATCAGAACATAGGAACAGGAGTAGGCCATTCAGCCCCTCGTGCCTGCTCCGCCATTTGATAAGATCATGGCGCTATGTAAATATAAATTATTTCTTTCTTTAAAAGTGTATAGAGCTTTTAGAGTCATTTTTCTTGCAGTAGCTTATAGGTTGATTAAACAGGCTTCAATTGTCCAGGGAGTCATTGACAGAGTTGTGTTACATCCTGCAAAAAGACTCACTGCCAACCGCTACAGCTAGTACAGCATTGCCGGTTGCAGTCATGGTTATTTCAGTCCTGAATTTCTTTGCTTCTAGCTCCTTCCAGGCTGCCACAGGAAAAATCAACAATATCAGTCCATGCAGTCCATGCTTGCATTAAACAAGTGATTGATGCCTTGTTCGCTATTCACATTCATCACTTTCCCCATGGTCATCTAGAAGCAGCTCTGGGGTTTGTACAGATTGCAGGATTCCTCCCAGTTCAGGGCATCATTGACTGCACTCACTTTGTCCTGTGGGCTCCTTCACACAGTGTGACCGCCGTCATGAATCGGGAAGGGTTCCACTCTATTAATGTGAAACTAGTGTGTGATGCCCAGCAGTTCGTCATGCAGGTTTGTGCCCATCATGCTTCTATGTTGCATCTGTCATCCATCCTCCCACTGTTTGCCCCTGCACAGCAAGTTAAAAGTTGTATGATTGTAGATAAGGTTTATCCCCTGCACACTTTACATGTGACTCCTCTTAGGAATCCACGCTTGGCTGTGGAACTCCATCATAATCAGTTCTGTGGGTCAATAAGAGCCCTCATCGAGCATACCATTTGAATCCTCAAGCAACAATTCAGATGCCTGCACAGCTCTGGTGGCTTTCTGCAATATACCCCAGAAAGAGTGTCCCTAGTTTGCTCTACGCTGCATAACTTTGCTCTGCAACTGGGACAACACATGGAGTCAGTATTGGAGGAGAGCTTTTAGCATGATGAGGGAGAGGACAATGATGATATAAGAACATAAGAAATAGGAGCAGGAATAGACCTTGCGGCCCCTCGAGCCTGCTCCGCCATTCGATAAGATCATGGCTGATCTTCGACCTCAACTCCACTCTCCTGTCCAAGCCCCATATCCCTTCTTTCCCTTCAGTCAAAAATCTATTGATCTCAGTCTTGAATACACTCTATGGCTGAGCATCCACAATCCTCTGGTGTAGAGAATTCCAAAGATTCACAACCCTCTGAAGAGGCAGGAGGGGTCCAATAGTTGTCTGCAGCCAGTGTTGATGGGCAGCAAATCAATGACAAGAGCTTCAGCTGAACAATCAGTGTTCTCCTGCATTAACTGTTGTGTCCAACATATTCCCCAATTCTTCCATGCTAAAATCAACAGCATCTGCCCAAATACCAATACTGATAGTAATACCACCGAACTTTGTAAGATTATCAGCTACTACTACTCTCTGGAGCTAAACATTTCAAACAACATTGTGATTTTACTGGCTTAAAGAGAGGCCCTGAAACGACACCCTGGTACCTCTCTAGTACCTGTCTGAAGTGCTCTTTTACCTACTCTAGTATTTCCACGAGGTGCTGTCCCAATGGATGCATCACGGGGGTGGTAGATTGCAGTGGCTCATTCAAGGGCTCCAATCTCGTCATCTCTGATGATAACTGCATCTTCCTATGATGTCAATGGTAGCCTCTTCCATAAGAGTGAATATTTACAGTGAGAGGGGGTCTCCTCCTATGATGGCTGTCTCCCTACTGCTGTGTGCCAACTTCTCCTCTAAGAGAAGTGGAAGTGGGTTAACATGTGCACTAGTCAAAGGTTTGCAACCCTCGCCATGTATGAACCAGCTTACCATAGTGTGAGTGATGGCAGGAAGAAGCAGCAAATGTGGCCAAGAGGAATTACATAGAATTACATAGAATGTACAGCACAGAAACAGGCCATTCGTCCCAACAGGTTCATGCTGGTGTTTATGCTCCACACCAGCCTCCTCCCTCCTTGATTTAACCCTATCAGCATTTCCTTCTATTCCTTTCTCTCTCATATGTTTATCTTTTTTTTTATTCGTTCATGGGATGTGGGCGTTGCTAGCGAGGCCGGCATTTATTGCCCATCCCGAATTGCCCTGGAGAAGGTGGTGGTGAGCCGCCTTCTTGAACCGCTGCAGTCCGTGTGGTGACGGTTCTCCCACAGTGCTGTTAGGAAGGGAGTTCCCGGATTTTGACCCAACGACAATGAAGGAATGGCAATATATTTCCCAGTCGGGATGGTGTGTGACTTGGAGGGGAACGTGCAGGTGGTGTTGTTCCCATGTGCATGCTGCTCTTGTCCTTCTAGATGGTAGAGGTCGCGGGTTTGGGAGGTGCTGTCGAAGAAGCCTTGGCGAGTTGCTGCAGTGCATCCTGTAGATGGTACACACTGCAGCCACTGTGCGCCGGTGGTGAAGGGAGTGAATGTTTAGGGTGATGGATGAGGTGCCAATCAAGCGGGCTGCTTTGTCTTGGATGGTGTCGAGCCTCTTGAGTGTTGTTGGAGCTGCACTCATCCAGGCAAGTGGAGAATATTCCATCATACTCCTGACTTGTGCCTTGTAGATGGTGGAAAGGCTTTGGGGAGTCAGGAGGTGAGTCACTCGCCACAGAATACCCAGCCTCTGACCTGCTCTTGTAGCCACAGTATTTATATGGCAGGTCCAGTTAAGTTTCTGGTCAATGGTGACCCCCAAGATGTTGATGGTGGGGGATTCAGCGATGGTAATGCCATTGAATGTCATGGGGAGGAGATTAGTCTCTCTCTTGTTGGAGATGGTCATTGCCTGGCACTTGTCTAGCGCAAATGTTACTTGCCACTTATCAGTCCAGGCCTGGATGTTGTCCAGGTCTTGCTGCATGCAGGCTCGGACTGCTTCATTATTTGAGGGGTTGCGAATGGGACTGAACAGTGTGCAATCATCAGCGAACATCCCCATTTCTGACCTTATGATGGAGGGAAGGTCATTGATGAAGCAGCTGAAGATGGTTGGGCCTAGGACACTGCCCTGAGGAACTCCTGCAGCAATGCCCTGGGGCTGAGATGATTGGCCTCCAACAGCCACTACCATCTCCTTTGTGGTAGGTATGACTCCAGCCACGAGAGAGTTTTCCCCCTGATTCCCATTGACTTCAATTTTACTAGGGCTCCTTGGTGCCACACTCAGTCAAATGCTGCCTTGATGTCAAAGGCAGTCACTCTCACCTCATCTCAGGAATTCAGCTTCTTTTGTCCATGTTTGGACCAAGGCTGTAATGAGGTCTGGAGCCGAGTGGTCCTGGCGGAACCCAAACTGTGCATCGGTGAGCAGGTTATTGGTGAGTAAGTGCCGCTTGATAGCACTGTCGATGACACCTTCCATCACTTTGCTGATGATTGAGAGTAGGCTGATGGGGCAGTAATTGGCCGGCTTGGATTTGTCCTGCTTTTTGTAGACAGGACGTACCTGGGCAATTTTCCACATTGTCGGGTAGATGCCTGTGCTGAAGCTGTACTAGAACAGTTTGGCTAGAGGCGCAGCTAGTTCTGGGCACAAGTTTTCAGTACTACAGCCGGGATGTTGTCGGGGCTCATAGCCTTTGCTGTATCCAGTGCACTCAGCCATTTCTTGATATCACGTGGAGTGAATCGAATTGGCTGACGACTGGCTGCTGGGATATCAGGAGGAGGCCGAGATGGATCATCCACTCGGCACTTCTGGCTGAAGATGGTTGCAAACGCTTCAGCCTTGTCTTTTGCACTCATGTGCTGGACTCTGCCATCATTGAGGATGGGGATGTTTACAGAGCCTCCTCCTCCCGTTTAATTGTCCACCACCATTCACGACTGGATGTGACAGGACTGCAGAGCTTTGATCTGATCCGTTGGTTGTGGAATCGCTTAGCTCAGTCTATAGCATGTTGCTTCCGCTGTTTAGCATGCATGTAGTCCTGAGTTGTAGCTTCACCAGGTTGGCACCTCATTTTTAGGTACGCCTGGTGCTGCTCCTGGCATGCTCTTCTACACTCCTCATTGAACCAGGGTTGATCCCCTGGCTTGTTGGTAATGGTAGAGTGAGGAATATGAGGTTACAGATTGTGCTGGAATACAATTCTGCTGCTGCTGATGGCCCACAGCGCCTCATGGATGCCCAGTTTTGAGCTGCTAGATCTGTTCTGAATCTATCCCATTTAGCACGGTGGTAGTGCCACACAACACATTGGATGGTGTCCTCAGTGCGAAGACGGGACTTCATCTCCACGAGGACTGTGCGGTCGTCACTCCTACCAATACTGTCATGGACAGATGCATTTGTGACAGGTAGATTGGTGAGGATGAGGTCAAGTATGTCTTTCCCTGGTGTTGGTTCGCTCACCACCTGCCGCAGGCCCAGTCTGGGAGCTATGTCCTTCAGGACTCGGCCAGCTTGGTCAGTAGTGGTGCTACCGAGCCAGTCTGGGTGATGGACATTGAAGTCCCCCACCCAGAGTATATTCTGTGCCCTTGCTACCCTCAGTGCTTCCTCCAAGTGGTGTTCAACATGGAGGAGGACTGATTCATCAGCTGAGGGAGGACGGTAGGTGGTAATCAGCAGGAGGTTGTCTTGTACATGTTTGACCTGATGCCATGAGATTTCATGGGGTCCAGGGTCAATGTTGAGGACTCCCAGGACCACTCCCTCCTGACTGTATATCACTGTAGCGTCACCTCCGGTCGATCTGTCCTGCCGGTGGGACAGGACATACCCAGGGATGGTGATGGAAGAGTCTGGGACGTTGGCTGAAAGGTATGATTCTGTGAGTATGGCTATCTCAGGATGTTGCTTGACTAGTCTATGGGACAGCTTTCCCAATTTTGGCAGAAGTCCCCAGATGTTAGTGAGGAGGACTTTGCAGGGTCGACTTGGCTTGTTTGCCTTTGTCGTGACCGGTGCCTAGTGGTCCGATGCTGGGTGGTCCGACCGTTTTTTAAATTCTTATTATCTAGCTTACCCTTAAATGCATCTACGCTAGTCGCCTCAACTACTCCTTGTGGTAGCGAGGTCCACATTCAAACTAGTCTCTGGTAAAGAACATTCTCCTGGATTCTGGTCCAGCCGCAAATTGAAACATCTTCCCTACGTCTACCCTATCAAACCCTTTCATAATCTTAAAGGCCTCTATCAGGTCACCCCTCAGTCTTCTGTTTTCTAGAGAAAAGAGATCCAGCCTGTTCAATCTTTCCTGAAAAGTATAACTTCTCAGTTCTGGTATCCTCCAAGTAAATCTTTTTTGCACCTTCTCCAGTGCCTCTATATCCTTTTTATAATATGGAGACCAGAACTGTTCACAGAAATCCAAGTGTGGTCTAACCAAGGTTCTGTACAAGTTTAACATAACTTCTCTGCTTTTCAATTCTATCGCTCTAGAAATGAACCCCAGTGCTTGGTTTGCTTTTTTTTTGGGGCCGCATTAACCTGCATCACTACTATTAGTGATTTGTGTATCTGTACCCCCAGATCCCTCTGATCCTCTACCCCATTTAGAATCTTATTATCCAAGCAGTATGTGGCCCCCTGATTCTCCCTAGCAAAATGTAATACCTCACACTTATCTATATTCAAATTCATTTGCCAATTACACGCCAATGTTACAAGTTTATTAATGCCTTCCTGTATTTCATCGCAGTCCTCCTTGGTATTATCTATACCCCTCAATTTGGTGTCGTCCGCAAATTTTGAAATTGTACTTTCGATTCCCGAATTCAAATTGTTTATGTAAAGAGTGAACAACAGTGGTCCCAGCACCGATCCTTGTGGAACATCACTTCCCACCTTTTGCTAGTCTGAATAACTACCTTTAACCCCTATTCTCTGTTTTCTTTTTTGTAGCCAACTTGCTATCCTTTCTGCTACTTGTCCCTGACTCCATGTGCTCTGACCTCAGACATGAGTCTACTATGTGGTATCTTATCGAAGGCCTTTTGAAAATCCAAATATATTACATTTACTACATTACCCTTGTCTACACTTTCTGTTACTTCTTCAAAGAATTCAATAAGGTTGGAAGAAGTGGCTGTGAGGGCAATAGTAGCTCTTGAGGGTTTCGGTGCAAGTAGAAAGGACATGCAGTGAAGAATTCCCTGCTGACTTATGGCGAGCCATGGTAAGTGAGGAAGGGAAGAATTGATAGTGCTGAGGCAAAAGTAGGATCCTGCAGGGCTTGCAGTAAGTAGGAGGCATGTGAAGGGGAAATAATGCTGATCAAATTCACATGTTGTGCCACCTCTCGCCATGCCCATTCATCAATTTTCCTTGGCACCTGCTGACCATCTGAGGGGAAGAGGGGCTTTTTTTTACTCTGAACTTGCTCCACCAGTATCTCCACGGCTGTATCTGAAAACCTCAGGTTCTCTGCTGGCACTCTTTTTGCCCCCAGATATCTTCCTGCAGCTCCACAGCATTGCTTCCCTGCTTTGGCCACAAAAAATACACCTTCCCTTTAAACAATGCCTTATTTTCTGCTTCCTAATTGACGAACTGCCTATGGGGAATGCATATTACGCTGGCAACTTGCCTCAACCATGGAAATAAGGGATAACCTGGAAATTGGGATGGGTCCCTCATCAACTCCTGCAGGCGGCACACCCACCTTGCACCGATTTCCCACTTGGAGATCAAAATCAACCCCTTGTGCCTGGTCCGTTTTACATTGCAGTTTTAATGCATACATTGCCCCTAGTATAATTAAATCAGAAATTTAACAGCATGTTGCATTTATTTATAGTTGCATCTAAACCAATAGATTTTAAAAAATAATTCTGGGTGATCCAAAACAGTTATACAATTTTTATATGCCAATTGTAGACATACAAATGCACTTACTCCGAAATTCATAGAATCATAGAAAATTTACAGCACAGAAGGAGCCCATTCGGCCCATCATGTCCGCGCAATTGCACAAGTGTATCAATTCATTTCACCATCTTACCACATAAATACAAATATGTTACACAACACAAAATTTATACCAAGTTTTCCAGAGCCCAATTTATAGAATTGATGAAACAAAGTTTTAAGACTATTTTTTGTTGGCAGAGGTATGCATTCTCCTTATATTTTTCCAATTTTTTTCCTCCCTTCTTTCCTTTCCTCTTCTGAGATGGATGACCAAATCTGGGGCACAGTTTGGCAGCTCACGAGTGCCAGGAGCACTCAGCTGAATGACATATCTTCATATTTGAGTGTAGAGATTGAGTATCTGACCATGGCCAGCCATCAGATCCAAGTTCAGTTCTGTCCTAACTTGATCAGGGAATGGGAACCTTTGCTGATTTTCACCTCTCTAACGCAGAGGTGCTGAAATCAATCATAACACCTCTACCACCATCACAGCTGAGATCTGCTAATTTAGCATGGACCAGGAATTGAACCAGATACCTTCCTAGACTGTATCACCTTCCTAGACTGTATCATTCAGGATTGTACACAGCAGCACATTTAACTACAGAGTTTGTATTAGTTCAATTTTTCAAAATGGCAACTTAAAAGACTTAAGAAAGTGCGAATTGCATAATTTCCTTCCTAGTTTGTCAAATCAGTCAAATCTCTGGAATGATATATGCAAACCAGGTTTGTACAGAATCCTTGTAAACGATTTTACAACACCAAGTTATAGTCCAGCAATTTTATTTTAAATTCACAAGCTTTCGGAGGCTTCCTCCTTCGTCAGGTGAACGATGTGAAACTGAGGAAGGAGGAAGCCTTCGAAAGCTTGTGAATTTAAAATAAAATTGCTGGACTATAACTTGGTGCTGTAAAATTGTTTACAATTGTCAACCCCAGTCCATCACCGGCATCTCCACATCATGTACAGAATCCAACAGTAAAGAAAAACATACAAGGCTGTGTAAAGCACAAGAAAGATTTTATTCAGGTTAGTATAAAGGGATATTGCCATTTTAAGTGATACATATTTTTCTGCAAAATTGTTTGGCAGAAACCTGTTAAATTATTATTGTTATTTTTTTTCCTTGATGGTATTGTGGTATAGTTATTGTTTGTGTATATAACTAGGTGTGGAAAGAGGACCAAGAAAGATCTGTCGAAAAGAACTGATCCTCTCCCAGCCATTGCTGTTGTTTTTCCTCATCGCTGGATTTGTCGCTATCTTCATCGTTGCTAGAAATCATTGTATCCAGACCAGTGACCTGATCTGCTTTTGTTTCTGACGTTGACTCTTTGTTCTTCTCTTCAACCAATTGATTGTAACATAATGTGCATACCCTTAGAGGCTTTGAGGACAGCTTCGGCAGGAGAAATTTATGCTTTGAACAAGAATGGCACACGACAAAGCCACATTTCCGGCAGTGATGTCTGCGGATTACAGCATTGAACTTTCTTTGAGTGCACCGCATGCAGATTTCAGTCATCTTGTCTGGTATCCAAAAGGCTGCATGTTCAGTACACGGTGTCCTTCCTGTCTTTTCCAGCAGTTGTTTGACACAGTTGTTAATATGTTTCATCCAGTCTTCTTTTTCAGTGGGGGTTGCAGCACACACTATGAATGATTTTCGTGAGGTTTTTATCATCCATCGATTTTTCAGACCATCATCATCTGCAAGGTCTTCAACTGTGATGTCCTCCAGTGGTATTATCTGTTGATTTGCGTACTTCTTCTTGTGGATGATAACACTTCCATACACTAGGATGTCATTAAACAGGAAAAACATACGGGGCTTTGACTTCTTGCGACAGACTTTTGTCAGTAACCCTTCGCCCACAAGTACTCGTCCATGCAGAGCTAAAGGTTGACCATTTGCTCTAAAGCAGTTTTCGACTGCGACTATTCGTTGCGCATTGATCTCTGTGTTTATCAGACGGTCCACCATCTTATTCAAAGGTCTTTCTGCAAAGTTTATTCCTATTGTTTAGTAAAGGGAGAAATAAAAAGCTATTAGTGACTAATTTCTTAATTAGTTTTGCAGATTTTATAGGTATAATTCTTCACTGCATTACAATGACAAGAAGGCTGAAAATCTATGCAGTAAACCCTGATTACTGAAGGACTTTTGAAGAATTTATACCCTTTTCTTCCTGTAAGAAGTGAAAAAATGGTCTTTAAATCTTTAAAGATCTCCCCCTCACTTATAGGTCACCTGATCACACATTGTTCGTTGTCTGGCGTTGGTGAGGAGATGTAGGGGCTATTGAGTTTCAGTCTACTGTTCCTCTTTATTGAACCGTGAGGAGCCAACTGGTTCTTCAACATTCCTTTCCTTTGAGAAAGTACTTCATTTTCATTTGGCTCCTTTTTGACAAGCCAACTGAGATCAGCACCTTAATATGGGGGCTAAATCATATCCCAACACCAGTGTGCTGTACTATTGGGTCCCTTCCTCAAAGGATTTCTATTAATGTCAAGTGATCATTGCTACATTTTGAGAAATACACAGAAATAAAGACCACTGTTTAATTTGTAGCGCACTAAGAATATAAAAGATCATTTTTGATTTTGACTTTGGTGTTGAACCATTACTGTGATCCTCAAAAGGTTAGTAAAAATAAATTTAAAAACAAATTATTCAGGCCACATTTAAATTATTTTTTTCACATTTTTTATTTTTATTTTAGTTTTGGGAAATTGCCATAAATTACAATGAGTACCATATATAGAAATTAGTAATTACAATAAGCAAGAAAAGCAGGTGTTCCTATGCAATCATTTAATACTGTACAATTAATACAGATTATTATTTTCCAAGTGTAACGAGGGATAGCTTTTATCTCATTAATTTGGAGATGATTCTTCGGTTAAAAAGATATTTTCATTGAACTTTTAGTGTGCATACAGTTTTATCATCCTGCGGGGCAGTCTGAGTGTGTCTGATGTGGAGCTGCTGGATCTCCTGATGAATCTCTATGAGAATTGCTCGTGTGCCGCTAAACGCCTCCCGATCGATGGGGCAACCGGGACAGCGCCTCCTGTCAATGGGGCAGGCCGGGGAGAGGCAGCAAGGAAACGGCAGCCGCTCACTGCTTCCCCCAGGGAGAAACAGGGAGAGCAGCGGGCCAGAGTATTAGAGGTTGAGGATTTGCAGTCAGGAAACTCAAATGAAATATTCTATCAAGATGTGACACAATCCCTCGATTCATCAGGACCTGAATGTCGTCAGCCTTTGAATATTGAAGGAATTAAAGTATTCCACTGTGCAGACGACGGAAAGAGCTTCCTCCAGTTACAGGATCTGAACACAGATCAGTGCATTGAAAGCACTGAGAAACCAAACACCTGCTCCGTGTGTGGGCAGGGATTCAGTCACCCGTCCCAGCTGGAAACCCATGGGTGCAGCCACACTGGGAACCTCCCCTTTACCTGCTCCGTGTGTGGGCAGGGATTCAGTCACCCATCCCAGCTGGAAACCCATGGGAGCAGACACACTGGGAAGCTCCCCTTCACCTGCTCCGTGTGTGGGCAGGGATTCAGTCACTCCTCTGAGCTGGAAACCCACGGGTGCAGCCGCACTGGGGAGAGGCCATTTAAATGTTCTCAATGTGGAAAGAGGTTTAACCACTCCCATGACTTCAAAAATCATCAGCGTATTCACACTGGTGAAAAACCATACACTTGCTCTGTATGTGGGCGCATCTTTAGCCAGTCATTCAACCTTGTGAGACATGAGCGTAACCGCGATGCTGAGACTATTGTGGACAGCACGTTCAGTGAGGTGGTCACACCGCAGGTAAAGATTACGCAGGCAGAAAGGAAATGGGTGACCGCCAGGCAGAGTAAAAGGACTAGGCAGGTAGAGCAGGAGTCCCCTGGGGCCATCTCCCTCTCAAACAGATATTCTGCTCTGGATACTGTTGGGGGAAGATGGCTTATCAGGGGAAAGCAGCAAGAGCCAAGTTCGGGGCACCACGGGTGGCTCTGCTGCACAGGAGGGGAGGAATATGAGTGGCAGGGCTATAGTGATAGGGGATTCAATTGTAAGGGGAACAGATAGGCATTTCTGCGGTCGCAAACGTGACTCCGGGATGGTATATTGCCTCCCTGGTGCTAGGGTCAAGGATGTCACGGAGCGGCTGCAGGGCATTCTGGAGGGGGAGGGTGAACAGCCAGTAGTCGTGGTCCATATTGGTACCAACGACATAGGTAAAAAAAGGGATGAGGTCCTGCAAGGTAAATTTAAGGAGTTAGGAGATAAATTAAAAAGCAGGACTTCAAAGGTAGTGATCTCAGGATTACTACCGGTGCCACGTGCTCGTGAGTATAGGAACAGGAGAATAGACAGGATGAATGCGTGGCTGCAGGGATGGTGTAGGAGGAAGGGATTTAGATTCCTGGGACATTGGGACCGGTTCTGGGGAAGGTGGGACCTGTACAAGCGTGACGGGTTACACCCGAGCAGGACCGGGACCAATGTCCTCGCGGGGGTGTTTGCTAGTGCTGTTGGGGAAGGTTTAAACTAGAGTGGCAGGGGGATGGGAACCTGAGCGAGGAGTCAGAAGAGAATAAAGTTGAGAGCAGCAAGAGAGGGGAAGACCCAAGGGAAATCTACAATACAAATAATACAAACAGTTGTTCAAGAACAAGTGAAAGGGAAAAGCACAGAGCAGCGGAAAGAAAGTGTACTTTAGGCACGACAGATAAAATAAAAACTAGAAGGCGTAAGGCGATTAACCCAGCATCAAAGCTGTGGCAGGGGGTTGGGAACCTGAGCAGGGAGACAGAGGAAAGCGTGTCAGGAAGGGACAGAAGGTATGGAGTAAAAGGTAAAGTATTAAAAAAGGAAAAAGCAGGAACTAAGTGTCACAAAACATATTTGAAAGTTCTTTATCTGAATGCACATAGCATTCATAACAAAATGGATGAGTTAACAGCACAAATAACCATGTATGGGTATGATCTTGTGGCCATTACAGAAACATGGCTGCAGGGTGACAACGACTGGGAATTAAATATGCCAGAGTATTTAACTATCAGGAAGGACAGGCAGGAAGGAAGGGGAGGTGGGGTGGCTATGTTAATAAAGGAAGGAATCACTGTAATACAGAGAAATGATATTGGGACAAAGGATCAGGACAATGAAACAGTTTGGGTAGAGATAAGGAATAATAAGGGGGAAAAAACACTAGTGGGCGTAGTATATAGGCCTCCTAATAGTTGCAACTCTGCTGGAAGAAGTATTAATCAGGAAATAGTCGGGGCATGTAATAAGGGAACAGCTATAATTATGGGGGATTTTAACTATCATATTAACTGGACAAATCAAATTGGGCAGGGCAGCCTTGAGGAAGAGTTTATTGAGTGTATTAGGGATGGATTTCTTGAGCAGTATGTAACTGATCCTACAAGGGGGCAGGCAACCTTGGACCTGGTCCTGTGTAATGAGCCAGGATTAATTAATAATGTCCTAGTTAAGGATCCCCTTGGAATGAGTGACCATAACATGGTTACATTCCATATCCAATTAGAGGGTGAGAAGGTTGGTTCTCAAACAAGCGTACTGAGCTTGAATAAAGGAGACTATGATGGTATGAGAGCGGAATTGATTAAAGTGGACTGGGAAAATAGATTAAAGGGTAAGACGGTACATGAGCAGTGGTGTTCATTTAAGGAGTTATTTCACAACTTTCAAAAAATATATATTCCACTGAGGAAAAAAGGGTGTAAAAGAAATGACAGCCATTCGTGGCTAAGTAAAGAAATTAAGGATAGTATCCGACTAAAAACAAGGACATATAAGGTAGCCAAACTTAGTGGGAGGATAGAAGATTGGGAAGTCTTCAAAAGACAGCAAAAAGTAACTAAAGGATTGATTAAGAAAGGGAAGATAGATTATGAAAATAAATTAGCAAAAAATATAAAAACAGATAGCAAGAGTTTCTACAGTTATATAAAAAGAAAAATGGTGGCTAAGGCAAACGTAGGTCCCTTAGAGGATGAGACCGGGAAATTAATGGTGGGAAACATGGAGATGGCAAAAATGCTGAACAAATATTTTGTTTCAGTCTTTATGGTAGAGGACACTAAGAATATCCCAACACTGGACAAACAGGGGGCTCTAGGGGGGGGGGAGGAGCTAAATACGATTAAAATCACTGAGGAATTGGTACTCAGTAAATGAATGGGACTCAAGGCGGATAAATCCCCTGGACCTGATGGCTTACATCCTAGGGTCTTGAGGGAAGTAGCAGTCGGGATTGTGGATGCTTTGGTAATAATTTTCCAAAATTCTCTGGACTCGGCAAAGGTCCCGGCAGATTGGAAAACTGCTAATGTAACACCCTTATTTTAAAAGGGTAGTAGGCAGAAGGCTGGAAATTATAGACCAGTTAGCCTAACATCTGTGGTGGGTAAAATTTTGCAGTCTATTATTAAGGAGTCAGTAGCGGAACATTTGGATAAACATAATTTAATAGGACAAAGTCAGCATGGCTTTATGAAGGGGAAGTCATGTCTGACAAATTTGCTTGAGTTCTTTGAGGACATAACGTACAGGGTGGATAAAGGGGAACCGGTGGACGTAGTGTATTTAGACTTCCAGAAGTCATTCGACACGGTGCCACATAAAAGATTATTGCTAAAGATAAAGAATCACTGGATTGGGGGTAATATTCTGGCATGGGTGGAGGATTGGTTATCTAACAGGAAGCAGAGAGTTGGGATAAATGGTTCATTCTCGGACTGGCAACCAGTAGCCAGTGGTGTTCCGCAGGGGTCGGTGCTGGGTCCCCAACTCTTTACAATCTATATTAACGATTTGGAGGAGGGGACCGAGTGTAACATATCAAAGTTTGCAGATGATACAAAGATGGGAGGGAAAGTAGAGAGTGAGGAGGACATAAAAAACCTACAAGAGGACATAGACAGGCTGGGTGAGTGGGCGGAGATTTGGCAGATGCAATACAATATTGGAAAATGTGAGGTTATGCACTTTGGCAGGAAAAATCAGAGAGCAAGTTATTATCTTAATGGCGAGAAACTGGAAAGTACTGCAGTACAAAGGGATCTGGGGGTCCTAGTGCAAGAAAATCAAAAGGTTAGTATGCAGGTGCAGCAGGTGATCAAGAAGGCCAACGGAATGTTGGCGTTTATTGCTAGGGGGATAGAATATAAAAACAGGGAGGTATTGCTGCAGTTATATAAGGTATTGGTGAGACCGCACCTGGAATACTGCATACAGTTTTGGTGTCCATACTTAAGAAAAGACATACTTGCTCTCGAGGCAGTACAAAGAAGGTTCACTCAGTTAATCCCGGGGATGAGGGGGTGGACATATGAGGAGAGGTTGAGTAGATTGGGACTCTACTCATTGGAGTTCAGAAGAATGAGAGGCGATCTTATTGAAACATATAAGATTGTGAAGGGGCTTGATCGGGTGGATGCGGTAAGGATGTTCCCAAGGATGGGTGAAACTAGAACGAGGGGGCATAATCTTAGAATAAGGGGCTGCTCTTTCAAAACTGAGATGAGGAGAAACTTTTTCACTCAGAGGGTTGTAGGTCTGTGGAATTTGCTGCCCCAGGAAGCTGTGGAAGCCACATCATTAAATAAATTTAAAACAGAAATAGACAGTTTCCTAGAAGTAAAAGGAATTCGGGGTTACGGGGAGCAGGCAGGAAATTGGACATGAATTTAAATTTGAGGTTAGGATCAGATCAGCCATGATCTTATTGAATGGCGGAGCAGGCTCGAGGGGCCGATTGGCCTACTCCTGTTTCTATTTCTTATGTTCTTATTTTCTTATCATTTTCACTTCTGCACATTCTCATTTTCTCTGTAAATGTATCATTATTGTTACTCATCCAATCCCTCTGGCTCTTCCTGTAAGTATCTCAATTATTCTACCCACCTCAGAGAGTCCCTCCATCATTTAAACTGTTCTTGACTCTTTCAGTGAGTCCTCTATTATCTATGATTTTCCTCTCTTACCATTATTAGCAGTTCCCGCATCTCTCAACAAGTATCCCAGTATTGGACCTCCTCTTGTCTCTCTCTCTCATTGCATGTCCCAAACATCTACATTATTCTCCAGATCTCTCAGTCAATTTCCCATCAGAACTGCTCTTAGGCTCTCATCGTCAGTCTCACGTCACACTGCTCCCAGATTTTCTGTCAGTTTCCCATCTACACTCCTCGCAACCTCTGTTAATCTATCCCTCATCACACAACTCTAGCCTCACTTAGCCATTCTCCTATTGGCACTGCTCCTTGCCTTTCAATGAGCCCTCTATAAAAATGTTGTTCCCTCTCACTGTAGGCTGTTGAGCCCCCACATTACAGCAACTACAGTAGGAAATTTGGCAGCCAATTTGTGGGACAGCAAGGTTCCACAAACAGCAATGAGATAATGACCAGATAATCTGTTTGAGTGATGTTGGTTGAGGGATAAATGTTGGCCAGGACACTGGGAGAACTCCCCAGCTCTTCTTCAAAAAATACCATTGGATCTTTTACATCCACCTGAGAGGGCAGACGGAGCCTCAGTTTAACGTCTCATCCAAAAGACAGCACCTCTGACAGCTCAGCGCTCCCTCAGCACTGAAGTGTCAGCCTAGATTATGTGCTCAAGTCTCTGGAGTGGGTAAATTCCTGACCATTGATCGGGAATTAAACAATCTACTACACAGCTATTGAACTATCCTATGTAATCTTGCTTTACTGTCAACTTTTAATGTTCTTTTAATACATTGTAAGCGAAAGTGCACACGACATAACACTACCTCATTCACACTGTCTGCAGGAAAGAAAAGGTATTTTGTTTTTAAAAAGATAAATTATTTTTCTTTGTAACAAGCAACTGAGTAGTTGCAGTTTTATGGCCTGACGTATTAAAAAGCACTGCAGAATTAACAGAAAGCAGCTAAAAAGGTCAAGGAGATATCAGACCCTGTTATTTGCTGAATTAGCTGATTCCTGCCAGGACTGCAATGGGGTCACTGCCATTACCCTCAGCATCACTGGGCAAGGGAAGGAAAATCAGCCAGGGGTTTGCTTCATTGCTATCTAGCAATCCCTGTTGAAAATGCATTTCTGTGAATGCCAGACGAGATCAGAGTTCAACTCAGCTGTAAAGATCCCAAAGGTGAATAGCCCACCTGTCATTTCCTAGGCTAACAAATGAATAATGACCATTAGAGCCAGTATCAGCAGGCTACCACTGTCTGTAACACGAGTTGTTACCTCCAGTACAGAAAGAGCAAGGGGAGAAGATCAAGGAAAATCAAAGGGAGAAAATCAAGCTGGAGGTGTCGACATGTTACTGCATTGAATTTGAATGCACTGTTGGCACTGCAGATGAGAAAACTCATCATGGGTAATTTTGACTTTGTGCGATAGTGTAAAACGGGTGATAGCAAATCGGCAACCCCTTTTACATCTCTCTGGAATTTAATTTTCATTGACATCGATTGACTTAAAACAAACTTTTTAAAAGCAAACTCTCCTTTTATAATTCACAAATTGTTAAAATGTTTGTTTGCTCCTGAAACAGATAAAAAAGCTTTGTCTCTTACCTCTGGTGTTGTCTTAGTCTCAGCTATGACAATTTGCTGTCTGGTTGTTCTAGCATATATCTCACACACGGATCACTTTCTATATATAGAACTAAAGGCTGGTAGTTTCTGTAGTCTATTGTTAGATCTCACAGTCTTTTGAGAAATAATAAACAACAGACCTGACTTTAATTTTACTTGCTTATCTCATGTGCCTGGTAATCATATACCGTCTGATGTTTTTGAAAAATAAATGTCCTCGACCTGTTTGCTAAACTGGTTATTCCAGTTATGCATACTTTCAACAACACGTCAGCTCAGCTATGCAAACTTTGTAAGCCTTGGTAAAGAATCTGACTTTCAGTTTGAACATTAATTCAGATTTCCAGATGTAATGTTATATTCCTCCCTTCAATTTTTGTATAATTGTTTACATGTAACATAATCATTTTAATCAGAATAACTCAACATTGTAATTCTAATAACTTTTTTTGAACTTAAGAAAGCTCACTAAGTTTAGTAGTAAAACATTTACTTACTGCTTTTAGAAATGTCTTGGCAGTCTTGATATTTTGCTTTAAATGCTGATAAAATACTTGGGTGGCAACTCATTGAACAGTAACCTACTTAAGAAGGAAACAAAGTATGAGTTCCCTCCCTACCCTGGGGATACAGAGGCTGACTATACTGTCCACTGTTGCCTGAGATTGGCTTACTCAGCATAGATTAAGAATGAAACCTGGAATTTTCTTGGTCTGTATGCCTCAGTACCACACTATGTAGTGCATTTACCCACTGGCCCATTCAGGAAGCTTCAAATGCCGAGTTAACCTTTACTTCTGGAGCTGCAGTTGGCAGAATGCCATTAAGGTCTTGGAGTGCCTGCCTATTAGTGATCCAATGTAAGGAATCTTACAACACCAGGTTATAGTCCAACTGTTGGACTATAACCTGGTGTTGTAAGATTCCTTACATTTGTCCACCCCAGTCCATCACCGGCATCTCCACATCACATATTAATGATCCAGCATAGTTTTAGCAACCACCAGAGCTAGCCACGTGAGACATGCAAATAAGTGAGACGCATATGAATGTTACAGTTGTCTGCTGCTTTATCATGTTGTCAAGCAATCCAATGTAAAAAAAGAAAAAGTCTCAGGAGCCTTGCAGTAACTTTGGAACATCGTGCATAATTCTACTGGAATGTGTAATCAGGACTGCGTGTGTAGGTAGGAGGAACAAACATAACAGCATAAATTCAGCAATCTCGTGCTCAGTGAGGAGCTGCATTCAAAGGTAGAATAGGTTAAAGGAGGAGAGAGAGGTATCGTAGTATCATGATACTGCACAGAAGGAAGCCATTCAGCCCATTATGCCTGTGCTGGCTTTTTGAAAGAGCTATCCAATTAGTCCCACTCCCCTGGTTCTTTCCCCATAGCCCTGTAAATTTTTTCACTTCAAGTCTTTATCCATTTCCCCTTTGAAAGTTACTATTGAATCCGTTTCCACCACCCTTTCAGGCAGTGCATTCCAGATCCAGGTGGAGAGGGGCAGATATTTAAGGAGAAAATTCCTGAGCTTAGGGCTTAGTCAGTTGGAAGCACGGTTGGGCGAAAGGAGTGGGAGATGTGTAAGAAGCCAAAGTTGGAGGAACTCAGAGTCCTCAGGATTGTAGGGCTGGAGGAGATTCCAGAGGTAGGGAGGGGCAAGGCCATGGAAGAAGCTGAACACAAGGTTGAGAATTTTAAAATCGAGATGTGGGCCGGGAGTAAGTCAGCGAGCACAGGGGTGATGGGTGTTGGAGCGGGTTAGGATATGGGCTGCAGAGTTATGGATGAGCTGAAGTTTATGAAGGACGGAAGATGGGAGGCCGGCCAGGACAGTTTTGGAATAGTCGAGTCTGGAGGTAACAAAAGCATGGTTGAGAATTTCAGCAGCAGTTGGGCTGACAAAAGGCGGAGACGAGCGACGTTAGGGAGGTGGAAATAGGCAGTCTTTGTGATGGAGAAAATATAGGATTGGAAGCTCAGCTCAGAGTCAAATAGGGCGCCGAGGCTGCAAATAGTCTGGTTCAGCCTGAGACATTGGCCAGGGAAGGGGATACAATCGGTAGCGAGGGAACGGAGTTTGTGGTGGGGACAGAAGACAATAGCATCAGTCATCTCAACATTTAATTGGAAGAATTTGCGGCACATTCAGGATTGTTATGTCGGACAAGCAGGCTGACAACACAAAGGCAATGGAGGGGTCGGGAGAGGTGGTGGTGAGGTATAGCTGTGTGAGACTTGGGCGGGAAGCGGCATCTGGTTGGCATGCAGGAGCAGACATTTGGGTGGCAGGAAGCTGCCGACTGGCACTATAGGAAGAGAGTTTCAGGCGGTCTTGTAGGAGGGAAGTGGGGGAAGCCCAGGGTGCAGGGGTCTAGACTTTATTTGTGGGGCCCGGAGGAGTACTGCTGTTCCTCCTGCCCCCACAAGGAAAGTAAAAATAAAACTTACCTGTTTGGACCTCTTCTGGAGCCTGATCCTTTTCCCACTGTCTCTGGGAAAACCACGGGTGCATCCCCGCTCAGGCCACCAGTTAAAATTACGGTCGGGACCTGATGATCTCATTGGACCCTGTTCTGTATACTGAAAGAAGGATCCCACCGGATTCAAGCGGGTTGGGTGGCTTTGCCGACTGATCCGAAGAGCAAGTTAAAATTAAAGATGGCTGGTTCCAGGAGGGACATCGGTAAATAAGTCACACAGCCAATTTTAACTGCCCACCGCCGGTTTCCGGCAGGAGGATAGGGTTAAAATTGCCTGTAGAGGCTCTGGGTTAGGCTGTAGCAAAGTTACATAGAAAATCTGCAAAACTATATTTGTTAAAAATAATTCCCTTTATCATCACAGCTTTCTACTGGAGTGTTGCTCCTGGCTCCAGATTAAAACTGCCGGCCGCTATTTGCAGCCCTCCTGATCTCGTCCCCGCACCCCACCTCCTCAGACTCACCTTAGGTCTGGTGCTGGCTTCCCGGCCAACTGGTCTTCACCTTCTTCACAACCAGTCCATTGCTTCTTGGGGTGCGACTCGTGCCCCCCAGCGCTGCGCTCTAACCCTGATAATGCAAGAGGGCCAATTTTGTGTGATCCTATTGCTCATCTGACTTGGGGCAACGGTTCGTGTTTGTTGCTGGGTTTGCGCCTGAAGAACCAATTTCTGGACCCATCCGCTTAATCCCACATCACAAATTATTCAACTTTCGCTGTTGTCCCTCCTTGACGTGAGGTTTCCTTGATCTCAGCACTTCATGTATCATATGGTATTAGTTTCATAGGTTGGGATTCTTGCTCACCTTCCACCTATTTTTACATGGTCTTTGATATCCCACAAACAGGGTCCAGTAATATACAATACACCCGTGTACATACAGGCTACTGTAGGCAGATACAATTGAGAGAAATGCATTCTCCAATGTATTTCTCATCATTTACACCACAGCAATTCTTGAAGCCAAAGATGCCTGTTTATTCCTGGCATTCAGTGTTGTTGTGATGACGAGGTTTGAATTTCTTTTGGGCAGAAAGCCTGGCAAATTTATAGCAGAACACTTGATGGCACAGGTAAGGGGAGGGATTTAAAATCTCTTCAACAAGTTTTTAAACTTTCATCAGCAGCTCAGAGGTTTCCTGCACCACTACACTGTGGCAGTTGCTTCTTTTCCTGCCCTCGAACTGTTACCTCTGAAATCGCCCAAGGATCCATTCTTTGGTACTTTCTTCTGCCTCATCTACATGCGGCCTCTTGGCGACATCATCCAAAAACATGGCGTCATGTTCCACATATACACTCGTGACACAGACCTGTCTTGACCCCTCCACCACCTCTGTGTTGTCAGACTGCTTGTCCGACATCCAGTCCTGGATGAGCCACAGCTTCCTCCAATTAAACATTGGAACGACTGAGGCCATCGTCTTCAGCCCCTGCCACAAACTCTGCACTCTCATCACTGATTCCAGCCCCCTTTCCGGCCACTACCTCAGATTGAAGCCAACTGTTTGCAACCTCTGCATCCTACTTGACTCTGAGCTGAACCTCCAACCCCATATTGTCTCCATCACAAACTTCCATCATTTCCACCTCCATAACATCACCTGTCTCTGCCTCTGCCTCATCTGCTGCTGAAACTCTCATCCATGCTTTTGTCACCTTCAGACTCGATTATTCCAATGCTCTCAATAAACTTCAGCTCATTCAAAACTCTTCTGCCCATACAATATCTTGCAGCGTCCCATTTACCCATCACCCTTGTGCTCGCTGACCTACATTAACTCCTGGTCCCCTAATGCCTCCAATTTAAAATTCTCATCCTTGTGTTCAAATCCCTTCATGGCTTTGCCCCTCCCTATCTCTGTAAGCCTTACAACCCTCTGGAAACTGTGCAGCCCCTACTTCTTTCGCCCCATCATTGGCCCCCAACCCTGGAATTTCCTGCCTAAACTTCCCCACCTCACTCTCCTTCTTTAAGGCCCTCCTTAAAAACTACCTCTTTGACCTTTAATCACCCCTCCTAAAATCTCCTTCTTTGGCTGGGTGTCAATTTTTGTCTGATTGAATTTCTGTGAAGCACCTTGGGATGTTTTCTTTTGTTAAAGGCACTACATAAATTCAAGTTGTTGTCGTGCATCTCTTAGCAGCTCTCCCCTTATCTTGGCTATCCACTTACTACTAATGTGCTTATAGAAATAATTTTTATTGCCTTTTATTTTTTTCCTCTCACACTTTTTTCATGTTCCTTTTTGTAGCTTTCTTATATTCTTTATATTTGTCCTGATTAATTTTTATTATCTGCTTTGTAAGTACTAATTGCTTCCTTTTTTCGTTTAAAATTTCCTCCTAATATCCTTATTCATCCTTGGTTGACACACTATTTTTTCTCCTTACTGGTATAGATTTGATTTCTACCCTTTCCATCTCCTGTTTAGGTATTTCACACTGCTAATCTACATTGCTATTGACCAATTTTTTCCTTCCATTTAATCTTGTCAAGGTCCCTTTTTATCTGACTGCAATTATTTTCCCCCAGTCAAATAACCTTGTTCTAAATCTTTCTTTTTCCTTTTCTGTTCTTGCACTGAACCTAATAATATTGTGGTTACAGTTTCTCAAATGTTCACCTTCATCTGTTTGCTCCACTTCATTACCCAACAAGTATAACTTCTTTCCTTGTTGGAGAAGCAACATATTGATTGAGAAAACACTTCCTGAAAGGGTGGCGGAAGCAGATTCAATAATAACTTTCAAAAGGGATTTGGATAAATATTTGAAGGGGAAACATTTTCAGGACTATAGGGAAAGAGCAGGGCGAGTGGGACTAATTGGATAGCTTTTTCAAAGAGCCATACAAGCACAATGGTCTGAATGGTCTCCTTCTGTGCTGTATCATTCTATGGTTCTATGAAAACAGTCCTGAACACACTGCAAAAAAACCTTCCCTTTCTCACCACAAACATTTTCCCAATTGCAATCTATTTTTTGAAAATTAAAATTTCAGCAACTATAACCCTATTGTTAATACACAGCTCTCTGTTTCTATTCTATAATCTACCTATACTCATCCTTATAAACCCTTAGGGAGTTAATTTCCTCGGGGCTTCTCCCCTTCCAGCGTCGTAACTTTGTGTGTAAACGGGGTTTCAGTCAAGGTCACGATGCCAGAGTGGGAGGAGCTCTGAGGAAATACACCCTCTTATCCTTGGCCCAAATCTTCCTGGAAAAATAATGGTGTGTTAATGATGCAAGGCGTTATTAATGTGCAAATCGACTGGCAAGTTCAAGACTTGCTGGTCGATTTATTCCACTCCGCCGTTTGCCTCACACAAACGGCAGCTCGCCCTCAACCTCCCCGTTATTTTTCAGAACCTGCTGGATTTGCACATTAATTGTCCATTAAACTCGCCGCAGGAAGTTAGGTCTCATACTTAAAAGCGTAAGTACCCTTTTAACAACATGATAATTGTTAATGCAATGCCAATCAACTTCTTTGGCCCAGAAAGGGAACAATTTAAATTGTTGAGTCTCATTCCTGCATGCAGTAAATTCTTCTTAGAGATTTAAAAAATTTCAAAATGTAAATTTTTTTCTTACTTTTCCTTTCTGTCTTTATTTTCTCCCTTAATCCAATCTTTCTTTCCCTCTCTTTCTGTACCTGATTTGACTCTAATTCACCCACTCTAATTCACCCTCCTTCTCCATCGTTCCTCTGTTTCTTTCTCAATCCTTAAATCGCCGCGTCGTTATCAGCTCGCACTTCCAGCAAGTTACAGCGCAAATTATATTTGAGCTGAAAGGTGCAGGAAAAAGTCAAACTAACAGCGCACACTGCGAGGTGTCCTGCTCCAGCAAGATTTGACCCCTTATATCGAACCAAATATTCATTCAGTTCTTTTTAAGTGCTAATCAACTCAACATTAGTTGCTTTAGCAGAGAATCTATTCGACATATTCACTACTCTGTAGAAGAAAATTTCTAATCATAAGTTTCATACTGTAATTCTCCATTGCTATATTCAAAGTATTTTTTCTATGTCACATAAAAGCACATAGCCAAAACATTTCTTTGTAGATTCTTACAAGAGGGAGTCAATCTTCTTTTCCAATGTTCTCTCCTTTCACATGCAAAAGACTCAGGTCACCCAGCTAATCTTTAGTTCTCCATTGCAGTGTTTTCTCAAAGAGCATGTGCCAGGGCTATTTTTGTTTCAGATAATTTTAATGCGCCAGAGTCAAACATTCCTCAGGTCTAAAGCTGCCTCAGTCAAGCCTTTAAACTGTGTGAGGCATAGCCAGTGACTAAACTAAAATACTCAATGAATGTCTGATTTTAGCAACACTTAGCAAACATGGCATGGAACTAAAATATATTTAAAAGCACCTACCTGATTTTTGTGGAAAGAATTCTGCTTCTGCTAAAGGTTGGTTGTGTAATATTTTACAGGCGCATTTCTGTTAACAGGAATGTGGTCAGGAAGGAAGGAAATGCAAAGCTGTATTTCTTTTTGAATAGCCCTACCCTCTCTTCCTCTTTCTTGCAGTTTTTAACGCCAGAGTTGTAGAGAACAGTAAGGTTGATTTTATAATTAGGGTTTCAGTTCTTGAGGGTTGAATCCTCTGCTGACTATAATTGGGCTTCTGCCAGGGTTATGAAAGCACATCTATAACGAGGCTGGGGATAGGATTTAAAGTAGGCTGCTTGTTAAAAAAAGCACTCATCTACTTTAAAAGTTAAATATTGACAGAACGATCACAATTGTAACTGCATAGAAGCCATGATTCCCTCCTGTATCCCTAAAGGTTTCTTTTTCATTGCCAGGGCGTTGTAACTTGCTGGAAGTGCGAGCTGTACAGATAATAGCCCCTCCCTCAAACACTAGGAAAGCCTATGCCTGTAAGCAGGGTTAATTTATTTTGATTGAGATAAGGTACAAGAGTGAATTATTTTTAATTTTAAAAATGATGTGTGAAAGTGGAGCTTGAACTCAATCACATCTAAAGGTATATGTCAGACATCTTAGTGAAAGAGAAAAATTAGCATTGAATGCTATAAGATTGGATGGGGTTAAAACTCCATTTTATTTGATATTTGGAATTCTCAGAAAGCAGGATATTTTCTGAATTCAAAATACTAAAATTCAGATAGCAAGGCCTCAGACTGCTAATCAGGCCAAATGGCTGACCTGCCCCTATGTTCATGGCTATTTTACAACACTTGAGCATCCAAGCTTAAAAACATTTCCTGAGGAAACCCTAACAACAGATGGTGAAATGCTTCAATAGACTCCTTGGCATCACATTGAAGGCTGCAAAGTGTTTTTAAAAGTTAAAATTACAATCAAAGCCCACATTTTGAAATTAATTTAAGATAAGCCATATCTCCTTGAAACATTTTGAGGTTCAGGCATAAAAAAGTAGGCTTCATCCCAAGTTTTTTCAGACTAAGAAACAGAAGGAAAATAAAAAAGGAACATTATGGAAGACAAAGCACACTCAAAGACAGCCAAGAAAACGAAAGACTGAGAAAAGACCCAGTAAAGGAAGCAGACCATTTTAGAAACAAAAAGAAATTTGCGTAGGGGGAGAAGTGTTGAAATAACAACAAGTTGCCTTTATGTAATGCTTTTAATGTAGTAAAATGTCCCAAGGAGCTTCAGAGGAGCGTTAGCAAACAGAAATTTGACACCGAGCCACATAAGGAGATATTAGGTCAGGTGACCAAAAGCTTGGTCAAAGAGATAGGTTTTAGAAACATAGAAACATAGAAAATAGGAGCAGGGGTAGGCCATTCGGCCCTTCGAGCCTGCTCCACCATTCAATATGATCATGGCTGATCCTCTATCTTAATACCATATTCCCGCTCTCTCCCCATACCCCTTGATGCCTTTTGTGTCTAGAAATCTATCTAGCAACTTCTTAAATATATTCAGTGACTTGGCCTCCACAGCCTTCTGAGGTAGAGAATTCCACAGGTTCACCACCCTCTGAGTGAAGAAATTTCTCCTCATCTCAGTTCTAAATGTCCTACCCCATATCCTGAGACCGTGACCCCTCGTTCTGGACCCCCCAGCCAGGGGAAACATCCTCCCTGCATCCAGTCTGTCTAGCCCTGTCAGAATTTTCTATGTTTCAATGAGATCCCCTCTCATTCTTCTAAACTCGAGTGAATACAGGCCGAGTTGACCCAATCTCTCGTCATACGATGGTCCTGTCATCCCAGGGATCAGTCTGGTGAACCTTCGCCACAGTCCCTCTATGGCAAGTATATCCTTTCTTAGGTAAGGAGACCAAAACTGCACACAATACTCCAGGTGTGGTCTCACCAAGGCCCCGTATAACTGCAGTAAGACATCCTTGCTCCTGGACTCAAATCCTCTTGCAATGAAGGCCAACATACCATTTGCCTTCCTAACTGCTTGCTGCACCTGCATGTTTCTTTCAGTGACTGGTGTACAAGGGCACCCAGGTCCCTTTGTACATCAACATTTCCCAATCTATCACCATTTAAATAATATTCTGCCTTTCTGTTTTTCCTTCCGAAGTGGATAACTTCACATTTATCCACATTAAACTGCATCTGCCATGCATTTGCCCATTCACTCAACTTGTCTAAATTGCCTTGAAGCCTCTTTGCATCCTCCTCACAACTCATGATCCCACCTAGAGTTGTGTTGTCAGCAAACTTGGAAATATTACATTTAGTTTCCTCATTCATATCATTGATATATATTGTGAATAGCTGGGGCCCAAGCACTGATCCCTGCGGTACCCCACTAGACACTGGCTACCACCCCGAAAAAGACCCATTTATTCCTACTCTCTGTTCCCTGTCTGTTAACCAATTTTCAATCCATGCCAGTATATTACCACCAATCCCATGTGCTTTAATTTTGCACACTAAACTCTTATGTGGGACTTTATCAAAGGCCTTCTGAAAATCCAAATAAACCACATCCACTGGTTCTCCCATATCTATTCTACCAGTTACATCCTCAAAAAACTCCAGTAGGTTTGTCAAACATGATTTCCTTTTCATAAATCTATGTTGACTTTGTCTAATCCCATTGATATTTTCTAAGTGTCCTGTTCTCACATCCTTTATAATAGGCTCTAGCATTTTCCCTGCTACTGATGTTAGGCTAACCGTTCTCTAGTTCCTTGTTTTCTCTCTCCCTCCTTTTTTAAATAGTGGGGTTACATTTGCCACCTTCCAATCTGCAGGAGCTGTTCCATAATCTATAGAATTTTGGAAGATGACAACTAATGCATCCACTATTTCCATGGCTACCTCTTTTAGTACTCTGAGATGCAGATTATCAGGCCCTGGGGATTTATCAGCTTTCAGTCCCATTAATTTCTCCAGCACTATTTTTTTACTAATACTAATTTCCTTTAATTCCTCCTTCTCATTAGTCCCTTGGTTTCCTAGCATTTCTGGGAAGTTATTTGTGTCCTCTTCCGCGAAGATAGAACCAAAGTATTTGTTTAATTGCTCTGTCGTTTCCTTGTTCCCCATTGAAAAATCTCCTGTTTCTGACTGCAAGGGACCTACATTTGTCTTCACTAATCGTTTACTTTTTACATACTTGTAGAAGCTTTTACAGTCCACTTTTATGGTCCTTGCAGGTTTACTCTCATACTCTATTTTTCCCCTCTTAATCAATCTCTTGGTCCTTTTTTGCTGAATTCTAAATTGCTACTTTTTCTGGCAACTTTATATGACTCCTCTTTGGATCTAATACTATTCTTAATTTCTTTTGTTAGCCATGGTTAGGCCGCTTTTCCTTTTGCACCAGAAAGGAATATATAATTGTTGCAATTCATGCATTCGTTCCTTAAATGTTAGCCATTGCCTATCCACCGTCATGCCTTTTAATGAAGCTTCCCAATCTATCATAGCCAACTCACTCCTCATAACTTTGAAGTTATCTGTGTTTAGATTTAGGACTGTAATTTCGGATTGGATACTTCACTACTTTAAGGAGCATTTTAAAGGAGGAGAGAGAGGTAGAGAGGTGGAGAGATTTAGGGAGAAAACTCCAGAGCTGAGGGCCTAGGCAGCTACAGGCATGGCTGCCAATTGTGGAGCGATTAAAATCGGGGATGCGCAAAAGGTAAGAATTGGATGAGCGCAGAGATCACGGAGGGTTGTAGGGCTGGAGGAGGTTCCAGAGATAGGGAGGGGTGAAGCCATGGAGGGAATTAAAAACGAGGAATACAATTTTAAAATTGAGGTGCTCCTGGACTGGGAGCCAGTGTAGGTCAGCAAGCACAGGGGTGATGGGTGAACGGGACTTGGTCCGAGTTAGGATACGAACAGCCAAGGTTTGGATGAGCTCAAGCTTATGGAGGGTGGAAGATGGGAGCCTGGCCAGGAAAGCATTGGAATAGTATAGTCTTGAGGTAACAAAGGCACGGATGAGGGTTTCAGCAACAGATGAGCTGAGCCGATCGCTTCGGTCTTCCCAATATAGTTGGCGGAAATTTTTGTTCATCCAGTATTGGATGTCGAACAAGCAGTGTGACATATCAGAGACAGTGGAGGGGTCAAGGGAGGTGGGTGGTGAGGTAGAGCTGGGTGTCATTAGCGTGGAACCTGATGTGTTTTCGGATGATGTTGCTGAGGGGCAGCATGTAGATGGGGAATAGGAGGGAGCCAAGGATAAATCCTTGGTGGCTCCAGAAGTAACAGTGCGGGAGCAGGAAAAGAAGCCATTGCAGGTGATTCTCTGGCTACGACTGGATAGATAAGAATGGAACCAGGCGAGCGCAGTCCGACCCAGCTGGATGACAGAGGAGAGGTATTGGAGAAGAATGGTGTGGTCAACTGCGTCAAAGGCTGCAGACAGTTCTAGAAGGATGAGGAGAGATAGTTTACCATCGTCACAGTCACATATGATGTCATTTGTGACTTTGATAAGGATTGTTTCAGTACTGTGGCAGAGACAGAAACCTGACTGGAGGGATTCAAACATGGAGTTGCGGGAAAGATGGGCATGGATTTGAGCAGCGACAACACGTTCAAGGACTTTGGAGAGGAAATGGAGGTTGGAGATGGGTTGATAGTGAGGGTCAAGGGTGGTTTTTTTGAGGAGGATGGTGATGACGGTAGATTTGAAGGGGAGGAGGACGGTACCTGAGGAGAGGGAACCATTAACAATCTCAGCTAACATGGGGCCAGGAAGGGAAGTTGGGTGGGTGGTCAGCAGTTTGGTGGGAACAGAGTCAAGGGAGCTGGAGGTGGATCTCATGGTCAAGATGAACTTGGAGAGGGCATGAGGGGAGATAGGAGAGAAACTAGAGAAAGATGCTATTTCAGGGCTAGGACGGGGGGAACCGTAGGGGAAGTTTGGCTTGGTGTGCTAGGGGAAGGGAGGGAAGCGGCAGAGGCAGCTGAACGGATGGTCTCAATCTTAGTGACAAAGAAGTCCATGAGCTCCTCGCACTTGTTGTTGGAGGTGAGGGTGGAGGGGGCAGGGGAGAGAGGTTTAAGAAGACAGTTCGTAGAGGAGAGAAGCCGGGGATTATCTTTGCATTCCAGGATGATCCTGGAATAGTGAGCAGTTTTGGCAGTGGAGAGCAGGACCCAATAGTGCTTTATGTGGTCCAGCCAGATCTGGCGATGAATGGCTTAACCAGTTGACTACGATAAACGTTCAAGTCTGCGTTCCTTGGACTTAAGGGAGTGGAGATGAAGGCCGTACCAGGGGGAATGACCAGGGTTAGAGAGTGTAATGGTTTTAATGGGGACAAGGGCATCAAAGGTGGAGGTTAGAGTTTGATTGAGCAGATCGGTAGCTGCAGAAATGTCTTGGTGAATGGAGGGTCAAAGGCTAGACAGTTGTGAATTTGAAAGTGCCGTTGTAAACGCAGAAGGAAGTGGGGTTGGTAGGGGGAAGGGGGGGTGGCTGGAGAGGGATACAAGTAAGTGATCAGGGATGGCTTTATCCGTGATTGACATGATGGGAGTAGAGAGGCCACGTGAGATGGCAAGGTCAAAGGCGTGGCCGTGAATATGGGTAGGGGAATTCATATGGAGGGAGAGGTTAAAAGAGGATAGGAGGTCAGTGAACTCAGAGGAGAGAGAGCTTAGGGAGGGAATTCCAGAACTTAGGGCCTAGATAGCTGAAAGCACTGCCGCCAATGGTGGGGCAATGGAAATCGGGGATATGCAAGAGGCCAGAATTGGAGGAGTGCAGAGATAGGAACATAGGAACAGGAGTAGGCCAGTCAGCCCCTTGAGCCTATTCCGCCATTCAGTTAGATCATGGATGATCCGTATCTTAACTTCATCCACCCACCTTGGTTCCGTAACCCTTAATACACTTGCCTAACAAAAATCTATTAATCTCAGTTTTGAAATTTTCAATTGACCTAGCCTCAACAGCTTATTGGGGGAGAGAGTTCCAGATTTCCACTACCCTTTGTGTGAAGGCCCCGCAATGGCCTGGCTCCCTTGGTCTGGATTCTCCCATCAGAGGAAATAGTTTTTCTCTATCTACCCTATCAAATCCTTTAATCATCTTAAACGCTTCAATTAGTTCACCCTTAATCTTCTATATTCAAGGGAATACAAGCCTAGTCGATGCAACCTGACCTCATAATTTAACCCTTTTAGCCCTGGCATCATTCTGGTGAACCTGTGCTGCACCCCCTCCAAGGCCAATATATCATTCCTGAGGTGCGGTGTCCAGAACTGAATGCAGTACTCTAGGATCTTGGAGGATTGTAGGGTTGGAAGAGGTTACAGAGGTAATTATTAATTTCTAAGATTAAATAGTGGGTAATTGTACAGCTTATTAATTACTGAATCCAGATCAAAAGAATCACTGACTTTCTTCTTTTTTTAAGATTTCTTATTGGCCCTTCACTCAGATTTCTTAAGAAAACAATGGATCAGTGTGAAATACCCATTCATGCTTTGCTGAAGGCAATAACTTTAAACCTCATGTGACACAATCATGAGGGAGTTATATCCTTGCAGTAGTGAATATATTTGCAAATGAACAATCCTGGTAAGGAGCGTCGTACACCAGGAGCTCATATTGGGAAATTGTTGCTGCAATTGCATGATTTCCTGATGTCTGCCTCTGGAGGGTAAAGCTTTGCAGTGGAAGCACAATTTTGTAAAATCTGCCCTTGTTTGAAGTGTTGCACATTTACACATGATATGCCTGTAAAGGTGTAAAGATGCAACTGGTGATTTTTTATTTTAGTGAATTAAACACTGAGGGACCTTGGACTTTAGATGCATTGAGTAATCTAATGATATCTAATTCCCAGCAATAATTCATTTTTATCCTTCACACAGAAAAACAGGCTTGAAAGTGAATGATTTCCAGTCAGACAACAGGCATTTATTGCTTTGCACAAAGGTCATTAACATTGTTTAATTACTTATATTGAACTGTTCGTTATGTACCATACCTTGGCCTATTGTTCAACCTTGAACTGATTTTCAGACCTCATATCCTCTCTATTACAAACACCAATTACTTCCACCCTTCGAAAGTTACCTGCCTCTGCCCCTTCCTCCATTTCTTCAACGCTGAACTTCTTACACATGTCCTTGTCATGTTCAGACTGACTACTCCAATGCTTTCTCACTGCCCTCCCACCCGCCAACCTTGTCCAAAACTCTGGTGCCTGTATCTTGTTCCACGCTCACCCATCAACAACAGCCTCAGTGATCTTCCAACACCTTAAATTTAAAATCTTTATCCTGGTCTATAAATCCTTCCATGGACTTTTCCCATCTTATCTGTGCAACTTCCTCCTACCCTCTATCCTCTCTGAACACTCTTCTTCTGACTCTGGCCTTTGGTGCATCTTCCCTACCCTTCGCACCACCATTGGGCCTGGGTGATCACAAAAATTACACTTAAATACCAACTTAGGTTCCTTTTTAAAATGAGATTCTGTTCCTCTGTGGCTCCATGGGCAAATGTATTTTGAAGTGTAGTACTGAGCTGCATTGAACAGAAAGGCCTCAGATTCAGACTTGGGTTTGTGGTGATTTAGCTGATCTCGGAAGGGATGGTGGTGGGGTGTTGCAATTGACCTCAGTGTCCATGGGCTAGGTGTCTTAGTGAAAGTAGGTGCATATGGGCATCAGGTGGCAGGATAGGGCTTAGCTGCGATGAAACTTTCCCTTTTTTCAAGCAATCCCTTTCTAGCCTCAAGCATTAACTGCCTTCCGGAGAAAAATGAAGAAAATTGGAGAAACAAAATTAAATTTCATAAAATTGTTTTTTTTTTAACCAGTAACTAAACATAAGAGGAAGTTCCTCTGTGTTAACAGATATCCTGAATTTCAAGTGCACAGAAGTCCTAAATGTCAAATACTTGTCAGCAAGCATCATCTGGTGATGAAAGGCTGCTAATGAAATCTCCACAGCAATCAATGACTACTGTCAGAGTGAAAATAGCCACTTTGATAATTATATTTCATATTTAGCTGAACTACAACAAAATTAATTAATGTTGGAAACTTGAAGAGTGAAATTGTTTTGAGTTTGCGGGCAAGATATTCCAGTGGGCAAACAGTAGGGCTCAACTCTGATGAAAAAAGTATCACAGCTTTTATCCTCCACTAGTGGTAAAAAGATTATTTTAAACATGTTAAAATGATGCTGGAGATATGGAGGGCAAGCAGCAGAGAGGGATTAGAGTAGGTGGCTCATCCAGATAAAAACATTGGCCTGTTTCTGTGCTGGAATATTCAAAGTATCCCCTCAAACCAAAAATTCTTTGGACATATTAGTAACTTTAGGAACAGAATCTACTAAGTGACTCACTCTCCTATTTCACCCTCTTAAACTCCGTATGCACCCTTCAAAGGGCATGGTTGAGATTAGAAATTTTCTGTCCTATAAAGCCTGTTGATGAGCAGTTGGTCTGCACATACAGAAAAATTCATTGTGCCAACACAGGTTGTCAAAATAATTGAATTTATTTTTGAGCACAGATCACAAGTTTTAAACAATTTCTTTGTTATACAATGGAATGCTTTGAGAACCTAAACATCATTCCAGTCCTTATAGCATGAGATCAGCAGAACTCGCTGAGCCAAGATTACCTTCTTATACCTTTCTGTAAAGTGGCCAGGACGCAGCAATAAGATCCTGGATTTGATTCTGGTGTGTGCTAAGTTAGCTGATCTCAGCCAGTCACAAGAGCCTCACTGTACCAAGGCTAGGAAAAGAACTGGTCATGGTTCCTGTTCATCTGATCACTAGATAGTGATCACTGCAGGAAGTGCACGTGTGGAGATGCTGGTTGAGAACACGTGCACCTTAGGTCAAATAGGTCCTGAGACTCACTGCCTGCAGGGTTACCTCCATTCAGAAAAATGGACTTGACGCCAGGGATACATCATCTTGATTGATATTAAATAGAAAGGTATAGGGTAGAAATTACAATTGCTGCTGTTCCAATAACACTTAAAGTACTTCTATTAAATTCCTTTCTGCACTATGAACGAATAAAAAAAATTAACACTAGCAGTTTAACATCTACATTAAAATAGTGCAGAGAGGAACTTGTGTTAAGATCTTCGTAGGTGAACAGCACTGATCACTGTTACATCGATAATTCACGAAATTCTTGTGTCAAATGTTTCAAATCAAAATAGAACACTAACAAATCTGAAAAATATATTTACAATTATTATTTATGCATGTCACATATAACTTATTTTAATACTGAATTTTAACAAAAATACACTGGGGCAAAATTGGCCTTAAGTCAGTGGCACGAAAGGGGCTCGTAGTGAATTGGCAGTCCGTTTTACACCCGATTTTCTTTTCCATCGCTACGAGCCCATTTTGCGCTACTGGTGAAGAGCAATTTCACCTCTATTGCGCTGTATTCACGTACACACAAGGCTAGAAAGTCCAGTTCCTGCATAAATCAGTAGTAAATTGTGTGTTTCCGTAAGTAGCTTAAGGATTTACATATTGTGTAGATTACATGCTAGCTTTATCTTGCACAGCGGACTGTCTAAGGTAGTGCATGAATGAGCTGAACACCTGAGGCAGAATCAAATGTCTTGTGCAGCATTTAAGCTGAAGCATTCTAGCCTGGGACAGCAGGAAAATTTAATAAAATGGAAGCTTTTACCCTCGCCGTCGTAAAAACCCAACTGGTTCACGAATGTGCTTCAGGTAAGGAAACCTGCCACACTACTAGGTCTGGCCCACACCTGACTCCAGTCCCACAATATGTGGTTGACTCTAAATGCCCTCTGAAATGGCCCCCACCATCTTCTCAGGGCAATTAGGAATGGGCCTGGCCATATCCTGAGAACATATTTAAGAAATAACTATGCATGTTAGGGAGGAAATAAACATGAACTTACCGCACTTGACATTTCAACTGAAGTGTGCTATCTGTGCAGGGTGATTATCACAAATACAGAACTTTCACAACTGTACTTTAAAGTGGCACATAAAAGCCAAGGCAATGCATCAATGGCACAAACATGTAGCCTTTATAAGTCCCTGGTTTATTCTGCATATTTTCAAAGGTGGTTGCATTTTCTTAAGAGAAGAAAGTCCAGTGAACTTGCTCCATGTAGAGGAAAGCTCTTATGTTTGCTAATGTCGTTTACTGTATACGCATCTGGGTCCTACTGTAGATGGCTGGACACATTTCCCACTGTTGTGAACTTGCTGGTCTTGGGCCACTCAAGCAGCTTTTATTTTTAGCCCTGTTCAGACCAGAAAAATGCTGAATGCAGTAACAGATTACATTCTATGTTCTAATGAAATAGATCTTCCTTACCCTATAGTGTAGCTCCTTAACATCCTTGACATTAAGTAGGGCTTGAGATTAAAAGCTTCAGGAACAGAAGTAGTAAATGTCACTGCTTTATAACAAAAACACTGCCCTGTCAATACTAAAGAAAATAAAAATGTTCTTATTGTTCATCCACTAGAAATGACCTCTGCAGAGCCTGCACAAGAAGTGACCTGCATGTGTTCCTGTAGCACAGTCAGCATGCATCAGTATTGGAATGTGTTCACCTGTCTATTAAACTAGGTACACTACCCTAGTCATTGGCTATCACTAGATTCTGTGTAGGAGAATGATTTTCCTTTTAAGTTCTGGTTGCATTTTTAAAAATATAGGAGTCAGATCTAGTAATCAACTTTGAAATGTTTTGCACACCTTTGAAAAGCCTTGAAATACATATAGAAGTGGATTATTTCTCAGCTAATGCCTCTATTCCTGGGACAATAGGGCAGCACACTACCTTTTCAACTCTGGGACCTAAAGTCAAGCCACTCTGGTAGGATGAAAGTTTTCTCTCTCTGCTGGCTGTAAGGGGAGAAATTCGAGTAGCGTCGGTGAAATGGGCAGGGCGACCATGACCCAATTGAAATTGAGGACACCAATTGGGTGTTGCGAAGCAGCTTTCAGGTTGGAGCCTTAGGAATTTTGGTCGGCTCTGCACCTAAATTCCTCACCTTTTTGTGGACAGCCACCAGCGGTTCCTTTAAGGACCATTGATTAGGCTACTGAAGGCCTGGAACAACAGGGTGGGGCATGCGCTGTGCAGTTGACGACCAATTTTGCATCAGGCTTCTAGAACTGGCGCTAGGACCCCGATTTGCATATTCAAGACGCCCAATGCCTGTTTCAGGCGAGTGCCCTGGACACTTGGAAGTGGCCAGTTTCCAACTTGGCAGCTGACACACTTCCGGATGAGATTGGGTGCAAGAGATTGCAACCTGATATTCGTCCCCCAAACGCTCATTTCTCACCCAAAAAATGGGCACGATGCTGTCCTAGTCCCCCCCCAGTCTCAATCCATACTATGATTCTTTCCTTCCAGCAGGGAACTGCACTTATAGAGCATGCTGGTTAGTACTGTAGCCCTATCTCTGACCTGCACTCCCTTCGACCTTGGCATCCCTGCTTGGAACACAGGATTGTGGAATTTCCCCTTAAATAACGAGTCTTACTCAGGGATGGTAGAAGGTGTGGGAAATTGAAAATGGCAGTCAAGATAGTCTTCGAAGTTCAGACTAAAGTGCATTGTTGGGATAGAGTAAAAGGAGCTTTACTCTACAGCTGGCTGTGTTTTACCTGACCTGGGAGTGTTTGATACTGGTTGCCATAAAAGGGGAAGTATTATTCTTAAGCACTAACTTCCTTAGCTTTAGTTACCACAAAAAATTCACCAAAAAAAAGCTGCTACATATTCCTTGGCTGACCTAATTTTAATCCTAGTCTGAAATTGTATTATAAATAGTAGTCCTTTTGTCATGTGACACAACGTAAAACCAGAATAAGTTCTAAAAAATTGTACACATCATTCTTTGAAATGATGACTGAAGTGCATTCAGGCTGTAATATGCTCTCAGCGTTTGGTTTCTGATATCAACCAACCTCTTGAATATATTGCAGTCTTGTAACACACTCATAGGTATTGTTTGCTTCCTTTGTATTAACTATTAAATGCAGATGTTGAGCTAGTGTATTATTGCACAAACAACTGCTTATGACAATCAATACATGGTTTTACAGATCAAGCAATGAAAAGCCTCTCACTTATGATTTCTTTAAATCTGTACTGATGAATACTCTGTAGCATTGAATCATAACAACATTCTGGAATACACTGAATAAAGCACTCCCCGCGGTTTAGGCGTTGTTGATGAAATGATACCAAGTCCTTAAAGTATTAAATTTACCATTAATATTTTAATATTAAATATCCATTTTTTTCACTGTCCTGAAAATGTTAATATTATCGTCAGAATGTTTAGTCATTGTCCCAAAGTCCAGCATTGGTAGGTAAGAGGAGATAGGTTAACATAATATATGATGATGTGGGTCAAAGCACTTAATTTCACTTCTAGGGACCTGGATCGGAACACAAAAGGACATTTATGTCTTTATGAGCTGGACTTTACTCAGCAACCACTCCATCCTGGTATTCATGACATAAACTTACAGCAGAAACCTTCTCCAATTTTGTGTTTTCTTCAGAGATCCAGACAATTGTACTTCTGTGCAATATACATACCTATACACATCATTTTCTGAAATTAATTCAATCGAAGATTTGGGTTTTTATGACTGGCATTTTTCAATCTTTCCTTTCCATCATTTGATATGTTATTCACCAGAATCCTAAAAGGAAAAAAGTTAAAGAATTTCAGAATTTAAAACACAAAAACTTTGCTGTAAAAATCAGGTGAGGCTAACAGCACTCACCGTTATTCATGTGCAAATTAGATAGCAACTTCCGGCGACCGCATGTGCGCAGTTAAACGCGGAAATCCAGAAGTTGCTGTATGAGATGCGATGGTCCTCCAAAAGCAGCGCGAATACGGCATCTCGCCGGCTTGCTCCCTGTTCAAATGTATTGAACAGTGTGAAGTTCCTATACTTAACCTGATAGATATGAACTAATCTCGCCAAAAAAAAAGTTAAGTCATTTCAAATCTAAGTACCCTTTTAATGGCGTGGTAAGTCTTAATTACTGCCAAACAACATCGCTGGCACTAAAAAAAGACTTTTACAAGTATGGAGTCTCATTCCTTCAGATTTTAATTGTTGTTGGACATTTAAAAAAAAAATTATTTTACTCTTTCTTTCTGTCTCTTTTATCTCTGTCCCTTAATCCAACCTTTCTTTCCCTCTTTATTTCGCTTTCCGTACCTGATTTGACATTGAATTCACTATTCTAACTTACACTTCCTGGTTCAGACTCTGCGCTGTTATTAACGATGCTTCGATCTGATTGGTTAAGGAGATACACAGCTGCTTT
This sequence comes from Heptranchias perlo, assembly GCF_035084215.1. NCBI lineage: Eukaryota > Metazoa > Chordata > Chondrichthyes > Hexanchiformes > Hexanchidae > Heptranchias > Heptranchias perlo. Next base: position 37,018,964 of record NC_090340.1, on the reverse strand, counting down.
TCCTGTACACACAGATGTCCTGTAGAGGGCGGGCGCTGTTCGTTCGCCGTTCACAGCAAATTCTGGCCCAATATATTAAAATCTTTGAGTTGGTAAAACTGTCAAGCCCCAGAAATTGGGAGGAGGTTCTGTAACCTCTTCTGCAAAAGCAAAAGGGGCAATTTTGCTCTTGTTGCACTTGGGTGTTTGGGTGCAATGCATAAAGGAAAATCAGGGAGGAGATCTCACATACATAATGGAGCACATTCAATTTTCCATCCAACTAAAGTGCAGTAAAAGAAAAATCTGCCCTAATATGACAAGAACACGTGTTCCTACTTCCTTTAGAAGTGGGTACTGTAACATTTTTCTGCCTGTTACAACAAACAGCTAAAAGCCATACCACTTCCTCTGACTCTCTGCGAGCAAAGTCACGAGAGAGTGAGGAGTTTTATAAAATATCATATTAGTTTAATTATTATGCTAGATATTTGAGATGATTCTGAAATTAACTATTTCACAGAATAAATGCATCTTATTGGTTAATACCTGATATTAACAGATATTTTCAATACAGGTAGGGTTATTACACTGTGATATTTTGACACACTGATGGCTGAAATTTACCAGTCTTTATTTTCAAATAGCACTGATTGGAAATACTTTAAGATTACTTGCACTGATAAGTGAGATAAACAGCATACTTACTCATTTTTTCCATTTTCCATTTTAATTCAATAGTATTTTACACAAGGAACTTTAATTCCGTCTCACAATGTGTAGAATTTCATTGTTAATAATACAAAAGTCAAATTGGTACGACATGGACATGTGTTATTTTTACTTCCTTTAGAGATGGGTTCACAGAATCTGTGATCATAGACACACATGAGACTGACATCTTAGAGTTGGAATCTACTGATTTAAAAAAATTGCACCTTTCCAATAAAAAGACAGCCTTGTGTATATGATCCTAATGTACCAAGAAATTCTAAACAACAACATGGGCAGGGGGGAGCCTTAAGAGAAGTTTGGCTTGGTGTACTAGGGGAAGGGAGTGAAGCAGCAGAGGCAGCTGAACGGATGGTCTCAATCTTAGTAACAAAGAAGTCCATGAGCTCATCGCACTTTTCGTTGGAGGTGAGGGCGGAGGGGGCAGGGGAGAGGGGTTTAAGAAGACGGTTTGTAGTGGAGAAGAGAAGCCAGGGGTTATCTTTGCATTCCTGGATGATCCTGGAGTAGTGAGCAGTTTTGGCAGAGGATAGCAGGACCTGATAGTGCTTTATGTGATCAAACCAGATCTGGCGATGAATGGCTAAACATTCACACTTTGCGTCCCTTGGACTTAAGGGAGCAGAGATGAGGGCCATACCGGGGGCACGACCAGGTGAGAGAGAGTAATTGTTTTTAATGGGGACAAGGGCATGAAAGATGGAGGTGAGGGTGTGATTGAGCAGATCGGTAGCTGCAGAAATGTTGTGATGAATGGAGGGCCAAAGGCTAGACAGTTGGGAATTTGAAGATGCGGTTGTAAGTGACTTGGGAGAGAGTTTTTCCAGGGGCAGACACAGAAGGAAGTGGGGTTGGGGGGGGGGGAAGGGGGGTGTGGGTGGAGAGGAATACAAGGAAGTGATCACAGATGGCCGTATCCGTGATTGACATGATGGCAGTAGAGAGGTCACATGAGATGGCAAGGTCGAGGGGGTGGCCGTGAATATAGGTAGGGGAGTTTATATGGAGGGAAAGATTAAGGGAGGATAGAAGGGCAGTGAACTCAGAGGAGAGAGAGCATGATGAGTTGAGATGAAGGTTGAAATCATCGAGGATGAGAAGTCACTTGGTGCAGAGGCTGAGGGAGGAAAGCAGTGAAGATATCTTGGTGAGAAACTTGGTGTGGTAATTGGGTGGGTGGTAGAGAATGAGGATTTTAAAGGCGAGGTGAGAGGGGTAAAACAAGGTGAGATACTCAAAGGAAGAAAAGGTGCCAGAGGAGTAGGGGGACAGGCCAAAGTGTGATTTGGTGATAAGGGTCACACCACCACCGCGGTGGTCTGTGCGGGGCAAGTGGTGGAAGGTATAGCCAGGCGAGAGGGCTTCATTAAGGCGGAAGGTGTTATCACCTGTCAGCCTGGTTTGCGCCAAGGCCATGATGTCAATGCGATCATCCACAATAAGCTCATGGATGGCAAGGACCTTATTCAAAAGTGAACGGACATTCTGAGAGAGATGCGGAGAGGGGCGGTGATAGCTGATCTGCTGCAGAGTCCACAGGGTCAGTGCTGGGAGGGGTGAGTGGGACAGGAAGGGGATTGGCAAGGTTAGCCCCCAGCGGATGCGCTGGGCGGGAAAGTCGGTGAAAGAGTAGGATCGAGCAGTTGGGGTTGCTGCTCGTAAGGAGACAGCGACGAGTGCCTCGATGGGCCCTTCGGAGGATGCCAAGAGAGACACAGAGGGAAACTGTAGGCTTATCTAAGAGGCTTAATAAGCAACTTTTCAAACTCAGGTACAATTAAAGCAACATTTTTACCACAACTCTTCAAGTGTGCCATTCACTTCTAAAGCACTTCTGAAGAAATCACTCCCCTTTTCAGTGATATCATTGTCTCCGAGTCTGTAAACAAGCATTGTCCATTTTATTACACAGCTACCAACAAGGTTCACGCAGATAATGTGCAAAATGAAATCCTTTAAAAATGAAGGATCCAAATCGCAGAATATATATTGCACACAAAACAATGTAACACTTTTGTTTTCAAGGAGCAATTTTCATAATAACATATAATGAACAATTACTTCCATTGTTTAACTGAAAATTATATAAAAGTGAAAATGGAAGTTTTAATAGTCTTGGCCAAGATTAAAGCATCAAGCTTGAAACATAGAACTTATTCATAATTTGGTAATTAACTCTCTTAATTAAACTTCTTCACTAAGGATACTCCGCAAGGTAAACAATGTTAAAACATGTTGGAAAGAGATATTTAAGTTTGATTATAAACATAGGAATCAATGCACATATGGCTGCATTAGTAATTCAACAGGCTGTCAATAAAAGCAGTGATTTCCCAACCAAGATAGTTGTGGGATTGAGTGCAAGAGCTGTCTGCCATTAAAATCTGCTTTACAAATTAAATTTTTAAAAAATTGAGAAACCAATTTGAAAGGCTAAGTCCATAGTGTAGGACACTTCCAAGTTGAGAAGAGTAAACGGGTGTTGAGGTAAATCAGGAAGTAATGATTAGACGATGCCAAACTTGAATTTTAAAAGCCTGAAGATGGTAAGTAAAAGGAAAGAAAGAGGGAGGCAAGGAGCTCCACAGCCCTATGGTCCTGTGAAAGAATGAGTTAGATTAGGAGAATGTAGTGGGCCTTGATTTTAACACCATGAGGTTGTAAATAGGGGGAGAGTATGAAGAACAGCATATCTGGAGGTTAGGAGGAACAAGAAAAGAAAGTTCAGAGAAGCACTGACCAGAATAGTATTGATAAAACAGAGAGAGAGAAAAATTCACAACAGAAAGAGAGAGGATAAAGGCTTGAGATGAGTAATAGATCACCTATCAGATGATAAGGAATGAGAAGAGCCTCCCCAGGTATGTGAATAGTATTCAAGTGGACTTGGGTTTTAAAGAGAGTTTAGGATTTGTGAGGGGAAAACAAGTGTTTAGCGTGAAAGTGGAAACCAAACTTCATGGAGGCATCTTTAGCAATGGATAAGATGTGTTCCATTTGAGGTCAGAGGAGATAGTAAGGCTAACAATGTTGATAAAAGAGGGCTCTTATTACTGAGGACATACAACCTGAAGGAAGTTGATGAATGACAGAGTGGAATCATCAGCTGAAGAGTGGATATGGTTGGATAATGATTGTAAGGATCATGAAGAAGGAATTGAGTATCAGTGAGGATAGAGCTCCGGAGAACCCCTGAGTTAATGGGAAAAAAGAGTCAGGCAATAAGCCACCAACTTTTGCAAATAGAATGATTTGAAAGGAAACTACCTAGTCAAAAATTAGCTTTGGTGAGAAGTCATATGATGGTAAGTTAGATGTGCACCTGGTCTAATGTTTTGGAGATGTCCAAAGTCATGTTGAAAACCATAATGTCAAAGATTAGCCTGGTGATGGATAATTTGCGATTGAACAACAGCTTACACAACTTTAGAAAGTAGAGGTATGGGCAAGAGGATAGTACTTGAAAAGATAAGAGTGATTGTTTATTTGAGAAATAGGATGAACACGCAAATTTCCAAGAAGAAAAAGTGAACTGGGAGTAAGAGAAATTGAGGAGATGTCAAAGAACAAGGGTGAGTTCAGAGGCACATGTCTTGAGGGAGATAGGAGAGATATCATCAGGATCACAAGTCATATAGGAGTCCAGAGAGTGGAAGATCCAACAGACCAGGCAGGGATAATAGAATGGAGCAATGGAGGGAGGTTCTATACCAGGATCATCAAGAGTAGAGTTGGAGGACAAAAGTGAATCAAAAAGGTTATTTTTTTTTAAGGAGAGCTAGCAATAGTATCATGGGGGCAGAAGAGAGGTGCAAAAGAGAACCTATAGAAGTCACAACCCTGGCAAATAATTTAATCCCTACTTAGAACTTTTTTCTTCCATGTGCAGCCACTTAACTTCAATTGCCTGCATCCTTTTAAATTTACCCATCACAGCTTATAAGCTTCCCTGAAGGGCTGCTTACATGCAATTTCCTGCTCCTCTCTGGATAGCTCCCAATGCCAGGTTGAGTATTCACACTATGTAAATGAAGCTCACTTCAAAAAAAATCAGCCAGGCACAGTCAGGCAAGTGCTAAAGTACCATCCAACTAACACCTGTTTATAAAATTTAACTCAAAAGTTCTTATGGAAGTAAGTGTGCAAGGGAGGAGGTGGGAGTAGAGAAAGTTTTAATATGCGAGTTTCGATTTAAACCCTTACCTTAATTCAACCAAGCTGCGATTTCTTTTTACTGCTTGTGCCATATACATTGCCCCTTCATCCTTGATTTTGTTAAATTGTAAGCTGGATTAGGACAAAGACACTTATGTTAATACTCTTCTATAATGAAAGCTGTACTTTTAGCTCCAAAATGACTTAGTTGATTAATACATTGAGCAGTGTGGAGCTCAGTCATACAGACCAGCAAGTTCCCAGGTTCAATCTTCAATCTGTGCTAAGTTAGCTGATTTGACTTTAGGTGGTGGAAGAGGTGTTACAGTTGGCCTCAGTGCCCATGGGTGAAAGAGGGGAAAAGAAAATCAGCCAGGCTTTCTCTGTAGATTTCGATCCAGTGACACCTGCTGTGCCATTGGGCCCATGAAACTGTCATGGCCTGCAAACCAACCAATAATGCAGGCTGTAAGGTTGGATTTCGCCTGACTACCTTTGTGGGTGGGGACACAGAAACTTTATAGGAACTTCCCTCAGAGATTAATTCAATTGAGTAGAATTAGGTAGAGGCCTTGATAGAGAAAACTGTACATGGTCTGTGGAAGGAATGGGTTTGATGACCCAAACAGCTTTTCTTGTTCCATGCTCTTGTATGTTCTTATATTCTTACATAGCCCATATGTTGAGCTTCCAGTGGGTCCTTATGAGTATTAAATAGGCATGGTCGGCACAGTAAAGCTTCATGGCCACAAAATTCTAGCTTAGCGAAAGCCTATCAATGGTACCATCCTTGGTTGTCATTTGCTTTGTCAGAAGTTCTGTCCCTAACAAGGTATTGAGTAAATGACAGAGACCCAGCACATCTCCCAAGGAGTTTTGGGCCATACTTATAAATAGGTCTAAGGCACAATGTTATCATTGGTCATTTGATGATGTAATTGTGTCTCTAATTATATGTGGGTGATACTAATTTTTTTTAATCTTACTTTTACTAAAAACACAAATAATAAAATACACAAGTTAAAATTTTAACAATGCAGCATAGATTACACACTGGTTGCAATGAGAGTTCCTCTGTTTGTCAACATGAGGAGCTACTATGGAGTTTTCAAAGCAAGCCACAAACAGCACTGGCCTGAAATTCTGTAATATGGCAAAGTATTACACAAAAAAGAAAAAAAAACATACCCGAGAACTCTCAATGTTGTGTTGATCTCCAGAGCTTCAGCCATCGATCGGGCACCTTTGGCTCGGACGGTATTTGCTCTTAATCTAATGAGGACAAAGTGATTTAGCTAAAAACAAGAGAACTTAACAGCATCCCAGCCATCATAACGGCAGTGAAGTTAAATCATTTTATTCATAAATTCTCCTGAAAGTTTGACAAGTGTTCTAATTCACCAGGTTTAATACAAACCCCAATGTTTTCAGACTGCTGTTTGTTTTCAAAGCTTCAGCTATTTGTGCTGCTCCTTTCTCCCCTATGGAGTTTTGCTTCAACCTGTGAAGATCGGAAGGCATTCAGTTACTGTATTATTTGTACCTTGTGTCTGGAGTTCAAATTAGTGATATCCAAATATTATATACAAACACAATAGTCCATCATCTCAATTGTAGAATATAATTTAATGATAATTCAGTTGGAAATATTCCTGATTAGCCTCGTTATCAGCATGAAGGGAAATCTTTCCTGCATTAAAAATGTTAAAATGCAGTTTCTTAAAACATAGACTGAATAGCAGGAAGTTATTTTCATGTGCTATGAACAGAGTTTATCACACAGTACGTTATTGTAGAATTTGTATATTACTCTGCCTGTCAGTAGAACCAGGTGTACAATGGCTCAAATAACATTTCAAATAATTTTTTAATGTTGATAAGTAAGATTGCTATTTTAACCAACTAAAAATAAAATGATGTAATATGTCAAAAATCAACTGTACAATTCACATAACCCTGCACCACTATCATCAAAATCAGTTACATAGAATCCTGATTGACTTTGCCATCCTGTGGAATTCATTAACCTGTTCTTGCATATTCATAGATTTTTAAACTATCTTCTTTAAACAGTGAATGCTGATGATACTGTCAGGAAACTGGCTTGGAAAATTTACCATTGTCATACTATGTGTGGGAGCATAAATAATATACACACAATTAAAATGATATTACAATCACAAACATATTTTTGCTATATTTGTTATATATATGAATACCATATTTCTGAAAATTCACATCTTTTGCATCATTAACTTTAATGAGTCCTTCCAATTTGCATGATGTCATCAGCATTCAGTATTTAAATCAAATAGTCCAAAAAATTACTAATAGACAGAAAATTGATATTAAATCATAATTTTTTTAACAGTTTGATCTTTAAAAGGGACTCTGAAGGATATAATAGCCAAGTTTATAATGAGAACAAAAGTTATGAATCTAAAATCACACACTGTTATGAGGTAACAGTTGTGGGAAGGATCTCATAATGCACGAATGACTGTCACTCTTATGCTGATATTTTAAATCCTAACAAATGTATTTTTTAAATTAGCCTTCATTTTTTCTCTACATTTTTTAATTGAAGCAAAGCTTTACCTTTAATTTTACTATTATGCCCTTTTAATTAAAATAAAACCAATCTTTTTCAATTTGGTGCATAAAAGTGGAACAGACATGGAAATTTTACCTTAAGATTTCTATTCTACACATTTTACTTTTGAGTGCATTGGCAATGGACTCTGCTCCTTCGTCCTCCAGCATGTTTCCCTCCAAACTGTTGAATAAAAATAAAACAATAATTATCTTTTCTTTAGCTCTGACTCTGTGAATGCAGAATGTATTTCTGAACCAATGAAGTATTAATTCACTGAACTATAATTATTCTATTTAAGCTCTGCTAGCATTTTCCCACATACTAAACAATGTAATTACTTTCTTCCTGTCTCTTATTCACATTTAACAACAACTTGCAATTATATAGCGGCTTTAATGTAGAAAAATGTCCAAAGGCACTTAACAGAGGCGTAAGAGAAAACTAGATGCCTGACCAAAGAAGGAGGTATTAGAGGGCTGACCAAAAGCTACATCAGAGGTGGTTTTTTAGGAGAAGAGGGAGTTGGACAGACAGAGGGGTTTAGGGAAGGGAATTCCAGAACATGGGGAGGCCGAGATGGGGTGAAGGGATAGGGAAATGCACAAGAATTTAGAGGCAGAAGAATGGAGTTTTCAGGCGGAGTTGTAGGAGGTCATCACCCCCCCCCCCTTCAAAAAACCCACCGTTGACCCCTCTGCCCTTGCAAACTACCATTCCATCTCGAACCTACCTTTCCTCTCCAAAGTCCTTGAACGTGTTGTCCCCTGCCAAATCCATGCCCATCTTTCCCCCAACTCCATGTTTGAATTCCACTAATCAGGTTTCCACCCCTGCCACAGTACTGAAACGGCCCTTATCAAAGTCACAATTGACATCCTATGTGACTGTGACCATGGTAAACTATCTCTCCTCATCCATCTCGACCTATCTGCACCCTTTGACACGGTTGACCTCCTCCTCCAATGCCTCTCTTCCAGCTGGGTGGGACTGCGCTCGCCTAGTTCCATTCTTAACTAACTAGCCATAGCCAGAGAATCACCTGCAATGGCTTCTCTTCCTGCTCCCTCTGGAGTCCCCCAAGGATCTATGCTTAGTCCACTCCTATTTCTTATCTACATGCTGCTCCTCGGTGACATCATCCGAAAACAAAATGTCAGATTCCACAAGTACGTTGACGACACCCAGCTCTACCTCACCACCACCTCTCCCAACCCCTCCACTGTCTCTCATTTGTCACACTGCTTGTCTGACATCAAATACTGGATGAGCAAAAATTTCCTCCAGCTAAATATCGGGAAGACCGAAGCCATTGTCTTTGGTATCCGCCACAAACTCCAATCCCTAGCCATCGACTCCATCCTTTTCCATAGCCACCGTCTGAGACTAAACCAGACCATTTGCAACCGTGTGTCCTATTTGACCCTAAGATGAGCTTCCGACCACTTATCTGCTCCACCACCAAGACCGCCTACTTCCACCTCCGTAACATCGCTCATCCACCCGCTGCCTCACCTCACCCACTGCTGAAGCCCTCATTCATGCCTTTGTTACCTCTAGATTTGGCTATTCCAATGCTCTCCTGGCTGGCCTCCCATCTTCCTTTCATAAACTTGAGCTCATCCAAAATTCTGCTGCCCGTATCCTAATTCGCACCAAGTCTCGTTCCCTCATCACCCCTGTGCTCGCTGACCTACATTGGCTCCCAGTCTGGCAACGCCTCGATTTTAACATTCTCATCCTTATTTTCAAATCCCTTCATGGCATCGCCCCTCCCTATCTCTGTAACCTCCTCCAGCCCTACAACCCTCCGAGATCTCTGCGCTCCTCCAATTCTTGCCTCTTGCGCATTCCCAATTTTAATCGCTCCACCATTGGCGGCCGTGCCTTCAACTGCCTAGCTCCTAAGCTCTGGAATTCCCTCCCTAAACCTCTCCGCCTCTCTACCTCTCTCTCCTCCTCCATGATGCTCCTTAAAACCTACCTCTTTGACCAAGCTTTTGGTCACCTGCCCTAATATCTCTGTATGTGACTCAGTGTCAAATTTTGTTTGATAATGCTCGTGTGAAGCACCTTGAGACATTTTACTCCATTAAAGGCGCTATATAAATGCAAGTTGTTGTTGTGTTGTTAGTTACAGAAATTGGGAAAGGTGAGGCTATGGATGGATTTAAACATAAGGATGAGAATTTTAAATTTGAGTCCCTGGGGGACTAGGAGCCCATGTAGGTTAGTGAGGACTTGGTGCAGGTTAGGATATAGGCAGCAGAGTTTTGTTGAGCTGAAGTTTAATGAATGATGAAAGATGGGAGAACATTGGAATAGTCGAATCTAGAGACGACATCAGCATGGATGAGGGTATTAGAGGCAGATGGTCTGAGATAGAGGTGGAAGTAGGCAGTTTTGTCATTTTTCTAGGGACTCCACTGGTCTCCCACTAGATATACAGTGGAAGACTGGTAATACTCCTGTAGAATTTTAGGGCTTAAATATTCTTCAACATGGGGAGAGTTTTCTTAGCTTTTATTTTTTAATTATATTGAGTGACCAGCACCATTGTACCTGGGAAATATCTAAGGCAAGACCCAAACTTGTTATTTACCATAACCAATTGCTACAAGTCCTATAACACCTGTATAAGCATTTTAATTTAAAGGCGTTTATGTGGCCTGCTCGCATGTGTGTAGGACCATTTTCCTTTAATGCTATGATTAATCACAAATTAATTTAATACAGTAATCAAATATTAATATTTTCATGTTCAATGTTTTAATCAAAGTTCAATATAAAATATATTTTAATGCGAATTGTTAAGAAAAGATTTGAAAACATTAGTTGCAGTATAAATGGATCAATTACAAAACAATTCAATTTGAAAGCCAAAAAGCATCCTTAATATTTACTCTGGCCAAGTGTGAATATTATTTACACTATAATCTAAATGTAAGGTGTGAGACTCATCTGTCTGGTTATCTATACATATAATATTAAACGTATTTTCATTAAAAAGAATTTAGCAGATTTATCTTTAAAAGACGATGGGCACTAAATTGGGCCGTGTAGCACCCATTGTTTTGGCGCAACTCGGCCTCTCTGTCATCCAAGATGGTGTCTTGCCCTACTCCCCCCCCCCCACCGCGGATATAGGATGTCCCTCCTTCTGTCCACCTCTTGCACCAAAGTCTCCAGTGCATCAGCAGGGAACCTTGGTGCATGCACTCTCGCAGGCCTGGTGCCAACTCAGATCGGCAGATCGGTGAGGCCTTGCGTGCAGAATGGAGGATATAGTAGTGCACAACCTTTATTTAATGTTTTGACATAACTCATCAGTGTGTAAACATAGGGATGGGACCTGCATCTGTATTTTACGTGTGCGATGTCTGATCTCCGTTCAGACTCCGTGCAGACAGTAGACTGTTATTTTCAGCAAATAACAGGTACCAGCTACCTTTAAGAGATTTCTAAGAAACATCCTCCCTTTAAGAGATTGCGCTCCCCCTAGTGGTGGAAAGTGCAAATTGCATTGATTCCACGCACAAGGCCTGGAATGGAACACTGATTGCAGGTAAGTCCTTGTGTGGGCCGAAACTTGGGTCCTGCCTGCGCAGGGGTCATTGGGTGATAGCACATCACACTATCTAGGCCCAAAAACGGCCCCTATCCAATTTTCTCCCCCCACAATGGCTGAATCACCGGAATTCCAGCACATTTCTAGTACTTCTAGTTCATGTAACAGAAACCACATTTTAATACCTCAATGTTTTGACTCTTGAGAGAACAGACTCCAATCTTTGGAAACCAGATGCTCCAGCTTTGCACCCATCTAATTCCAACGTTTCAATAGCTGTATGGTAAGAAAGAAGGTTTGCAACTGCAGTGCAGTCAGTCACATTCAAAGAGATGTAAGAAAAGTTTACAACGTCACTGATTTGGGAGGCAACTAGTTGTGTTAATTTTTCATTTGACGCTTCATATAGACAATGAAAGGCTGTTAGTTTTTGTCTTTTGTGTGCTGTATATTTTGTAATATTTTCTGGAGTTAACGTGTCTTCTTTTGGAATTTCAACAGCAGCAACATTTTCGATGGAAGCAAAGACTTCCTTTTCTTTAACTTGATGATGTTCAGGCACCAACTGCTGCACAAGTTTTCTGTTGCTCTGAGAGACTAGGCCAGCAGTGAACCTCAGTACAATCTCAAATGCACTGCTCTTTGAACTGAAGGCTTTGTGCACATAATCCACACCAGGCTCATTTGCAGAAATGCAATAGAGTGCTGCAAAAAATTCCTGGTGAGTCAGATGAAAAAACTGCCATATGTGAGATTGCATCATTTTCAGGCTCTCTTTGGTGAGAATCTTCTTCCAGAAGGATTTTGCATCCTTGGAGACGTTGCTTTCAATGTCATTTGCTGAAAATATTATTGTTTTATTGATGACCCCATGCCATGCAAGTTGTGCCAATGTAATTATTTCATTTTTGTCTTCATCATCTCCTATACAGAAGGACTCAGGGTCTTCTTCCTCATCATTGTTACAGACCAGTAAACACTTGGTGAATCTGAGGAACAAATCTGTGATTGTCCTGGGAAAGGAAGACAGCTGAGACCACTTGCCTTTAGAGTGAAAGGATTTATGGAGGTAGAAGCACAGGATGTCACAAAATGCAGGAACATAGCAAAGTCCATACAAGGAATCAATACTCTTCACGGTTCGAAAGACATGATCAGCAACTTTTTTGTCCTTGAGGCACTTCAGAAAGTATGCAGCAATTTCTTTTTTGGAAAATCCTAAGATTTCAGCACATCGATGAAAATATGTTTTGTGCTCTAAGTCAATTGTGGTTGGGCGGGATGTGATAAGAACAGATGCCTCACGAACAAGATCTCCCTTTATGATACTTACAATCAAATGGTTAATGTGCTGAGCAGTGGACGGGCCAACAATTGAATGAACATCAAATTCAAGAGGCAGTCTGAATTCATCCAATCCATCAAATAAGAACAGGATCCCACTCGGAAATTCCAGCATCTTATTGCATGATGCTCTCAGATGAGGGTAACTACGTATGATGAGCTCAGTCAGACTGATTTTTCCGTTAAGTGTGTTTAACTCCCGAAAACTGAAATACAGCAGCATATAAAAACCAGCATAACTTGTTCCACAGGTCCAACTATGAGCGAGTTTCTGCATCATAACACTTTTGCCTATACCTGCCACTCCTTGCACTAGAGTGACTCGTGGTGGCTTTTCCCCAGGTGCAGATGGTGAAAGAAGCTGCTTCAAATCTATACGCTCACATGCTGTATAATCTCTGTGTTGCAGGAGTTCATGTTCTGTTTTGTTCCTTTCTCGAACATTGAGAATGACCAGGCTGGTAAAATGTTCCTGCAGCAATGGTCTGGAGTTATCAAATGCAAAGTATGGTTTTATTCTCTCCATCTGTGCCTTTAATGTGTGCTTATGTGTAGTCACTGCTTCAGAGATTTCTGTAATTACAAGAGAAAAATAATGACCTCCTGTGGAGCCTCCATTATCCACCATAATGAATGGGGCCTTTTCAGTGAATAATAGAAATTGGCACATACCCATGTTTCTCCAAATTTTGGTCGTTGCACATATGGTACAGTAATACAAAGGACACAGAATGAAAACATGTACAATATAAATCACAGAAAATGAATTTAATCTTTTTTTGGTTTATGAGGTTGATTTATGTTGAACCAAGGAGATTGGTGTTAGTGGCCAGTGCAATAGGACGACGCCTGCTACAAGGCTTTGTCCTACAAGAATTAAGGCTAATATGAAAAGCAAATAATTGGAACCTAGGTAATGGAGGTTTCATTCTCTATAAAGGAATGCAAGACATTTGATAAATTGGATGATAAATGTAATTCATTTTAAGAACTGAAATATTTCTTGTAGAAAGATATAAAGTTACCCAGTAAGCCAGTTCAAACTATAATCTACTCCATTCCACTTACATAGTAGATAGAGTCTATTATTAAAATCAGTTAGCAGGAGTGTTTGGATACTTGATTGTCACAAATTATCTTCAATATACAACCTGTATTTGTGTGATCATCGGTACAGTGACACAAAAATTCCCCAACTCTCGACATGTCCTGAATGTAGCAAATATGAATTGTTATGGATGGGTAAAAAAAATTATACATAAAACAATGTGATTACTTTCACCTTGCATCATAGTTCACATATCATTCATCATAAATCTGCTCTCCTCGGTCTCATTGCTTTGATTTCAAGAAAATGAAAATTCCCACTTCATCCAAATTCCTAGGAACACTCTGAGGAAGGAGTCGTGGTGCAGGCAAGGTTCCCAAATTAAAATCTAATCTCGTCCTAATCTCTTGGATATCATTTTGGATGCAATATTTTTAATATACTTTCTGCAAAATCTGATGTATAAATTGTTCTTTAAAATAGCTTTTTAGTCAATAAAAATGAAATAACAATGCCATGTGCCAGTGCCAATGCCAATGCAATGTGAATTGAACACCATGGGACATATACACTGATGTAACTCCTCCGCAACACAGAAAGTGGGTTGTTGCATTGAGTAGAAAACATAAGAAACCATGGAATGAGGAAAGGCCCTTTGCCCAATGAGCTTATTCCTTCCGATGTACAATGCACAACTATACTGTCATGGCTTCCATCTAACCCAATCCAGAAATTCCTGAGGAAGGCTACTTAAACCAGCTAAAACTTCCTAAGAAGCTAAACCAATGGTGTCTGCAGAGTGTTTCAGTTATAGCCGTGGATTCGGCAAAATTAGGTGGCATATATGTCAATGATGATCAGTGGGGTGGAAGTTCTTTATTGGCAAGTGGATGACCTGGTTCAGATGGTGATCTGGACAGGAAGTGGAGGGAGTGGTGGGGGGTATAGGGAAGGGAGTAGTTTAGGAGAAGCGATGTTCAATGAGTTGCGTGTGAACAGTTGTGGCTGCAGACTGATGTCGGAGGCCTCCTGCTGCAGCTGCCCTGTCTGAAAATGGGGATGAAAATTGTCCCGTTTATGTGAAGGTTTCAAACCAAGCATGATCAATGCAGACCCAACAACGTGTACTCCCCTCGGTCAAATAAGGAAACTGAAACATTAGGATAAACCATGTCTACATCATTATAGAGTTCTTTGATACTTTATCTGTAATAAGGTTTAAATTGTGTTTCCATCCATCGGTATTAAGCAACTTCCAAACAAATAGGTCCAAACTATTGATGATATTGGAAGCTTAAACATGGAGATGCCTATTCATTATTAGCATGTAAGACATTACCTTTGACAAATCATGCTTACCTTCAGGGAAATTAGTTATTTTGATTTTTTCATTGTTGACCTCAAATGAAACAGTTGGCAGGTCTTCATGGAGAAGATCAATAATTGGCCTGTCACCTTTGTCAGTGTAGGATTCCAGCAGTGATTTTACATACTCCTTTATACCAGGATAAAGGTCTTCTGTATCTTGCAGCACATTGAAAAAATGAGCACATGCCTGCTGACCTCTGTAACTCAGCATATCGAGAAGAGTTCGCCCTTTATCAACGTCTGGTTTATCTTTTACTATATTGTGGTCATCTTCAGAGATTATTTTCTTCTCCAATAAAAGGTTTAAGAGCGGCAGTATATTTGGACTGATGTAATTAGCCACAGTACGACGACCGTCTTCAATAGCATATATTGCCCAGTCTTTGCGTTTCACTTGTGGTGGAAAATATGCAGTATTGTCACAAGCACCTGATAAGAATGGTATGAAAACATTTAAAATCAAACATTACCAATCATCCAATGAAGCTGTTTAAAGATGTCTGATTTTGTAGCTACTAAGATGGTGATTACAGCGAAAATAACTGTGGCTTGTAGTTTTCTCAACTGTCGCATAATTTTACAACCTGCCATATTATTTTAGCCTGGAGACTTTATATCATGGTTTGAAGTACTAATTTGCTAATTGTTTTCTCTGTTTAGTAGGTTAAATTATGCACTTAGCAGAGCAGCTACTAGGACAACGATATTGAAAGTTACTGTTTATTTTACCCATTTGTTATAGTGAATGGGCAATGGAATTGTCTTTGTTATCCGAAGCTAATGCTGCTAAAAGGCGCGATCTAAGTGGATGAAGTAGGAATGTCTGTTCTTTTTGAGTGAAGTCCTTTGGTGGCTCCACTACTGAGTAATGTAAGGAGTGTGCTGAATGTTGGTCATTAACCACATCAGCTGCCTTAGGGGTTTAAAAACACAAGCCTGGAATTTCTGCAGGGTTCTCTAGCAGGAAGTTGGTGGAACCCCTGGAAAAATGTGTAAATGACTAAAAATGGCCATTTATGCCATTTCTCAGAGGGTTCCACCAATCTCCCGCCAAAGTTACAACAGGAAAATCAGGAGAACCCCACGGAGTTTCAGGGCCATAACTACTAGTGTGAGAAGTAAGCATCTTTCACTTTTCTCTTTTTTCCACCAAATTTCTCTCCTCTTTTCCTCTTATAATGGCTCATGGGGTTGGGGGTAACATATTAGCATGGATAGAGGATTGGTTAATGGACAGAAAACAGAGAGTAGGGATAAACGGGTCATTTTCAGGTTGGCAGGCTGTAACTAGTAGAGTGCCGCAAGGATTGGTTCTTGGGCCTCAGCTTTTTAGAATCATAGAATCATAGAAGGTTACAGCACGGAAGGAGGCTATTCAGCCCATCGAGTCCGCGCCGGCTCTATGCATGAGCAATCCAGCTAGTCCCACTGCCCCGCCCTATCCCCGTAGCCCAGCACATTTTTTCGTTTCAAGTACTTATCCAGTTCCCTTTTGAAGGCCATGATTGAATCTGCCTCCACTACTCCCTCGAGCAGTGCATTCCAGATCGTCTTTCCAACCATTAACCATTTATAATCTATATTAATGACTTATATGAAGGGACCGAGTTTGCTGACTATACAAAGCTAGGTGGGAAGGTAAGCTGTGAGGAGGTCACAAAGAGTCTGAAAGGGATACAGACAGGTTAAATGAGTGGGCAAGAAGGTGGCAGATGGAGCATAATGTGGGGATGTGAGGTGATTCACTTTAGTAGGAAGAATAGAAAAACAGAATATTTTTTAAATGGTGAGAAACTAGTAAATGTTGGTGTTCAGAGAGACTTGGGTGTCCTTGTACAAGAAATACAAAAGGATAGCATGCAGGTACAGCAGGCAATTAGGAAAGCAAATGACATGTTGACCTTCATTGCAAATGGGTTGGAGTACAAGAGTAAGGAAGTTTTACTGCAATTGTACAGGGCTTTGGTGAGACCTCACCTGGAGTACTGCGTACGGTTTTGGTCTCCTTATCTAAGGAAGGATATACCTTCCTTAGAGGCAGTGCAACAAAGGTTCACTAGATTAATTCCTGGGATGAGAGGGTTGTCCTATGAGGAGAGATTAAGTAGAATGGGCCTATACTCTCTGGAGTTAGAAGAATGAGAGATGATCTCATTGAAACATATAAGATTCTGAGGGGGCTTGACAGGGTAGATACTGAGAGGCTGTTTCTCCTGGCTGGAGAGTTTAGAACTAGGGGGCATAGTCTCATGATAAGGGGTCGGCCATTTGACTGAGATGAGGAGGAATTTCTTCACTCAGAGGGTTGTGAATCTTCGGAATTCTCTACCCCAGAGGGCCGTGGATGCTGAGTCGTTGAGTATATTCAAGGCTGAGATAGATAGATTTTTAGACTCTAGGGGAATCAAGTGGTACACGGATCGGGCAGGAAAGTGGAGTTGAGGTCGAAGATCAGTCATGATCTGATTGAATGTGCAGCAGGCTCGAGGGGCCTTAAAGCCTACGCCTGCTCCTATTTCTTATGTTCTTATGTTCATAAGGCATTGACTCCTTGCTCAAGTATGGTTCTATGGGCATCTATTGATCTCTGATACCTGATCTATTCTCCAGGTGTGAGCATAGACAGCGTCATAGTTGAGACTGATCCTGTCCTTACCTGACATTCATATATGCACACTTTCAGCAAGAGTTGCTGCATAACACTCAGGAGCAAGCCCCTGGCTGATTTTTTTTTCTCCTTCTTCCTAACCCACTGGTGCTGAGGTCAATTTTGGTACCCCTCTCACCACTCCACCATAGATGAGCCAACTCCGCACAGAGCAGGTCTCAAACCTCTTGGTCATGAAGTAAACATTTAAAGGGTATATTTTCTTGTTTGTTTAATTTAAAGAAAAAGTTCACAAAGTACCAAGAATATTTGGGGCAAAAATGGTGTAGTTCTGGTGCAGAGGACCAAAATTTGGGGTGTACGCCAGAGTTACACCCATTCTAAAATACATGCAAAATTCCAGTAGAATTGGCTGTGGGCAGAAGATGTTCCCTTCCCCAAATTGCTGCATGTTTGCAAATGACAGGGTAATGAGGGCAAAAGCTGCTGTCCTGGAAATTCCAACATTTACACCAGAATTGCACTTGACTTAACTTAAATCTGTAGAAAAAAGGATTGAGTTACTTGTATGAAAATCTTTATCTGAAACATCAACTTTGACTGAAGTAATTACAACAATGTATTCTCAGCTGCACAACTTAAAAAGGATTCTGCAAACTGTCTTTCAGCAGTTTCAGGCAGGAAATCTTTTTCTTCCCACCCTTCTGTCATGGAACCCTTACCATGGGGTTCACTACGGCCATTCCCATATATATCCTTATAATGGAGGCGGAACAGGAGCTCGAGGAAGAGGAAATGACAGAGTATTAAAAGATAAGGCTACACCAAAGGAGGAGAAGACCAACTAGGAGGTATCCTTCCACCAGCACCTACAAACCACTTCACTCCAGGTAGTGCTGCATTCTGTCAAATTTTTTTTGGATGTTGGCACTAAGAATGACATTGAGCTTTGCCATGACCCCTGCCATCTGTCTCAGGTCATCTGAGATGGCCCTCATTGGCTCAATATGAGATTGATGTTCATCCAGTGACTTTCTTTTTAGAGCAGAACCTCAGAGTTCTGAGGCCACAGGCTTGGGAGCCAGTAAGGTTACTTCTGCAAAGCCTTTGCTCCCCATTATAAGATCTCACTTTCACCCCTGACTCCTCTGGGACTGTGAAGGTAATGAATGAAGGAGTGCTAGACATACAAAGACACTGCAAGGAAAGGTAAGGGAGAACAGTTGGCTTACCTGGGCTGCTTCGCTGAGGTCATTAAACTTCCTTCTGCACTGCAAAGTAGTCCTGGTGTTCAAGGAGATGGCAGTACCACAGCCACCTCCCTTCACAACGTATGTGCTACATTTTTGGTGGGTTTCTGGCCTTTCAATCCTCTTTTCTACAACTAAACTTCTAAGTGTACACATTTCATCACTTGGGTAAAAGGAGCAGCAGATGGGCTACCAACATTTCAATCTCAGCAATCTGGTTAATATTTTGGTATCCTGGCAGTACATCCTGCTCATTTGACTGGGGGCATGTTAAGAACAGTCAAAGCATTCAGAGATATCCCAGAAATTACTGTGCAAAATTAACATATGAATACTTAACCATTCCACTGCCCACTATTTTAACAAAGGCATTAATCCAAGTATTTCAAATGGGTTAGTGTGTCCATTAAAATAATAGACAGAGGAATTCAACTGAATGTGTTAAGTGCTTGTATGCTAATATTGCACACAATAATTTGTAGGCTATAATATTATACACAACTATGTACTGGCAAAGGATTTCTATTTTGTTATTTAATCATGCGCATTTTGGCACAGATTAAAACAATTCCAACATTCTTTAGATTTCTTATGCAGTAGAACACAGCAACTCACCTTGGATTTCTAAAACAAGTACTTTTGAAATAGTTTGCTTTAGAGAATCATGCTGGACTTCAAAGGAATACATCAGTTTTACTCTTGCAGTTGATGCATGTTTGAAGGTTAGCTGAGATATTAAACTATACGTTCCACTTCCTTTGTGTTGTTTCAAAGTAAAGGTAGTGTCATATTCTCCTTTTGTGAAGGACATTGTTTCATCTTGTTCCTTTTCACTCTGAAAATAATCTTCATTGCTCCTGTATTCACGTTGTTTTATAGAAGATGAGGTGCTGTTCCATTTACTGATGAGAACCCTCTGGAATTTACCCTCTTCCTCTCTGTACCAAGAGACACCAATTGCTTTCGGTTTGAACCAGAGAACTGCACAAGCCAGAGAGAGTGGATCATCCACATGGAAATGGTTTGGTTTTATAATATCTGTCACTTTGGGAGCAACTGAAAAACAAAGGAACAGAATCACCCCATTGTTCTTTTCCAGAAAAAATTAAACTGTAATTCTAGTACTGTGCTGCATTGATCATTTTCCCCACTATTTTAAATTTATTTTAGTGTTCCATTCTCTTTACGTTTCTCGGATAGAAGCTAGGTGATACCTTTCAACTGATCTGATTGATTGACAACCTTCAATCCCAGTGAACAAAAGTCGATCTCTCTTCTGAAATGCTGACAAGCTGACACATGGGCTGAAGCACTAAATGTCAGCTTATAAAGCTAGTGGTCGGCAGGTATACAAATCTGGTTAGAATGCGATGCACATTTAAATGTTGTGGCTGAAAAGAACAATTACAATGTATGGTACAAGAGACAGAAGGAAATAGTGTTATCTTTAAAACTGATTCATTGTCACTGGGTCAATATCCTGAAATTTTCTACCTAACACCACTGAGGGAGCATCATCACCACAAGGACTGCTGTGGTTCAAAAAGGCCCACCGCCACCTTCTCAGGGCAATAAATGCAGCCTTGCCAAAGTCACCTGATCCCGAAAACAAATTTTAAAAAGATTGGTTATTTACCTGCTCTTTTATTGCTGTAGAAAATAAATGTTCCAAAGCAAATAGCTGCCGTGATCACAAAAGTTAGAACAGTAGTTGTGAGAATTGCCCCTGATCGGACTCTTGGGTTGGAACCTAAAAAAAACGCAAGACCAAAGATGTGTTATTGATTATTTATCTTTATTTGTTGCTGTTTCTCTGTGCTGGTTATAGCAAGACTGAGCTTGTGGCAGAAAATAGAATTTTAAATTTTGTTGCAGTGCAGCATAAAGCAGCATCTTGATTGATAAATGATGCAGAATCTGCTATTTCATTTACAATGTCTGGTGAAATGGACAAGACCCCTGCTGTAAATAAAGAAGTCATACAATACTCCATCCCCTATTGTAATTCTTGACATTTTTAAATATATCTATATCTCAGAGGGCTCCAATTCCTTCGCAAATGGAATTCTTTCAACAAGAAATAAATTTAAAACTTGTGACAGTTCAGTGTCTGCATTGCCATTTATATTGTGAGGTCAACACAAAAATAGTTACTTATTGTTCCAATATTCCACCCAGCCTCACTCTGCAACCCAGATGTGCTGGCAACTCATGCTCCAGGCCCTAATTTAGAAAATAAAGCATTTTCTTTTCCACTCTAAAGATCAAGAGCTGGCTTGCATCAAGGCCTTTCTTTTGCTGGTGATAAAACATGAAGTGGGATATGGTGATTAAGAAAAAAGCCATGTGTTGACAAGTAGCACTACAACATGATAATGTAATATAAAAGAACAGGGTTGGAGGACATTTATTAAACATACATTTATACTTATACTCCCACGCATGCAATGGAAAAGCTTCTTCTGGCCTATGTGCAAGATCCAGGATCAAACAGTGGCACAAAAGGATAAGAGGCTGCAAAGAGGGATGGCTCCAGCCTACACTGATCTGTCACTGAATACCATGGCGGACATACCTCTGATAATGCCCTCAATGAGGACCTGAATTCAGCAGCTTGGACTTGGGACATTTAGAACACTAAGATGTATCGCATGACACAAGCTGCCCTGAGTAGATTCTTCCACCAAGTTGAAGGCAGATGTCTGTTTAATAGCTGATGAGGAAACTCTGAGACTTGGGATGACTGGTGCTGGAAGGGGATAACTGGAAGCCCTGTTCTCATATTTCCAGGGCCCAATACCTAACATGGTTGGCTTGCAGAGAGGCAAAGAGGTGGTCCTCAAGCTGCACATCTCCAACTAGTATGGTGTATGATGTGTGTCCATGCTGTGGTCAGGAGGATAATGGCAATGCACTCACACATTTCATGGTCAGTTCTGATGCTTACTACACCACTTTGAGGAGCTCTTAGTGCCAACTAGCAAGGACTCAAACCTGCATTTGTCAATTGTCTATTGACAAAACAGCTACAACCCTCTTGGTTGGGGGGTGCGGGGAGGGGGTAATTGGATCTATTTGGGTTCAAGATGGCTCCAAAATGATACAAGTGGTTATAGAAATTCAGAACTTAGTTAACTCTCCATGGCAGACTCATAATCCAATATCTGAGCCAAGCAGATCCCAAGTGCTCCAGAGCAATGTTGATGACTGACCTGTCAATCTGGCTCACTAATGGAACTTGGATGGGGTAGATTTGTCACTAGGGGCTGGGAATTTTTCCATTGGCTTCAGATAACTCTGCAAACCAATGAGTGGGTTTTAGCTGCAGCACTATTCCTGTGCACACTTGGGAGTACCTAAGCCCTGGCTCTGCCAATCTACACCTAAGCTCACTAGACTTAAGAGAGTGGGTTTGTGTCCCAATAGGGAGAGTGTGTGGACTCCATATTAAAATTTTACACGTAGCTTGGGGTTCAGAGACTCTTAAACATGCTGATGGATTTATGTATCTGTTGGATAGCTGACTGATCAAAAAATAAACTGGTTGAATCTTTACTAATAATAGTTATGAAAACTGTTGGTTCCCAACAGTAAATAACTGTGTTTTTGCATATTTTGACCAAGGGTTAGCAGAATGAACTGAATTCCACATAATTCAGATATAGTATTAATATTTAGAATGGAGTATGATGACAATACTACTGCTTTGTTGTCTTGTACATTTCTAGTAAATTCATATGAAAGTTCTTCAGAATTTCTATTGTAATACCTTTGTGAACATTTTCTGAAAAACATTCAACAATTGTCTGCATTTCAAAGAGCAGGCGAGCAAGGAACAATCTGAATGAAGAAGATAAACTGGGCCAAAATTAAAATATGGTGAGGCTCATTGTAAGGAACAGATGTTTACATGTGTAGGAACTGGATGATGTCTGTTCCTTATAATAACTCGTCATGTAGTGTGGCTCAGTTACACAAATTCAAAACAAGTTCCTCCAAGTGAAAATAAAACAGAATTCATGCTCAATCAGAAGAATCAGAAGAATGAAATGTTGCTCGTCATTTACTAGGTACTATTCTCCTTTATTATTACTCACCCTTGATGGTCAAACTAACAGCTTTTTGTAGAGGTGTCTTTAAAGCTTCATGATTAACTTCACAGATGTAAGAAGCTCCATCATCTGTTTGGTTGCCGTTGATAATTAGGAATGAAAGCAGATTAAATGTCCCATCTTGATTTTGTTGAGGTAATCCTGTAACCGCTCTTGATGTGATAGCGACTTGGTTTCCACTGTCTTTTGAGTCACTTTTTAACCAAGAGATAGAATGGTTTTCTGGATAAAAGTTTTTCATCTCACAAATTATTGTTTTGTCTTCCCCAGGTTCAATGATAATATTTGGAGTATTTACTGAAACTGTAGGAGGTGCTACAAAGATAAAAGGAATAAGGATAAATATTGTATTCCTTTTATTGATGTCATCTTAAAATGCAACAAGCTCATGTTAGACATGCATCTGGTATGTATTTACAGCAGAATCTAAAGGGTCATTCATTAATTCTAAGGGTCAGTAGATCACTTGGTATAGGTTTAATTAAATTTTAGGGTCAACACCTACTCTTTAGATACTACAGCAATTAATTAGTCATCAGAGAAGATATTCTGTCCCATCTGTTTAACATAGTCAAAGAGTAAGCAGCATACCCAGGCTGACAATTTTGAATTTGGGTTGTTCAAATGCACTGGTCAGGAATTTAGATTTCAGCGTTAAAGCTATGTTCTGACCCAAACACAATGGAAATTGTGGCAAAATCAGGAACAATGAATTTCTGCAGGAAAAGGAAATTTTGAGCTGTTGACTTATGTCTACTGGGAATGAGACTGCAACTACCCAGTCATTTCACAAAAGGATCTATAATTAGCCGTCAGAGGGAGATGTATTGTCCTAACTGCTTAGGCTGAACTTTAGAACAGTTTACTGAGACAAAACAACATTACCCCAGCTCACTTTGCCTTTCAGTACATGTGTGTTTCCTTTTAACTTGCAAGTGCTGGTAAAGACAAAAACAATTACTGCAGATGTGGGTGAGATTCCAGTGGTATTTTGCACTCTTGTAATAGTATCACACAGCGGAACAAAGTACCTACTTAGTGAGTCATGAAAAGTTTCATTCCCACAGTTCTATCTGTATCATTAGTACAGATTAATTCAATTACAGAAATTAAATCGGTTGAAAGGTCAAAAACGTTCATTTTATTTGGGAAAAGTCTGATGTGGTGGTGTTTTTATGTCCAACTGACACCACACTTTGGAAGATCATGGGCAGGATTTTAAATGGGAAAAATGGGTGGGTTGGAGGGGGGCATTGAAAATTGCAACAATTTCAGATCCGCCCCCAATCCGCCCATTTCCGGCTTTCACCGGGGCGGGATGAGGGGCAGGCAACCAACCCGCTCTCAGGAGGTGGGTTGCTCATTAAAAGCTTTCAAGGAGGCTGCGGGCCTCCATTTTGAAAGGTTTCGCGATTCCAACCTCTGAGGGCCGAGATTCCCAGACCTCAACGCTGCATGAGAGGTGGCGAGAAGGCCCGAAACTGCAAGTAAGTGCTTAATAGCACTGCTTGTGGGCCCAGAGAAGCAGGAGTGCTTTCCCCAGGCTCAACAAGCCTGCCTGCAGTGACCCCCGCTCCGATCGCCAACCCTCCCAACAATCGCGACCCCAACCCAGCCCAACGATCGCGATCCCCGTGATGACCCCCCATCTTGACCCTCCCCCCCCCCAATGATTGACAACCACCGATGACTGACACCTCCCCCCGCCCGGATGACTGCATCCTTCCCAGTGACCCTCATGCCTGCCAATGCCCCCATGCCTCCATGCTCACCACATTTCCCCACCCCACAGCCAAGAAAACGAAAGACTGAGAAAAGACCCAGTAAAGGAAGCAGACCATTTTAGAAACAAAAAGAAATTTGCGTAGGGGGAGAAGTGTTGAAATAACAACAAGTTGCCTTTATGTAATGCTTTTAATGTAGTAAAATGTCCCAAGGAGCTTCAGAGGAGCGTTAGCAAACAGAAATTTGACACCGAGCCACATAAGGAGATATTAGGTCAGGTGACCAAAAGCTTGGTCAAAGAGATAGGTTTTAGAAACATAGAAACATAGAAAATAGGAGCAGGGGTAGGCCATTCGGCCCTTCGAGCCTGCTCCACCATTCAATATGATCATGGCTGATCCTCTATCTTAATACCATATTCCCGCTCTCTCCCCATACCCCTTGATGCCTTTTGTGTCTAGAAATCTATCTAGCAACTTCTTAAATATATTCAGTGACTTGGCCTCCACAGCCTTCTGAGGTAGAGAATTCCACAGCTTCACCACCCTCTGAGTGAAGAAATTTCTCCTCATCTCAGTTCTAAATGTCCTACCCCATATCCTGAGACCGTGACCCCTCGTTCTGGACCCCCCAGCCAGGGGAAACATCCTCCCTGCATCCAGTCTGTCTAGCCCTGTCAGAATTTTCTATGTTTCAATGAGATCCCCTCTCATTCTTCTAAACTCGAGTGAATACAGGCCGAGTTGACCCAATCTCTCGTCATACGATGGTCCTGTCATCCCAGGGATCAGTCTGGTGAACCTTCGCCACATTCCCTCTATGGCAAGTATATCCTTTCTTAGGTAAGGAGACCAAAACTGCACACAATACTCCAGGTGTGGTCTCACCAAGGCCCCGTATAACTGCAGTAAGACATCCTTGCTCCTGGACTCAAATCCTCTTGCAATGAAGGCCAACATACCATTTGCCTTCCTAACTGCTTGCTGCACCTGCATGTTTCTTTCAGTGACTGGTGTACAAGGGCACCCAGGTCCCTTTGTACATCAACATTTCCCAATCTATCACCATTTAAATAATATTCTGCCTTTCTGTTTTTCCTTCCGAAGTGGATAACTTCACATTTATCCACATTAAACTGCATCTGCCATGCATTTGCCCATTCACTCAACTTGTCTAAATTGCCTTGAAGCCTCTTTGCATCCTCCTCACAACTCATGATCCCACCTAGAGTTGTGTTGTCAGCAAACTTGGAAATATTACATTTAGTTTCCTCATTCATATCATTGATATATATTGTGAATAGCTGGGGCCCAAGCACTGATCCCTGCGGTACCCCACTAGACACTGGCTACCACCCCGAAAAAGACCCATTTATTCCTACTCTCTGTTCCCTGTCTGTTAACCAATTTTCAATCCATGCCAGTATATTACCACCAATCCCATGTGCTTTAATTTTGCACACTAAACTCTTATGTGGGACTTTATCAAAGGCCTTCTGAAAATCCAAATAAACCACATCCACTGGTTCTCCCATATCTATTCTACCAGTTACATCCTCAAAAAACTCCAGTAGGTTTGTCAAACATGATTTCCTTTTCATAAATCTATGTTGACTTTGTCTAATCCCATTGATATTTTCTAAGTGTCCTGTTCTCACATCCTTTATAATAGGCTCTAGCATTTTCCCTGCAACTGATGTTAGGCTAACCGTTCTCTAGTTCCTTGTTTTCTCTCTCCCTCCTTTTTTAAATAGTGGGGTTACATTTGCCACCTTCCAATCTGCAGGAGCTGTTCCATAATCTATAGAATTTTGGAAGATGACAACTAATGCATCCACTATTTCCATGGCTACCTCTTTTAGTACTCTGAGATGCAGATTATCAGGCCCTGGGGATTTATCAGCTTTCAGTCCCATTAATTTCTCCAGCACTATTTTTTTACTAATACTAATTTCCTTTAATTCCTCCTTCTCATTAGTCCCTTGGTTTCCTAGCATTTCTGGGAAGTTATTTGTGTCCTCTTCCGCGAAGATAGAACCAAAGTATTTGTTTAATTGCTCTGTCGTTTCCTTGTTCCCCATTGAAAAATCTCCTGTTTCTGACTGCAAGGGACCTACATTTGTCTTCACTAATCGTTTACTTTTTACATACTTGTAGAAGCTTTTACAGTCCACTTTTATGGTCCTTGCAGGTTTACTCTCATACTCTATTTTTCCCCTCTTAATCAATCTCTTGGTCCTTTTTTGCTGAATTCTAAATTGCTACTTTTTCTGGCAACTTTATATGACTCCTCTTTGGATCTAATACTATTCTTAATTTCTTTTGTTAGCCATGGTTAGGCCGCTTTTCCTTTTGCACCAGAAAGGAATATATAATTGTTGCAATTCATGCATTCGTTCCTTAAATGTTAGCCATTGCCTATCCACCGTCATGCCTTTTAATGAAGCTTCCCAATCTATCATAGCCAACTCACTCCTCATAACTTTGAAGTTATCTGTGTTTAGATTTAGGACTGTAATTTCGGATTGGATACTTCACTACTTTAAGGAGCATTTTAAAGGAGGAGAGAGAGGTAGAGAGGTGGAGAGATTTAGGGAGAAAACTCCAGAGCTGAGGGCCTAGGCAGCTACAGGCATGGCTGCCAATTGTGGAGCGATTAAAATCGGGGATGCGCAAAAGGTAAGAATTGGATGAGCGCAGAGATCACGGAGGGTTGTAGGGCTGGAGGAGGTTCCAGAGATAGGGAGGGGTGAAGCCATGGAGGGAATTAAAAACGAGGAATACAATTTTAAAATTGAGGTGCTCCTG
Source organism: Heptranchias perlo (assembly GCF_035084215.1). NCBI lineage: Eukaryota > Metazoa > Chordata > Chondrichthyes > Hexanchiformes > Hexanchidae > Heptranchias > Heptranchias perlo. The sequence goes on along the minus strand of NC_090340.1, from coordinate 36,991,675 downwards.
GACTGGGAGCCAGTGTAGGTCAGCAAGCACAGGGGTGATGGGTGAACGGGACTTGGTCCGAGTTAGGATACGAACAGCCAAGGTTTGGATGAGCTCAAGCTTATGGAGGGTGGAAGATGGGAGCCTGGCCAGGAAAGCATTGGAATAGTATAGTCTTGAGGTAACAAAGGCACGGATGAGGGTTTCAGCAACAGATGAGCTGAGCCGATCGCTTCGGTCTTCCCAATATAGTTGGCGGAAATTTTTGTTCATCCAGTATTGGATGTCGAACAAGCAGTGTGACATATCAGAGACAGTGGAGGGGTCAAGGGAGGTGGGTGGTGAGGTAGAGCTGGGTGTCATTAGCGTGGAACCTGATGTGTTTTCGGATGATGTTGCTGAGGGGCAGCATGTAGATGGGGAATAGGAGGGAGCCAAGGATAAATCCTTGGTGGCTCCAGAAGTAACAGTGCGGGAGCAGGAAAAGAAGCCATTGCAGGTGATTCTCTGGCTACGACTGGATAGATAAGAATGGAACCAGGCGAGCGCAGTCCGACCCAGCTGGATGACAGAGGAGAGGTATTGGAGAAGAATGGTGTGGTCAACTGCGTCAAAGGCTGCAGACAGTTCTAGAAGGATGAGGAGAGATAGTTTACCATCGTCACAGTCACATATGATGTCATTTGTGACTTTGATAAGGATTGTTTCAGTACTGTGGCAGAGACAGAAACCTGACTGGAGGGATTCAAACATGGAGTTGCGGGAAAGATGGGCATGGATTTGAGCAGCGACAACACGTTCAAGGACTTTGGAGAGGAAATGGAGGTTGGAGATGGGTTGATAGTGAGGGTCAAGGGTGGTTTTTTTGAGGAGGATGGTGATGACGGTAGATTTGAAGGGGAGGAGGACGGTACCTGAGGAGAGGGAACCATTAACAATCTCAGCTAACATGGGGCCAGGAAGGGAAGTTGGGTGGGTGGTCAGCAGTTTGGTGGGAACAGAGTCAAGGGAGCTGGAGGTGGATCTCATGGTCAAGATGAACTTGGAGAGGGCATGAGGGGAGATAGGAGAGAAACTAGAGAAAGATGCTATTTCAGGGCTAGGACGGGGGGAACCGTAGGGGAAGTTTGGCTTGGTGTGCTAGGGGAAGGGAGGGAAGCGGCAGAGGCAGCTGAACGGATGGTCTCAATCTTAGTGACAAAGAAGTCCATGAGCTCCTCGCACTTGTTGTTGGAGGTGAGGGTGGAGGGGGCAGGGGAGAGAGGTTTAAGAAGACAGTTCGTAGAGGAGAGAAGCCGGGGATTATCTTTGCATTCCAGGATGATCCTGGAATAGTGAGCAGTTTTGGCAGTGGAGAGCAGGACCCAATAGTGCTTTATGTGGTCCAGCCAGATCTGGCGATGAATGGCTTAACCAGTTGACTACGATAAACGTTCAAGTCTGCGTTCCTTGGACTTAAGGGAGTGGAGATGAAGGCCGTACCAGGGGGAATGACCAGGGTTAGAGAGTGTAATGGTTTTAATGGGGACAAGGGCATCAAAGGTGGAGGTTAGAGTTTGATTGAGCAGATCGGTAGCTGCAGAAATGTCTTGGTGAATGGAGGGTCAAAGGCTAGACAGTTGTGAATTTGAAAGTGCCGTTGTAAACGCAGAAGGAAGTGGGGTTGGTAGGGGGAAGGGGGGGTGGCTGGAGAGGGATACAAGTAAGTGATCAGGGATGGCTTTATCCGTGATTGACATGATGGGAGTAGAGAGGCCACGTGAGATGGCAAGGTCAAAGGCGTGGCCGTGAATATGGGTAGGGGAATTCATATGGAGGGAGAGGTTAAAAGAGGATAGGAGGTCAGTGAACTCAGAGGAGAGAGAGCTTAGGGAGGGAATTCCAGAACTTAGGGCCTAGATAGCTGAAAGCACTGCCGCCAATGGTGGGGCAATGGAAATCGGGGATATGCAAGAGGCCAGAATTGGAGGAGTGCAGAGATAGGAACATAGGAACAGGAGTAGGCCAGTCAGCCCCTTGAGCCTATTCCGCCATTCAGTTAGATCATGGATGATCCGTATCTTAACTTCATCCACCCACCTTGGTTCCGTAACCCTTAATACACTTGCCTAACAAAAATCTATTAATCTCAGTTTTGAAATTTTCAATTGACCTAGCCTCAACAGCTTATTGGGGGAGAGAGTTCCAGATTTCCACTACCCTTTGTGTGAAGGCCCCGCAATGGCCTGGCTCCCTTGGTCTGGATTCTCCCATAAGAGGAAATAGTTTTTCTCTATCTACCCTATCAAATCCTTTAATCATCTTAAACGCTTCAATTAGTTCACCCTTAATCTTCTATATTCAAGGGAATACAAGCCTAGTCGATGCAACCTGACCTCATAATTTAACCCTTTTAGCCCTGGCATCATTCTGGTGAACCTGTGCTGCACCCCCTCCAAGGCCAATATATCATTCCTGAGGTGCGGTGTCCAGAACTGAATGCAGTACTCTAGGATCTTGGAGGATTGTAGGGTTGGAAGAGGTTACAGAGGTAATTATTAATTTCTAAGATTAAATAGTGGGTAATTGTACAGCTTATTAATTACTGAATCCAGATCAAAAGAATCACTGACTTTCTTCTTTTTTTAAGATTTCTTATTGGCCCTTCACTCAGATTTCTTAAGAAAACAATGGATCAGTGTGAAATACCCATTCATGCTTTGCTGAAGGCAATAACTTTAAACCTCATGTGACACAATCATGAGGGAGTTATATCCTTGCAGTAGTGAATATATTTGCAAATGAACAATCCTGGTAAGGAGCGTCGTACACCAGGAGCTCATATTGGGAAATTGTTGCTGCAATTGCATGATTTCCTGATGTCTGCCTCTGGAGGGTAAAGCTTTGCAGTGGAAGCACAATTTTGTAAAATCTGCCCTTGTTTGAAGTGTTGCACATTTACACATGATATGCCTGTAAAGGTGTAAAGATGCAACTGGTGATTTTTTATTTTAGTGAATTAAACACTGAGGGACCTTGGACTTTAGATGCATTGAGTAATCTAATGATATCTAATTCCCAGCAATAATTCATTTTTATCCTTCACACAGAAAAACAGGCTTGAAAGTGAATGATTTCCAGTCAGACAACAGGCATTTATTGCTTTGCACAAAGGTCATTAACATTGTTTAATTACTTATATTGAACTGTTCGTTATGTACCATACCTTGGCCTATTGTTCAACCTTGAACTGATTTTCAGACCTCATATCCTCTCTATTACAAACACCAATTACTTCCACCCTTCGAAAGTTACCTGCCTCTGCCCCTTCCTCCATTTCTTCAACGCTGAACTTCTTACACATGTCCTTGTCATGTTCAGACTGACTACTCCAATGCTTTCTCACTGCCCTCCCACCCGCCAACCTTGTCCAAAACTCTGGTGCCTGTATCTTGTTCCACGCTCACCCATCAACAACAGCCTCAGTGATCTTCCAACACCTTAAATTTAAAATCTTTATCCTGGTCTATAAATCCTTCCATGGACTTTTCCCATCTTATCTGTGCAACTTCCTCCTACCCTCTATCCTCTCTGAACACTCTTCTTCTGACTCTGGCCTTTGGTGCATCTTCCCTACCCTTCGCACCACCATTGGGCCTGGGTGATCACAAAAATTACACTTAAATACCAACTTAGGTTCCTTTTTAAAATGAGATTCTGTTCCTCTGTGGCTCCATGGGCAAATGTATTTTGAAGTGTAGTACTGAGCTGCATTGAACAGAAAGGCCTCAGATTCAGACTTGGGTTTGTGGTGATTTAGCTGATCTCGGAAGGGATGGTGGTGGGGTGTTGCAATTGACCTCAGTGTCCATGGGCTAGGTGTCTTAGTGAAAGTAGGTGCATATGGGCATCAGGTGGCAGGATAGGGCTTAGCTGCGATGAAACTTTCCCTTTTTTCAAGCAATCCCTTTCTAGCCTCAAGCATTAACTGCCTTCCGGAGAAAAATGAAGAAAATTGGAGAAACAAAATTAAATTTCATAAAATTGTTTTTTTTTTAACCAGTAACTAAACATAAGAGGAAGTTCCTCTGTGTTAACAGATATCCTGAATTTCAAGTGCACAGAAGTCCTAAATGTCAAATACTTGTCAGCAAGCATCATCTGGTGATGAAAGGCTGCTAATGAAATCTCCACAGCAATCAATGACTACTGTCAAAGAGTGAAAATAGCCACTTTGATAATTATATTTCATATTTAGCTGAACTACAACAAAATTAATTAATGTTGGAAACTTGAAGAGTGAAATTGTTTTGAGTTTGCGGGCAAGATATTCCAGTGGGCAAACAGTAGGGCTCAACTCTGATGAAAAAAGTATCACAGGCACCGCCACAGCTTTTATCCTCCACTAGTGGTAAAAAGATTATTTTAAACATGTTAAAATGATGCTGGAGATATGGAGGGCAAGCAGCAGAGAGGGATTAGAGTAGGTGGCTCATCCAGATAAAAACATTGGCCTGTTTCTGTGCTGGAATATTCAAAGTATCCCCTCAAACCAAAAATTCTTTGGACATATTAGTAACTTTAGGAACGGAATCTACTAAGTGACTCACTCTCCTATTTCACCCTCTTAAACTCCGTATGCACCCTTCAAAGGGCATGGTTGAGATTAGAAATTTTCTGTCCTATAAAGCCTGTTGATGAGCAGTTGGTCTGCACATACAGAAAAATTCATTGTGCCAACACAGGTTGTCAAAATAATTGAATTTATTTTTGAGCACAGATCACAAGTTTTAAACAATTTCTTTGTTATACAATGGAATGCTTTGAGAACCTAAACATCATTCCAGTCCTTATAGCATGAGATCAGCAGAACTCCCTGGGCCAAGATTACCTTCTTATACCTTTCTGTAAAGTGGCCAGGACGCAGCAATAAGATCCTGGATTTGATTCTGGTGTGTGCTAAGTTAGCTGATCTCAGCCAGTCACAAGAGCCTCACTGTACCAAGGCTAGGAAAAGAACTGGTCATGGGTTCCTGTTCATCTGATCACTAGATAGTGATCACTGCAGGAAGTGCACGTGTGGAGATGCTGGTTGAGAACACGTGCACCTTAGGTCAAATAGGTCCTGAGACTCACTGCCTGCAGGGTTACCTCCATTCAGAAAAATGGACTTGACGCCAGGGATACATCATCTTGATTGATATTAAATAGAAAGGTATAGGGTAGAAATTACAATTGCTGCTGTTCCAATAACACTTAAAGTACTTCTATTAAATTCCTTTCTGCACTATGAACGAATAAAAAAAATTAACACTAGCAGTTTAACATCTACATTAAAATAGTGCAGAGATGAACTTGTGTTAAGATCTTCGTAGGTGAACAGCACTGATCACTGTTACATCGATAATTCACGAAATTCTTGTGTCAAATGTTTCAAATCAAAATAGAACACTAACAAATCTGAAAAATATATTTACAATTATTATTTATGCATGTCACATATAACTTATTTTAATACTGAATTTTAACAAAAATACACTGGGGCAAAATTGGCCTTAAGTCAGTGGCACGAAAGGGGCTCGTAGTGAATTGGCAGTCCGTTTTACACCCGATTTTCTTTTCCATCGCTACGAGCCCATTTTGCGCTACTGGTGAAGAGCAATTTCACCTCTATTGCGCTGTATTCACGTACACACAAGGCTAGAAAGTCCAGTTCCTGCATAAATCAGTAGTAAATTGTGTGTTTCCGTAAGTAGCTTAAGGATTTACATATTGTGTAGATTACATGCTAGCTTTATCTTGCACAGCGGAATGTCTAAGGTAGTGCATGAATGAGCTGAACACCTGAGGCAGAATCAAATGTCTTGTGCAGCATTTAAGCTGAAGCATTCTAGCCTGGGACAGCAGGAAAATTTAATAAAATGGAAGCTTTTACCCTCGCCGTCGTAAAAACCCAACTGGTTCACGAATGTGCTTCAGGTAAGGAAACCTGCCACACTACTAGGTCTGGCCCACACCTGACTCCAGTCCCACAATATGTGGTTGACTCTAAATGCCCTCTGAAATGGCCCCCACCATCTTCTCAGGGCAATTAGGAATGGGCCTGGCCATATCCTGAGAACATATTTAAGAAATAACTATGCATGTTAGGGAGGAAATAAACATGAACTTACCGCACTTGACATTTCAACTGAAGTGTGCTATCTGTGCAGGGTGATTATCACAAATACAGAACTTTCACAACTGTACTTTAAAGTGGCACATAAAAGCCAAGGCAATGCATCAATGGCACAAACATGTAGCCTTTATAAGTCCCTGGTTTATTCTGCATATTTTCAAAGGTGGTTGCATTTTCTTAAGAGAAGAAAGTCCAGTGAACTTGCTCCATGTAGAGGAAAGCTCTTATGTTTGCTAATGTCGTTTACTGTATAGGCATCTGGGTCCTACTGTAGATGGCTGGACACATTTCCCACTGTTGTGAACTTGCTGGTCTTGGGCCACTCAAGCAGCTTTTATTTTTAGCCCTGTTCAGACCAGAAAAATGCTGAATGCAGTAACAGATTACATTCTATGTTCTAATGAAATAGATCTTCCTTACCCTATAGTGTAGCTCCTTAACATCCTTGACATTAAGTAGGGCTTGAGATTAAAAGCTTCAGGAACAGAAGTAGTAAATGTCACTGCTTTATAACAAAAACACTGCCCTGTCAATACTAAAGAAAATAAAAATGTTCTTATTGTTCATCCACTAGAAATGACCTCTGCAGAGCCTGCACAAGAAGTGACCTGCATGTGTTCCTGTAGCACAGTCAGCATGCATCAGTATTGGAATGTGTTCACCTGTCTATTAAACTAGGTACACTACCCTAGTCATTGGCTATCACTAGATTCTGTGTAGGAGAATGATTTTCCTTTTAAGTTCTGGTTGCATTTTTAAAAATATAGGAGTCAGATCTAGTAATCAACTTTGAAATGTTTTGCACACCTTTGAAAAGCCTTGAAATACATATAGAAGTGGATTATTTCTCAGCTAATGCCTCTATTCCTGGGACAATAGGGCAGCACACTACCTTTTCAACTCTGGGACCTAAAGTCAAGCCACTCTGGTAGGATGAAAGTTTTCTCTCTCTGCTGGCTGTAAGGGGAGAAATTCGAGTAGCGTCGGTGAAATGGGCAGGGCGACCATGACCCAATTGAAATTGAGGACACCAATTGGGTGTTGCGAAGCAGCTTTCAGGTTGGAGCCTTAGGAATTTTGGTCGGCTCTGCACCTAAATTCCTCACCTTTTTGTGGACAGCCACCAGCGGTTCCTTTAAGGACCATTGATTAGGCTACTGAAGGCCTGGAACAACAGGGTGGGGCATGCGCTGTGCAGTTGACGACCAATTTTGCATCAGGCTTCTAGAACTGGCGCTAGGACCCCGATTTGCATATTCAAGACGCCCAATGCCTGTTTCAGGCGAGTGCCCTGGACACTTGGAAGTGGCCAGTTTCCAACTTGGCAGCTGACACACTTCCAGATGAGATTGGGTGCAAGAGATTGCAACCTGATATTCGTCCCCCAAACGCTCATTTCTCACCCAAAAAATGGGCACGATGCTGTCCTAGTCCCCCCCCAGTCTCAATCCATACTATGATTCTTTCCTTCCAGCAGGGAACTGCACTTATAGAGCATGCTGGTTAGTACTGTAGCCCTATCTCTGACCTGCACTCCCTTCGACCTTGGCATCCCTGCTTGGAACACAGGATTGTGGAATTTCCCCTTAAATAACGAGTCTTACTCAGGGATGGTAGAAGGTGTGGGAAATTGAAAATGGCAGTCAAGATAGTCTTCGAAGTTCAGACTAAAGTGCATTGTTGGGATAGAGTAAAAGGAGCTTTACTCTACAGCTGGCTGTGTTTTACCTGACCTGGGAGTGTTTGATACTGGTTGCCATAAAAGGGGAAGTATTATTCTTAAGCACTAACTTCCTTAGCTTTAGTTACCACAAAAAATTCACCAAAAAAAAGCTGCTACATATTGCTTGGCTGACCTAATTTTAATCCTAGTCTGAAATTGTATTATAAATAGTAGTCCTTTTGTCATGTGACACAACGTAAAACCAGAATAAGTTCTAAAAAATTGTACACATCATTCTTTGAAATGATGACTGAAGTGCATTCAGGCTGTAATATGCTCTCAGCGTTTGGTTTCTGATATCAACCAACCTCTTGAATATATTGCAGTCTTGTAACACACTCATAGGTATTGTTTGCTTCCTTTGTATTAACTATTAAATGCAGATGTTGAGCTAGTGTATTATTGCACAAACAACTGCTTATGACAATCAATACATGGTTTTACAGATCAAGCAATGAAAAGCCTCTCACTTATGATTTCTTTAAATCTGTACTGATGAATACTCTGTAGCATTGAATCATAACAACATTCTGGAATACACTGAATAAAGCACTCCCCGCGGTTTAGGCGTTGTTGATGAAATGATACCAAGTCCTTAAAGTATTAAATTTACCATTAATATTTTAATATTAAATATCCATTTTTTTCACTGTCCTGAAAATGTTAATATTATCGTCAGAATGTTCAGTCATTGTCCCAAAGTCCAGCATTGGTAGGTAAGAGGAGATAGGTTAACATAATATATGATGATGTGGGTCAAAGCACTTAATTTCACTTCTAGGGACCTGGATCGGAACACAAAAGGACATTTATGTCTTTATGAGCTGGACTTTACTCAGCAACCACTCCATCCTGGTATTCATGACATAAACTTACAGCAGAAACCTTCTCCAATTTTGTGTTTTCTTCAGAGATCCAGACAATTGTACTTCTGTGCAATATACATACCTATACACATCATTTTCTGAAATTAATTCAATCGAAGATTTGGGTTTTTATGACTGGCATTTTTCAATCTTTCCTTTCCATCATTTGATATGTTATTCACCAGAATCCTAAAAGGAAAAAAGTTAAAGAATTTCAGAATTTAAAACACAAAAACTTTGCTGTAAAAATCAGGTGAGGCTAACAGCACTCACCGTTATTCATGTGCAAATTAGATAGCAACTTCCGGCGACCGCATGTGCGCAGTTAAACGCGGAAATCCAGAAGTTGCTGTATGAGATGCGATGGTCCTCCAAAAGCAGCGCGAATACGGCATCTCGCCGGCTTGCTCCCTGTTCAAATGTATTGAACAGTGTGAAGTTCCTATACTTAACCTGATAGATATGAACTAATCTCGCCAAAAAAAAAGTTAAGTCATTTCAAATCTAAGTACCCTTTTAATGGCGTGGTAAGTCTTAATTACTGCCAAACAACATCGCTGGCACTAAAAAAAGACTTTTACAAGTATGGAGTCTCATTCCTTCAGATTTTAATTGTTGTTGGACATTTAAAAAAAAAATTATTTTACTCTTTCTTTCTGTCTCTTTTATCTCTGTCCCTTAATCCAACCTTTCTTTCCCTCTTTATTTCGCTTTCCGTACCTGATTTGACATTGAATTCACTATTCTAACTTACACTTCCTGGTTCAGACTCTGCGCTGTTATTAACGATGCTTCGATCTGATTGGTTAAGGAGATACACAGCTGCTTTTCCTGTACACACAGATGTCCTGTAGAGGGCGGGCGCTGTTCGTTCGCCGTTCACAGCAAATTCTGGCCCAATATATTAAAATCTTTGAGTTGGTAAAACTGTCAAGCCCCAGAAATTGGGAGGAGGTTCTGTAACCTCTTCTACAAAAGCAAAAGGGGCAATTTTGCTCTTGTTGCACTTGGGTATAAAGGATGTTTGGGTGCAATGCATAAAGGAAAATCAGGGAGGAGATCTCACATACATAATGGAGCACATTCAATTTTCCATCCAACTAAAGTGCAGTAAAAGAAAAATCTGCCCTAATATGACAAGAACACGTGTTCCTACTTCCTTTAGAAGTGGGTACTGTAACATTTTTCTGCCTGTTACAACAAACAGCTAAAAGCCATACCACTTCCTCTGACTCTCTGCGAGCAAAGTCACGAGAGAGTGAGGAGTTTTATAAAATATCATATTAGTTTAATTATTATGCTAGATATTTGAGATGATTCTGAAATTAACTATTTCACAGAATAAATGCATCTTATTGGTTAATACCTGATATTAACAGATATTTTCAATACAGGTAGGGTTATTACACTGTGATATTTTGACACACTGATGGCTGAAATTTACCAGTCTTTATTTTCAAATAGCACTGATTGGAAATACTTTAAGATTACTTGCACTGATAAGTGAGATAAACAGCATACTTACTCATTTTTTCCATTTTCCATTTTAATTCAATAGTATTTTACACAAGGAACTTTAATTCCGTCTCACAATGTGTAGAATTTCATTGTTAATAATACAAAAGTCAAATTGGTACGACATGGACATGTGTTATTTTTACTTCCTTTAGAGATGGGTTCACAGAATCTGTGATCATAGACACACATGAGACTGACATCTTAGAGTTGGAATCTACTGATTTAAAAAAATTGCACCTTTCCAATAAAAAGACAGCCTTGTGTATATGATCCTAATGTACCAAGAAATTCTAAACAACAACATGGGCAGGGGGGAGCCTTAAGAGAAGTTTGGCTTGGTGTACTAGGGGAAGGGAGTGAAGCAGCAGAGGCAGCTGAACGGATGGTCTCAATCTTAGTAACAAAGAAGTCCATGAGCTCATCGCACTTTTCGTTGGAGGTGAGGGCGGAGGGGGCAGGGGAGAGGGGTTTAAGAAGACGGTTTGTAGTGGAGAAGAGAAGCCAGGGGTTATCTTTGCATTCCTGGATGATCCTGGAGTAGTGAGCAGTTTTGGCAGAGGATAGCAGGACCTGATAGTGCTTTATGTGATCAAACCAGATCTGGCGATGAATGGCTAAACATTCACACTTTGCGTCCCTTGGACTTAAGGGAGCAGAGATGAGGGCCATACCGGGGGCACGACCAGGCGAGAGAGAGTAATTGTTTTTAATGGGGACAAGGGCATGAAAGATGGAGGTGAGGGTGTGATTGAGCAGATCGGTAGCTGCAGAAATGTTGTGATGAATGGAGGGCCAAAGGCTAGACAGTTGGGAATTTGAAGATGCGGTTGTAAGTGACTTGGGAGAGAGTTTTTCCAGGGGCAGACACAGAAGGAAGTGGGGTTGGGGGGGGGAAGGGGGGTGTGGGTGGAGAGGAATACAAGGAAGTGATCACAGATGGCCGTATCCGTGATTGACATGATGGCAGTAGAGAGGTCACATGAGATGGCAAGGTCGAGGGGGTGGCCGTGAATATAGGTAGGGGAGTTTATATGGAGGGAAAGATTAAGGGAGGATAGAAGGGCAGTGAACTCAGAGGAGAGAGAGCATGATGAGTTGAGATGAAGGTTGAAATCATCGAGGATGAGAAGTCACTTGGTGCAGAGGCTGAGGGAGGAAAGCAGTGAAGATATCTTGGTGAGAAACTTGGTGTGGTAATTGGGTGGGTGGTAGAGAATGAGGATTTTAAAGGCGAGGTGAGAGGGGTAAAACAAGGTGAGATACTCAAAGGAAGAAAAGGTGCCAGAGGAGTAGGGGGACAGGCCAAAGTGTGATTTGGTGATAAGGGTCACACCACCACCGCGGTGGTCTGTGCGGGGCAAGTGGTGGAAGGTACAGCCAGGCGAGAGGGCTTCATTAAGGCGGAAGGTGTTATCACCTGTCAGCCTGGTTTGCGCCAAGGCCATGATGTCAATGCGATCATCCACAATAAGCTCATGGATGGCAAGGACCTTATTCAAAAGTGAACGGACATTCTGAGAGAGATGCGGAGAGGGGCGGTGATAGCTGATCTGCTGCAGAGTCCACAGGGTCAGTGCTGGGAGGGGTGAGTGGGACAGGAAGGGGATTGGCAAGGTTAGCCCCCAGCGGATGCGCTGGGCGGGAAAGTCGGTGAAAGAGTAGGATCGAGCAGTTGGGGTTGCTGCTCGTAAGGAGACAGCGACGAGTGCCTCGATGGGCCCTTCGGAGGATGCCAAGAGAGACACAGAGGGAAACTGTAGGCTTATCTAAGAGGCTTAATAAGCAACTTTTCAAACTCAGGTACAATTAAAGCAACATTTTTACCACAACTCTTCAAGTGTGCCATTCACTTCTAAAGCACTTCTGAAGAAATCACTCCCCTTTTCAGTGATATCATTGTCTCCGAGTCTGTAAACAAGCATTGTCCATTTTATTACACAGCTACCAACAAGGTTCACACAGATAATGTGCAAAATGAAATCCTTTAAAAATGAAGGATCCAAATCGCAGAATATATATTGCACACAAAACAATGTAACACTTTTGTTTTAAAGGAGCAATTTTCATAACATATAATGAACAATTACTTCCATTGTTTAACTGAAAATTATATAAAAGTGAAAATGGAAGTTTTAATAGTCTTGGCCAAGATTAAAGCATCAAGCTTGAAACATAGAACTTATTCATAATTTGGTAATTAACTCTCTTAATTAAACTTCTTCACTAAGGATACTCCACAAGGTAAACAATGTTAAAACATGTTGGAAAGAGATATTTAAGTTTGATTATAAACATAGGAATCAATGCACATATGGCTGCATTAGTAATTCAACAGGCTGTCAATAAAAGCAGTGATTTCCCAACCAAGATAGTTGTGGGATTGAGTGCAAGAGCTGTCTGCCATTAAAATCTGCTTTACAAATTAAATTTAAAAAAAATTGAGAAACCAATTTGAAAGGCTAAGTCCATAGTGTAGGACACTTCCAAGTTGAGAAGAGTAAAAGGGTGTTGAGGTAAATCAGGAAGTAATGATTAGACGATGCCAAACTTGAATTTTAAAAGCCTGAAGATGGTAAGTAAAAGGAAAGAAAGAGGGAGGCAAGGAGCTCCACAGCCCTATGGTCCTGTGAAAGAATGAGTTAGATTAGGAGAATGTAGTGGGCCTTGATTTTAACACCATGAGGTTGTAAATAGGGGGAGAGTATGAAGAACAGCATATCTGGAGGTTAGGAGGAACAAGAAAAGAAAGTTCAGAGAAGCACTGACCAGAATAGTATTGATAAAACAGAGAGAGAGAAAAATTCACAACAGAAAGAGAGAGGATAAAGGCTTGAGATGAGTAATAGATCACCTATCAGATGATAAGGAATGAGAAGAGCCTCCCCAGGTATGTGAATAGTATTCAAGTGGACTTGGGTTTTAAAGAGAGTTTAGGATTTGTGAGGGGAAAACAAGTGTTTAGCGTGAAAGTGGAAACCAAACTTCATGGAGGCATCTTTAGCAATGGATAAGATGTGTTCCATTTGAGGTCAGAGGAGATAGTAAGACTAACAATGTTGATAAAAGAGGGCTCTTATTACTGAGGACATGCAACCTGAAGGAAGTTGATGAATGACAGAGTGGAATCATCAGCTGAAGAGTGGATATGGTTGGATAATGATTGTAAGGATCATGAAGAAGGAATTGAGTATCAGTGAGGATAGAGCTCCGGAGAACCCCTGAGTTAATGGGAAAAAAGAGTCAGGCAATAAGCCACCAACTTTTGCAAATAGAATGATTTGAAAGGAAACTACCTAGTCAAAAATTAGCTTTGGTGAGAAGTCATATGATGGTAAGTTAGATGTGCACCTGGTCTAATGTTTTGGAGATGTCCAAAGTCATGTTGAAAACCATAATGTCAAAGATTAGCCTGGTGATGGATAATTTGCGATTGAACAACAGCTTACACAACTTTAGAAAGTAGAGGTATGGGCAAGAGGATAGTACTTGAAAAGATAAGTGATTGTTTATTTGAGGAATAGGATGAACACGCAAATTTCCAAGAAGAAAAAGTGAACTGGGAGTAAGAGAAATTGAGGAGATGTCAAAGAACAAGGGTGAGTTCAGAGGCACATGTCTTGAGGGAGATAGGAGAGATATCATCAGGATCACAAGTCATATAGGAGTCCAGAGAGTGGAAGATCCAACAGACCAGGCAGGGATAATAGAATGGAGCAATGGAGGGAGGTTCTATACCAGGATCATCAAGAGTAGAGATGGAGGACAAAAGTGAATCAAAAAGGTTATTTTTTTTTAAGGAGAGCTAGCAATAGTATCATGGGGGCAGAAGAGAGGTGCAAAAGAGAACCTATAGAAGTCACAACCCTGGCAAATAATTTAATCCCTACTTAGAACTTTTTTCTTCCATGTGCAGCCACTTAACTTCAATTGCCTGCATCCTTTTAAATTTACCCATCACAGCTTATAAGCTTCCCTGAAGGGCTGCTTACATGCAATTTCCTGCTCCTCTCTGGATAGCTCCCAATGCCAGGTTGAGTATTCACACTATGTAAATGAAGCTCACTTCAAAAAAAATCAGCCAGGCACAGTCAGGCAAGTGCTAATGTACCATCCAACTAACACCTGTTTATAAAATTTAACTCAAAAGTTCTTATGGAAGTAAGTGTGCAAGGGAGGAGGTGGGAGTAGAGAAAGTTTTAATATGCGAGTTTCGATTTAAACCCTTACCTTAATTCAACCAAGCTGCGATTTCTTTTTACTGCTTGTGCCATATACATTGCCCCTTCATCCTTGATTTTGTTAAATTGTAAGCTGGATTAGGACAAAGACACTTATGTTAATACTCTTCTATAATGAAAGCTGTACTTTTAGCTCCAAAATGACTTAGTTGATTAATACATTGAGCAGTGTGGAGCTCAGTCATACAGACCAGCAAGTTCCCAGGTTCAATCTTCAATCTGTGCTAAGTTAGCTGATTTGACTTTAGGTGGTGGAAGAGGTGTTACAGTTGGCCTCAGTGCCCATGGGTGAAAGAGGGGAAAAGAAAATCAGCCAGGCTTTCTCTGTAGATTTCGATCCAGTGACACCTGCTGTGCCATTGGGCCCATGAAACTGTCATGGCCTGCAAACCAACCAATAATGCAGGCTGTAAGGTTGGATTTCGCCTGACTACCTTTGTGGGTGGGGACACAGAAACTTTATAGGAACTTCCCTCAGAGATTAATTCAATTGAGTAGAATTAGGTAGAGGCCTTGATAGAGAAAACTGTACATGGTCTGTGGAAGGAATGGGTTTGATGACCCAAACAGCTTTTCTTGTTCCATGCTCTTGTATGTTCTTATATTCTTACATAGCCCATATGTTGAGCTTCCAGTGGGTCCTTATGAGTATTAAATAGGCATGGTCGGCACAGTAAAGCTTCATGGCCCCAAAATTCTAGCTTAGCGAAAGCCTATCAATGGTACCATCCTTGGTTGTCATTTGCTTTGTCAGAAGTTCTGTCCCTAACAAGGTATTGAGGAAATGACAGAGACCCAGCACATCTCCCAAGGAGTTTTGGGCCATACTTATAAATAGGTCTAAGGCACAATGTTATCATTGGTCATTTGATGATGTAATTGTGTCTCTAATTATATGTGGGTGATACTAATTTTTTTAAATCTTACTTTTACTAAAAACACAAATAATAAAATACACAAGTTAAAATTTTAACAATGCAGCATAGATTACACACTGGTTGCAATGAGAGTTCCTCTGTTTGTCAACATGAGGAGCTACTATGGAGTTTTCAAAGCAAGCCACAAACAGCACTGGCCTGAAATTCTGTAATATGGCAAAGTATTACACAAAAAAGAAAAAAAAACATACCCGAGAACTCTCAATGTTGTGTTGATCTCCAGAGCTTCAGCCATCGATCGGGCACCTTTGGCTCGGACGGTATTTGCTCTTAATCTAATGAGGACAAAGTGATTTAGCTAAAAACAAGAGAACTTAACAGCATCCCAGCCATCATAACGGCAGTGAAGTTAAATCATTTTATTCATAAATTCTCCTGAAAGTTTGACAAGTGTTCTAATTCACCAGGTTTAATACAAACCCCAATGTTTTCAGACTGCTGTTTGTTTTCAAAGCTTCAGCTATTTGTGCTGCTCCTTTCTCCCCTATGGAGTTTTGCTTCAACCTGTGAAGATCGGAAGGCATTCAGTTACTGTATTATTTGTACCTTGTGTCTGGAGTTCAAATTAGTGATATCCAAATATTATATACAAACACAATAGTCCATCATCTCAATTGTAGAATATAATTTAATGATAATTCAGTTGGAAATATTCCTGATTAGCCTCGTTATCAGCATGAAGGGAAATCTTTCCTGCATTAAAAATGTTAAAATGCAGTTTCTTAAAACATAGACTGAATAGCAGGAAGTTATTTTCATGTGCTATGAACAGAGTTTATCACACAGTACGTTATTGTAGAATTTGTATATTACTCTGCCTGTCAGTAGAACCAGGTGTACAATGGCTCAAATAACATTTCAAATAATTTTTTAATGTTGATAAGTAAGATTGCTATTTTAACCAACTAAAAATAAAATGATGTAATATGTCAAAAATCAACTGTACAATTCACATAACCCTGCACCACTATCATCAAAATCAGTTACATAGAATCCTGATTGACTTTGCCATCCTGTGGAATTCATTAACCTGTTCTTGCATATTCATAGATTTTTAAACTATCTTCTTTAAACAGTGAATGCTGATGATACTGTCAGGAAACTGGCTTGGAAAAGTTACTATTGTCATACTATGTGTGGGAGCATAAATAATATACACACAATTAAAATGATATTACAATCACAAACATATTTTTGCTATATTTGTTATATATATGAATACCATATTTCTGAAAATTCACATCTGTTGCATCATTAACTTTAATGAGTCCTTCCAATTTGCATGATGTCATCAGCATTCAGTATTTAAATCAAATAGTCCAAAAAATTACTAATAGACAGAAAATTGATATTAAATCATAATTTTTTTAACAGTTTGATCTTTAAAAGGGACTCTGAAGGATATAATAGCCAAGTTTATAATGAGAACAAAAGTTATGAATCTAAAATCACACACTGTTATGAGGTAACAGTTGTGGGAAGGATCTCATAATGCACTAATGACTGTCACTCTTATGCTGAGATTTTAAATCCTAACAAATGTATTTTTTAAATTAGCCTTCATTTTTTCTCTACATTTTTTAATTGAACCAAAGCTTTACCTTTAATTTTACTATTATGCCCTTTTAATTAAAATAAAAACAATCTTTTTCAATTTGGTGCATAAAAGTGGAAATTTTACCTTAAGATTTCTATTCTACACATTTTACTTTTGAGTGCATTGGCAATGGACTCTGCTCCTTCGTCCTCCAGCATGTTTCCCTCCAAACTGTTGAATAAAAATAAAACAATAATTATCTTTTCTTTAGCTCTGACTCTGTGAATGCAGAATGTATTTTTGAACCAATGAAGTATTAATTCACTGAACTATAATTATTCTATTTAAGCTCTGCTAGCATTTTCCCACATACTAAACAGTGTAATTACTTTCTTCCTGTCTCTTATTCACATTTAACAACAACAACTTGCAATTATATCGCGGCTTTAATGTAGAAAAATGTTCAAAGGCACTTAACAGAGGCGTAAGAGAAAACTAGATGCCTGACCAAAGAAGGAGGTATTAGAGGGCTGACCAAAAGCTACATCAGAGGTGGTTTTTTAGGAGAAGAGGGAGTTGGACAGACAGAGGGGTTTAGGGAAGGGAATTCCAGAACATGGGGAGGCCGAGGTGGGGTGAAGGGATAGGGAAATGCACAAGAATTTAGAGGCAGAAGAATGGAGTTTTCAGGCGGAGTTGTAGGAGGTCATCACCCCCCCCTTCAAAAAACCCACCGTTGACCCCTCTGCCCTTGCAAACTACCATTCCATCTCGAACCTACCTTTCCTCTCCAAAGTCCTTGAACGTGTTGTCCCCTGCCAAATCCATGCCCATCTTTCCCCCAACTCCATGTTTGAATTCCACTAATCAGGTTTCCACCCCTGCCACAGTACTGAAACGGCCCTTATCAAAGTCACAATTGACATCCTATGTGACTGTGACCATGGTAAACTATCTCTCCTCATCCATCTCGACCTATCTGCACCCTTTGACACGGTTGACCTCCTCCTCCAATGCCTCTCTTCCAGCTGGGTGGGACTGCGCTCGCCTAGTTCCATTCTTAACTAACTAGCCATAGCCAGAGAATCACCTGCAATGGCTTCTCTTCCTGCTCCCTCTGGAGTCCCCCAAGGATCTATGCTTAGTCCACTCCTATTTCTTATCTACATGCTGCTCCTCGGTGACATCATCCGAAAACAAAATGTCAGATTCCACAAGTACGTTGACGACACCCAGCTCTACCTCACCACCACCTCTCCCAACCCCTCCACTGTCTCTCATTTGTCACACTGCTTGTCTGACATCAAATACTGGATGAGCAAAAATTTCCTCCAGCTAAATATCGGGAAGACCGAAGCCATTGTCTTTGGTATCCGCCACAAACTCCAATCCCTAGCCATCGACTCCATCCTTTTCCATAGCCACCGTCTGAGACTAAACCAGACCGTTTGCAACCGTGTGTCCTATTTGACCCTAAGATGAGCTTCCGACCACTTATCTGCTCCACCACCAAGACCGCCTACTTCCACCTCCGTAACATCGCTCATCCACCCGCTGCCTCACCTCACCCACTGCTGAAGCCCTCATTCATGCCTTTGTTACCTCTAGATTTGGCTATTCCAATGCTCTCCTGGCTGGCCTCCCATCTTCCTTTCATAAACTTGAGCTCATCCAAAATTCTGCTGCCCGTATCCTAATTCGCACCAAGTCTCGTTCCCTCATCACCCCTGTGCTCGCTGACCTACATTGGCTCCCAGTCTGGCAACGCCTCGATTTTAACATTCTCATCCTTATTTTCAAATCCCTTCATGGCCTCACCCCTCCCTATCTCTGTAACCTCCTCCAGCCCTACAACCCTCCGAGATCTCTGCGCTCCTCCAATTCTTGCCTCTTGCGCATTCCCAATTTTAATCGCTCCACCATTGGCGGCCGTGCCTTCAACTGCCTAGCTCCTAAGCTCTGGAATTCCCTCCCTAAACCTCTCTGCCTCTCTACCTCTCTCTCCTCCTCCATGATGCTCCTTAAAACCTACCTCTTTGACCAAGCTTTTGGTCACCTGCCCTAATATCTCTGTATGTGACTCAGTGTCAAATTTTGTTTGATAATGCTCGTGTGAAGCACCTTGAGACATTTTACTCCATTAAAGGCGCTATATAAATGCAAGTTGTTGTTGTGTTGTTAGTTACAGAAATTGGGAAGGGTGAGGCTATGGATGGATTTAAACATAAGGATGAGAATTTTAAATTTGAGTCCCTGGGGGACTAGGAGCCCATGTAGGTTAGTGAGGACAGACGTGACGGGTCAGCAGGACTTGGTGCAGGTTAGGATATAGGCAGCAGAGTTTTGTTGAGCTGAAGTTTAATGAATGATGAAAGATGGGAGAACATTGGAATAGTCGAATCTAGAGACGACATCAGCATGGATGAGGGTATTAGAGGCAGATGGTCTGAGATAGAGGTGGAAGTAGGCAGTTTTGTCATTTTTCTAGGGACTCCACTGGTCTCCCACTAGATATACAGTGGAAGACTGGTAATACTCCTGTAGAATTTTAGGGCTTAAATATTCTTCAACATGGGGAGAGTTTTCTTAGCTTTTATTTTTTAATTATATTGAGTGACCAGCACCATTGTACCTGGGAAATATCTAAGGCAAGACCCAAACTTGTTATTTACCATAACCAATTGCTACAAGTCCTATAACACCTGTATAAGCATTTTAATTTAAAGGCGTTTATGTGGCCTGCTCGCATGTGTGTAGGACCATTTTCCTTTAATGCTATGATTAATCACAAATTAATTTAATACAGTAATCAAATATTAATATTTTCATGTTCAATGTTTTAATCAAAGTTCAATATAAAATATATTTTAATGCGAATTGTTAAGAAAAGATTTGAAAACATTAGTTGCAGTATAAATGGATCAATTACAAAACAATTCAATTTGAAAGCCAAAAAGCATCCTTAATATTTACTCTGGCCAAGTGTGAATATTATTTACACTATAATCTAAATGTAAGGTGTGAGACTCATCTGTCTGGTTATTTATACATATAATATTAAACGTATTTTCATTAAAAAGAATTTAGCAGATTTATCTTTAAAAGACGATGGGCACTAAATTGGGCCGTGTAGCACCCATTGTTTTGGCGCAACTCGGCCTCTCTGTCATCCAAGATGGTGTCTTGCCCTCCCCCCCTCCCCCCACCGCGGATATAGGATGTCCCTCCTTCTGTCCACCTCTTGCACCAAAGTCTCTAGTGCATCAGCAGGGAACCTTGGTGCATGCACTCTCGCAGGCCTGGTGCCAACTCAGATCGGCAGATCGGTGAGGCCTTGCGTGCAGAATGGAGGATATAGTAGTGCACAACCTTTATTTAATGTTTTGACATAACTCATCAGTGTGTAAACATAGGGATGGGACCTGCATCTGTATTTTACGTGTGCGATGTCTGATCTCCGTTCAGACTCCGTGCAGACAGTAGACTGTTATTTTCAGCAAATAACAGGTACCAGCTACCTTTAAGAGATTTCTAAGAAACATCCTCCCTTTAAGAGATTGCGCTCCCCCTAGTGGTGGAAAGTGCAAATTGCATTGATTCCACGCGCAAGGCCTGGAATGGAACACTGATTGCAGGTAAGTCCTTGTGTGGGCCGAAACTTGGGTCCTGCCTGCGCTGGGGTCATTGGGCGCGGGGTGATAGCACATCACACTATCTACGCCCAAAAACGGCCCCTATCCAATTTTCTCCCCCCACAATGGCTGAATCACCGGAATTCCAGCACATTTCTAGTACTTCTAGTTCATGTAACAGAAACCACATTTTAATACCTCAATGTTTTGACTCTTGAGAGAACAGACTCCAATCTTTGGAAACCAGATGCTCCAGCTTTGCACCCATCTAATTCCAACGTTTCAATAGCTGTATGGTAAGAAAGAAGGTTTGCAACTGCAGTGCAGTCAGTCACATTCAAAGAGATGTAAGAAAAGTTTACAACGTCACTGATTTGGGAGGCAACTAGTTGTGTTAATTTTTCATTTGACGCTTCATATAGACAATGAAAGGCTGTTAGTTTTTGTCTTTTGTGTGCTGTATATTTTGTAATATTTTCTGGAGTTAACGTGTCTTCTTTTGGAACTTCAACAGCAGCAACATTTTCGATGGAAGCAAAGACTTCCTTTTCTTTAACTTGATGATGTTCAGGCACCAACTGCTGCACAAGTTTTCTGTTGCTCTGAGAGACTAGGCCAGCAGTGAACCTCAGTACAATCTCAAATGCACTGCTCTTTGAACTGAAGGCTTTGTGCACATAATCCACACCAGGCTCATTTGCAGAAATGCAATAGAGTGCTGCAAAAAATTCCTGGTGAGTCAGATGAAAAAACTGCCATATGTGAGATTGCATCATTTTCAGGCTCTCTTTGGTGAGAATCTTCTTCCAGAAGGATTTTGTATCCTTGGAGACGTTGCTTTCAATGTCATTTGCTGAAAATATTATTGTTTTATTGATGACCCCATGCCATGCAAGTTGTGCCAATGTAATTATTTCATTTTTGTCTTCATCATCTCCTATACAGAAGGACTCAGGGTCTTCTTCCTCATCATTGTTACAGACCAGTAAACACTTGGTGAATCTGAGGAACAAATCTGTGATTGTCCTGGGAAAGGAAGACAGCTGAGACCACTTGCCTTTAGAGTGAAAGGATTTATGGAGGTAGAAGCACAGGATGTCACAAAATGCAGGAACATAGCAAAGTCCATACAAGGAATCAATACTCTTCACGGTTCGAAAGACATGATCAGCAACTTTTTTGTCCTTGAGGCACTTCAGAAAGTATGCAGCAATTTCTTTTTTGGAAAATCCTAAGATTTCAGCACATCGATGAAAATATGTTTTGTGCTCTAAATCAATTGTGGTTGGGCGGGATGTGATAAGAACAGATGCCTCACGAACAAGATCTCCCTTTATGATACTTACAATCAAATGGTTAATGTGCTGAGCAGTGGACGGGCCAACAATTGAATGAACATCAAATTCAAGAGGCAGTCTGAATTCATCTAATCCATCAAATAAGAACAGGATCCCACTCGGAAATTCCAGCATCTTATTGCATGATGCTCTCAGATGAGGGTAACTACGTATGATGAGCTCAGTCAGACTGATTTTTCCGTTAAGTGTGTTTAACTCCCGAAAACTGAAATACAGCAGCATATAAAAACCAGCATAACTTGTTCCACAGGTCCAACTATGAGCGAGCTTCTGCATCATAACACTTTTGCCTATACCTGCCACTCCTTGCACTAGAGTGACTCGTGGTGGCTTTTCCCCAGGTGCAGATGGTGAAAGAAGCTGCTTCAAATCTATACGCTCACATGCTGTATAATCTCTGTGTTGCAGGAGTTCATGTTCTGTTTTGTTCCTTTCTCGAACATTGAGAATGACCAGGCTGGTAAAATGTTCCTGCAGCAATGGTCTGGAGTTATCAAATGCAAAGTATGGTTTTATTCTCTCCATCTGTGCCTTTAATGTGTGCTTATGTGTAGTCACTGCTTCAGAGATTTCTGTAATTACAAGAGAAAAATAATGACCTCCTGTGGAGCCTCCATTATCCACCATAATGAATGGGGCCTTTTCAGTGAATAATAGAAGTTGGCACATACCCATGTTTCTCCAAATTTTGGTCGTTGCACATATGGTACAGTAATACAAAGGACACAGAATGAAGACAAGTACAATATAAATCACAGAAAATGAATTTAATCTTTTTTTGGTTTATGAGGTTGATTTATGTTGAACCAAGGAGATTGGTGTTAGTGGCCAGTGCAATAGGACGACGCCTGCTACAAGGCTTTGTCCTACAAGAATTAAGGCTAATATGAAAAGCAAATAATTGGAACCTAGGTAATGGAGGTTTCATTCTATATAAAGGAATGCAAGACATTTGATAAATTGGATGATAAATGTAATTCATTTTAAGAACTGAAATATTTCTTGTAGAAAGATATAAAGTTACCCAGTAAGCCAGTTCAAACTATAATCTACTCCATTCCACTTACATAGTAGATAGAGTCTATTATTAAAATCAGTTAGCAGGAGTGTTTGGATACTTGACTGTCACAAATTATCTTCAATATACAACCTGTATTTGTGTGATCATCGGTACAGTGACACAAAAATTCCCCAACTCTAGACATGTCCTGAATGTAGCAAATATGAATTGTTATGGATGGGTAAAAAAAATTATACATAAAACAATGTGATTACTTTCACCTTGCATCATAGTTCACATATCATTCATCATAAATCTGCTCTCCTCGGTCTCATTGCTTTGATTTCAAGAAAATGAAAATTCCCACTTCATCCAAATTCCTAGGAACACTCTGAGGAAGGAGTCGTGGTGCAGGCAAGGTTCCCAAATTAAAATCTAATCTCTTCCTAATCTCTTGGATATCATTTTGGATGCAATATTTTTAATATACTTTCTGCAAAATCTGATGTATAAATTGTTCTTTAAAATAGCTTTTTAATCAATAAAAATGAAATAACAATGCCATGTGCCAGTGCCAATGCCAATGCAATGTGAATTGAACACCATGGGACATATACACTGATGTAACTCCTCCGCAACACAGAAAGTGGGTTGTTGCATTGAGTAGAAAACATAAGAAACCATGGAATGAGGAAAGGCCCTTTGCCCAATGAGCTTATTCCTTCCGATGTACAATGCACAACTATACTGTCATGGCTTCCATCTAACCCAATCCAGAAATTCCTGAGGAAGGCTACTTAAACCAGCTAAAACTTCCTAAGAAGCTAAACCAATGGTGTCTGCAGAGTGTTTCAGTTATAGCCGTGGATTCGGCAAAATTAGGTGGCATATATGTCAATGATGATCAGTGGGGTGGAAGTTCTTTATTGGCAAGTGGATGACCTGGTTCAGATGGTGATCTGGACAGGAAGTGGAGGGAGTGGTGGGGGGTATAGGGAAGGGAGTAGTTTAGGAGAAGCGATGTTCAATGAGTTGCATGTGAACAGTTGTGGCTGCAGACTGATGTCGGAGGCCTCCTGCTGCAGCTGCCCTGTCTGAAAATGGGGATGAAAATTGTCCCGTTTATGTGAAGGTTTCAAACCAAGCATGATCAATGCAGACCCAACAACGTGTACTCCCCTCGGTCAAATAAGGAAACTGAAACATTAGGATAAACCATGTCTACATCATTATAGAGTTCTTTGATACTTTATCTGTAATAAGGTTTAAATTGTGTTTCCATCCATCGGTATTAAGCAACTTCCAAACAAATAGGTCCAAACTATTGATGATATTGGAAGCTTAAACATGGAGATGCCTATTCATTATTAGCATGTAAGACATTACCTTTGACAAATCATGCTTACCTTCAGGGAAATTAGTTATTTTGATTTTTTCATTGTTGACCTCAAATGAAACAGTTGGCAGGTCTTCATGGAGAAGATCAATAATTGGCCTGTCACCTTTGTCAGTGTAGGATTCCAGCAGTGATTTTACATACTCCTTTATACCAGGATAAAGGTCTTCTGTATCTTGCAGCACATTGAAAAAATGAGCACATGCCTGCTGACCTCTGTAACTCAGCATATCGAGAAGAGTTCGCCCTTTATCAACGTCTGGTTTATCTTTTACTATATTGTGGTCATCTTCAGAGATTATTTTCTTCTCCAATAAAAGGTTTAAGAGCGGCAGTATATTTGGACTGATGTAATTAGCCACAGTACGACGACCGTCTTCAATAGCATATATTGCCCAGTCTTTGCGTTTCACTTGTGGTGGAAAATATGCAGTATTGTCACAAGCACCTGATAAGAATGGTATGAAAACATTTAAAATCAAACATTACCAATCATCCAATGAAGCTGTTTAAAGATGTCTGATTTTGTAGCTACTAAGATGGTGATTACAGCGAAAATAACTGTGGCTTGTAGTTTTCTCAACTGTCGCATAATTTTACAACCTGCCATATTATTTTAGCCTGGAGACTTTATATCATGGTTTGAAGTACTAATTTGCTAATTGTTTTCTCTGTTTAGTAGGTTAAATTATGCACTTAGCAGAGCAGCTACTAGGACAACGATATTGAAAGTTACTGTTTATTTTACCCATTTGTTATAGTGAATGGGCAATGGAATTGTCTTTGTTATCCGAAGCTAATGCTGCTAAAAGGCGCTATCTAAGTGGATGAAGTAGGAATGTCTGTTCTTTTTGAGTGAAGTCCTTTGGTGGCTCCACTGCTGAGTAATGTAAGGAGTGTGCTGAATGTTGGTCATTAACCACATCAGCTGCCTTAGGGGTTTAAAAACACAAGCCTGGAATTTCTGCAGGGTTCTCTAGCAGGAAGTTGGTGGAACCCCTGGAAAAATGTGTAAATGACTAAAAATGGCCATTTATGCCATTTCTCCGAGGGTTCCACCAATCTCCCGCCAAAGTTACAACAGGAAAATCAGGAGAACCCCACGGAGTTTCAGGGCCATAACTACTAGTGTGAGAAGTAAGCATCTTTCACTTTTCTCTTTTTTCCACCAAATTTCTCTCCTCTTTTCCTCTTATAATGGCTCATGGGGTTGGGGGTAACATATTAGCATGGATAGAGGATTGGTTAATGGACAGAAAACAGAGAGTAGGGATAAACGGGTCATTTTCAGGTTGGCAGGCTGTAACTAGTAGAGTGCCGCAAGGATTGGTTCTTGGGCCTCAGCTTTTTAGAATCATAGAATCATAGAAGGTTACAGCACGGAAGGAGGCTATTCAGCCCATCGAGTCCGCGCCGGCTCTATGCATGAGCAATCCAGCTAGTCCCACTGCCCCGCCCTATCCCCGTAGCCCAGCACATTTTTTCGTTTCAAGTACTTATCCAGTTCCCTTTTGAAGGCCATGATTGAATCTGCCTCCACTACTCCCTCGAGCAGTGCATTCCAGATCGTCTTTCCAACCATTAACCATTTATAATCTATATTAATGACTTATATGAAGGGACCGAGTTTGCTGACTATACAAAGCTAGGTGGGAAGGTAAGCTGTGAGGAGGTCACAAAGAGTCTGAAAGGGATACAGACAGGTTAAATGAGTGGGCAAGAAGGTGGCAGATGGAGCATAATGTGGGGATGTGAGGTGATTCACTTTAGTAGGAAGAATAGAAAAACAGAATATTTTTTAAATGGTGAGAAACTAGTAAATGTTGGTGTTCAGAGAGACTTGGGTGTCCTTGTACAAGAAATACAAAAGGATAGCATGCAGGTACAGCAGGCAATTAGGAAAGCAAATGACATGTTGACCTTCATTGCAAATGGGTTGGAGTACAAGAGTAAGGAAGTTTTACTGCAATTGTACAGGGCTTTGGTGAGACCTCACCTGGAGTACTGCGTACGGTTTTGGTCTCCTTATCTAAGGAAGGATATACCTTCCTTAGAGGCAGTGCAACAAAGGTTCACTAGATTAATTCCTGGGATGAGAGGGTTGTCCTATGAGGAGAGATTAAGTAGAATGGGCCTATACTCTCTGGAGTTAGAAGAATGAGAGATGATCTCATTGAAACATATAAGATTCTGAGGGGGCTTGACAGGGTAGATACTGAGAGGCTGTTTCTCCTGGCTGGAGAGTTTAGAACTAGGGGGCATAGTCTCATGATAAGGGGTCGGCCATTTGACTGAGATGAGGAGGAATTTCTTCACTCAGAGGGTTGTGAATCTTCGGAATTCTCTACCCCAGAGGGCCGTGGATGCTGAGTCGTTGAGTATATTCAAGGCTGAGATAGATAGATTTTTAGACTCTAGGGGAATCAAGTGGTACACGGATCGGGCAGGAAAGTGGAGTTGAGGTCGAAGATCAGTCATGATCTGATTGAATGTGCAGCAGGCTCGAGGGGCCTTAAAGCCTACGCCTGCTCCTATTTCTTATGTTCTTATGTTCATAAGGCATTGACTCCTTGCTCAAGTATGGTTCTATGGGCATCTATTGATCTCTGATACCTGATCTATTCTCCAGGTGTGAGCATAGACAGCGTCATAGTTGAGACTGATCCTGTCCTTACCTGACATTCATATATGCACACTTTCAGCAAGAGTTGCTGCATAACACTCAGGAGCAAGCCCCTGGCTGATTTTTTTTTCTCCTTCTTCCTAACCCACTGGTGCTGAGGTCAATTTTGGTACCCCTCTCACCACTCCACCATAGATGAGCCAACTCCGCACAGAGCAGGTCTCAAACCTCTTGGTCATGAAGTAAACATTTAAAGGGTATATTTTCTTGTTTGTTTAATTTAAAGAAAAAGTTCCCAAAGTACCAAGAATATTTGGGGCAAAAATGGTGTAGTTCTGGTGCAGAGGACCAAAATTTGGGGTGTACGCCAGAGTTACACCCATTCTAAAATACATGCAAAATTCCAGTAGAATTGGCTGTGGGCAGAAGATGTTCCCTTCCCCAAATTGCTGCATGTTTGCAAATGACAGGGTAATGAGGGCAAAAGCTGCTGTCCTGGAAATTCCAACATTTACACCAGAATTGCACTTGACTTAACTTAAATCTGTAGAAAAAAGGATTGAGTTACTTGTATGAAAATCTTTATCTGAAACATCAACTTTGACTGAAGTAATTACAACAATGTATTCTCAGCTGCACAACTTAAAAAGGATTCTGCAAACTGTCTTTCAGCAGTTTCAGGCAGGAAATCTTTTTCTTCCCACCCTTCTGTCATGGAACCCTTACCATGGGGTTCACTACGGCCATTCCCATATATATCCTTATAATGGAGGCGGAACAGGAGCTCGAGGAAGAGGAAATGACAGAGTATTAAAAGATAAGGCTACACCAAAGGAGGAGAAGACCAACTAGGAGGTATCCTTCCACCAGCACCTACAAACCACTTCACTCCAGGTAGTGCTGCATTCTGTCAAATTTTTTTTGGATGTTGGCACTAAGAATGACATTGAGCTTTGCCATGACCCCTGCCATCTGTCTCAGGTCATCTGAGATGGCCCTCATTGGCTCAATATGAGATTGATGTTCATCCAGTGACTTTCTTTTTAGAGCAGAACCTCAGAGTTCTGAGGCCACAGGCTTGGGAGCCAGTAAGGTTACTTCTGCAAAGCCTTTGCTCCCCATTATAAGATCTCACTTTCACCCCTGACTCCTCTGGGACTGTGAAGGTAATGAATGAAGGAGTGCTA
This sequence comes from Heptranchias perlo, assembly GCF_035084215.1. Lineage (NCBI taxonomy): Eukaryota > Metazoa > Chordata > Chondrichthyes > Hexanchiformes > Hexanchidae > Heptranchias > Heptranchias perlo. Next base: position 36,963,523 of record NC_090340.1, on the reverse strand, counting down.
GACATACAAAGACACTGCAAGGAAAGGTAAGGGAGAACAGTTGGCTTACCTGGGCTGCTTCGCTGAGGTCATTAAACTTCCTTCTGCACTGCAAAGTAGTCCTGGTGTTCAAGGAGATGGCAGTACCACAGCCACCTCCCTTCACAACGTATGTACTACATTTTTGGTGGGTTTCTGGCCTTTCAATCCTCTTTTCTACAACTAAACTTCTAAGTGTACACATTTCATCACTTGGGTAAAAGGAGCAGCAGATGGGCTACCAACATTTCAATCTCAGCAATCTGGTTAATATTTTGGTATCCTGGCAGTACATCCTGCTCATTTGACTGGGGGCATGTTAAGAACAGTCAAAGCATTCAGAGATATCCCAGAAATTACTGTGCAAAATTAACATATGAATACTTAACCATTCCACTGCCCACTATTTTAACAAAGGCATTAATCCAAGTATTTCAAATGGGTTAGTGTGTCCATTAAAATAATAGACAGAGGAATTCAACTGAATGTGTTAAGTGCTTGTATGCTAATATTGCACACAATAATTTGTAGGCTATAATATTATACACAACTATGTACTGGCAAAGGATTTCTATTTTGTTATTTAATCATGCGCATTTTGGCACAGATTAAAACAATTCCAACATTCTTTAGATTTCTTATGCAGTAGAACACAGCAACTCACCTTGGATTTCTAAAACAAGTACTTTTGAAATAGTTTGCTTTAGAGAATCATGCTGGACTTCAAAGGAATACATCAGTTTTACTCTTGCAGTTGATGCATGTTTGAAGGTTAGCTGAGATATTAAACTATACGTTCCACTTCCTTTGTGTTGTTTCAAAGTAAAGGTAGTGTCATATTCTCCTTTTGTGAAGGACATTGTTTCATCTTGTTCCTTTTCACTCTGAAAATAATCTTCATTGCTCCTGTATTCACGTTGTTTTATAGAAGATGAGGTGCTGTTCCATTTACTGATGAGAACCCTCTGGAATTTACCCTCTTCCTCTCTGTACCAAGAGACACCAATTGCTTTCGGTTTGAACCAGAGAACTGCACAAGCCAGAGAGAGTGGATCATCCACATGGAAATGGTTTGGTTTTATAATATCTGTCACTTTGGGAGCAACTGAAAAACAAAGGAACAGAATCACCCCATTGTTCTTTTCCAGAAAAAATTAAACTGTAATTCTAGTACTGTGCTGCATTGATCATTTTCCCCACTATTTTAAATTTATTTTAGTGTTCCATTCTCTTTACGTTTCTCGGATAGAAGCTCGGTGATACCTTTCAACTGATCTGATTGATTGACAACCTTCAATCCCAGTGAACAAAAGTCGATCTCTCTTCTGAAATGCTGACAAGCTGACACATGGGCTGAAGCACTAAATGTCAGCTTATAAAGCTAGTGGTCGGCAGGTATACAAATCTGGTTAGAATGCGATGCACATTTAAATGTTGTGGCTGAAAAGAACAATTACAATGTATGGTACCAGAGACAGAAGGAAATAGTGTTATCTTTAAAATTGATTCATTGTCACTGGGTCAATATCCTGAAATTTTCTACCTAACACCACTGAGGGAGCATCATCACCACAAGGACTGCTGTGGTTCAAAAAGGCCCACCGCCACCTTCTCAGGGCAATAAATGCAGCCTTGCCAAAGTCACCTGATCCCGAAAACAAATTTTAAAAAGATTGGTTATTTACCTGCTCTTTTATTGCTGTAGAAAATAAATGTTCCAAAGCAAATAGCTGCCGTGATCACAAAAGTTAGAACAGTAGTTGTGAGAATTGCCCCTGATCGGACTCTTGGGTTGGAACCTAAAAAAAACGCAAGACCAAAGATGTGTTATTGATTATTTATCTTTATTTGTTGCTGTTTCTCTGTGCTGGTTATAGCAAGACTGAGCTTGTGGCAGAAAATAGAATTTTAAATTTTGTTGCAGTGCAGCATAAAGCAGCATCTTGATTGATAAATGATGCAGAATCTGCTATTTCATTTACAATGTCTGGTGAAATGGACAAGACCCCTGCTGTAAATAAAGAAATCATACAATACTCCATCCCCTATTGTAATTCTTGACATTTTTAAATATATCTATATCTCAGAGGGCTCCAATTCCTTCGCAAATGGAATTCTTTCAACAAGAAATAAATTTAAAACTTGTGACAGTTCAGTGTCTGCATTGCCATTTATATTGTGAGGTCAACACAAAAATAGTTACTTATTGTTCCAATATTCCACCCAGCCTCACTCTGCAACCCAGATGTGCTGGCAACTCATGCTCCAGGCCCTAATTTAGAAAATAAAGCATTTTCTTTTCCACTCTAAAGATCAAGAGCTGGCTTGCATCAAGGCCTTTCTTTTGCTGGTGATAAAACATGAAGTGGGATATGGTGATTAAGAAAAAAGCCATGTGTTGACAAGTAGCACGACAACATGATAATGTAATATAAAAGAACAGGGTTGGAGGACATTTATTAAACATACATTTATACTTATACTCCCACGCATGCAATGGAAAAGCTTCTTCTGGCCTATGTGCAAGATCCAGGATCAAACAGTGGCACAAAAGGATAAGAGGCTGCAAAGAGGGATGGCTCCAGCCTACACTGATCTGTCACTGAATACCATGGCGGACATACCTCTGATAATGCCCTCAATGAGGACCTGAATTCAGCAGCTTGGACTTGGGACATTTAGAACACTAAGATGTATCGCATGACACAAGCTGCCCTGAGTAGATTCTTCCACCAAGTTGAAGGCAGATGTCTGTTTAATAGCTGATGAGGAAACTCTGAGACTTGGGATGACTGGTGCTGGAAGGGGATAACTGGAAGCCCTGTTCTCATATTTCCAGGGCCCAATACCTAACATGGTTGGCTTGCAGAGAGGCAAAGAGGTGGTCCTCAAGCTGCACATCTCCAACTAGTATGGTGTATGATGTGTGTCCATGCTGTGGTCAGGAGGATAATGGCAATGCACTCACACATTTCATGGTCAGTTCTGATGCTTACTACACCACTTTGAGGAGCTCTTAGTGCCAACTAGCAAGGACTCAAACCTGCATTTGTCAATTGTCTATTGACAAAACAGCTACAACCCTCTTGGTTGGGGGGGTGCGGGGAGGGGGTAATTGGGATCTATTTGGGTTCAAGATGGCTCCAAAATGATACAAGTGGTTATAGAAATTCAGAACTTAGTTAACTCTCCATGGCAGACTCGTAATCCAATATCTGAGCCAAGCGGATCCCAAGTGCTCCAGAGCAATGTTGATGACTGACCTGTCAATCTGGCTCACTAATGGAACTTGGATGGGGTAGATTTGTCACTAGGGGCTGGGAATTTTTCCATTGGCTTCAGATAACTCTGCAAACCAATGAGTGGGTTTTAGCTGCAGCACTATTCCTGTGCACACTTGGGAGTACCTAAGCCCTGGCTCTGCCAATCTACACCTAAGCTCACTAGACTTAAGAGAGTGGGTTTGTGTCCCAATAGGGAGAGTGTGTGGACTCCATATTAAAATTTTACACGTAGCTTGGGGTTCAGAGACTCTTAAACATGCTGATGGATTTATGTATCTGTTGGATAGCTGACTGATCAAAAAATAAACTGGTTGAATCTTTACTAATAATAGTTATGAAAACTGTTGGTTCCCAACAGTAAATAACTGTGTTTTTGCATATTTTGACCAAGGGTTAGCAGAATGAACTGAATTCCACATAATTCAGATATAGTATTAATATTTAGAATGGAGTATGATGACAATACTACTGCTTTGTTGTCTTGTACATTTCTAGTAAATTCATATGAAAGTTCTTCAGAATTTCTATTGTAATACCTTTGTGAACATTTTCTGAAAAACATTCAACAATTGTCTGCATTTCAAAGAGCAGGATAGCAAGGAACAATCTGAATGAAGAAGATAAACTGGGCCAAAATTAAAATATGGTGAGGCTCATTGTAAGGAACAGATGTTTACATGTGTAGGAACTGGATAATGTCTGTTCCTTATAATAACTCGTCATGTAGTGTGGCTCAGTTACACAAATTCAAAACAAGTTCCTCCAAGTGAAAATAAAACAGAATTCATGCTCAATCAGAAGAATCAGAAGAATGAAATGTTGCTCGTCATTTACTAGGTACTATTCTCCTTTATTATTACTCACCCTTGATGGTCAAACTAACAGCTTTTTGTAGAGGTGTCTTTAAAGCTTCATGATTAACTTCACAGATGTAAGAAGCTCCATCATCTGTTTGGTTGCCGTTGATAATTAGGAATGAAAGCAGATTAAATGTCCCATCTTGATTTTGTTGAGGTAATCCTGTAACCGCTCTTGATGTGATAGCGACTTGGTTTCCACTGTCTTTTGAGTCACTTTTTAACCAAGAGACAGAATGGTTTTCTGGATAAAAGTTTTTCATCTCACAAATTATTGTTTTGTCTTCCCCAGGTTCAATGATAATATTTGGAGTATTTACTGAAACTGTAGGAGGTGCTACAAAGATAAAAGGAATAAGGATAAATATTGTATTCCTTTTATTGATGTCATCTTAAAATGCAACAAGCTCATGTTAGACATGCATCTGGTATGTATTTACAGCAGAATCTAAAGGGTCATTCATTAATTCTAAGGGTCAGTAGATCACTTGGTATAGGTTTAATTAAATTTTAGGGTCAACACCTACTCTTTAGATACTACAGCAATTAATTAGTCATCAGAGAAGATATTCTGTCCCATCTGTTTAACATAGTCAAAGAGTAAGCAGCGTACCCAGGCTGACAATTTTGAATTTGGGTTGTTCAAATGCACTGGTCAGGAATTTAGATTTCAGCGTTAAAGCTATGTTCTGACCCAAACACAATGGAAATTGTGGCAAAATCAGGAACAATGAATTTCTGCAGGAAAAGGAAATTTTGAGCTGTTGACTTATGTCTACTGGGAATGAGACTGCAACTACCCAGTCATTTCACAAAAGGATCTATAATTAGCCGTCAGAGGGAGATGTATTGTCCTAACTGCTTAGGCTGAACTTTAGTACAGTTTACTGAGACAAAACAACATTACCCCAGCTCACTTTGCCTTTCAGTACATGTGTGTTTCCTTTTAACTTGCAAGTGCTGGTAAAGACAAAAACAATTACTGCAGATGTGGGTGAGATTCCAGTGGTATTTTGCACTCTTGTAATAGTATCACACAGCGGAACAAAGTACCTACTTAGTGAGTCATGAAAAGTTTCATTCCCACAGTTCTATCTGTATCATTAGTACAGATTAATTCAATTACAGAAATTAAATCGGTTGAAAGGTCAAAAACATTCATTTTATTTGGGAAAAGTCTGATGTGGTGGTGTTTTTATGTCCAACTGACACCACACTTTGGAAGATCATGGGCAGGATTTTAAATGGGAAAAATGGGTGGGTTGGAGGGGGGCATTGAAAATTGCAACAATTTCAGATCCGCCCCCAATCCGCCCATTTCCGGCTTTCACCGGGGCGGGATGAGGGGCAGGCAACCAACCCGCTCTCAGGAGGTGGGTTGCTCATTAAAAGCTTTCAAGGAGGCTGCGGGCCTCCATTTTGAAAGGTTTCGCGATTCCAACCTCTGAGGGCCGAGATTCCCAGACCTCAACGCTGCATGAGAGGTGGCGAGAAGGCCCGAAACTGCAAGTAAGTGCTTAATAGCACTGCTTGTGGGCCCAGAGAAGCAGGAGTGCTTTCCCCAGGCTCAACAAGCCTACCTGCAGTGACCCCCGCTACGATCGCCAACCCTCCCAACAATCGCGACCCCAACCCAGCCCAACGATCGCGATCCCCGTGATGACCCCCCGTCTTGACCCTCCCCCCCCCCAATGATTGACAACCCCCGATGACTGACACCTCCCCCCGCCCGGATGACTGCATCCTTCCCAGTGACCCTCATGCCTGCCAATGCCCCCATGCCTCCATGCTCACCACATTGCCCCACCCCACATCCATACAATCTAAGACTTACCTGTTCACTTACCTCTTCCTTGCTCTTCTCCCATCCGACTGAGACCAGCCTGTCAATCAGGTCGGCATGTCGGACAGGAAACCAAAAAAAAACTTCAAAATCCTAAGGACGCCTGGGAAACCCGTACTTCCGGGATTCCCGTCCGCGATTCGAACCCCCGCCCCCTTCCCGGCTCCGGCTAAGATTATGTCCCATGTGCTGCATTTCTGGCACTTATTCAGCTGAGTCCAGCCAGTTTCAGATTTCATTTGATATCCTCTCCCTTCCTTCTTCAGTACAGTGGCCTATTCTGGAGTGGGCTACTGTTTACTCTGTGTGAATGCCCAAAACATACTGACCTTACATTTGATGGAATCCACCATTAGGGGCCATTTTATTTCTGCTCTGATTTTTATGGTGGTTCTGTGGTCCTTATATTTTACATTATTCTTCTCAAACATTGATTATTATCACAGCTTTAAATTTCGCCCTTAATGACACATTATTCATTTGTATCTTTTTCTAATTACCATCGAATCTGCCTTTATCATGTTTATGAATGAATCAATGCTTCTTGTGGCCATATCAACTTTTTCACAATCATTTTCAGACTCTGGAATTGTGCTGTTTGAAAAAATCAATATATTTCTGTAATTTGCTCCCTTTCCATTTAATCTTTCTCTGTGCACAGCCGATTTCACAATGCCTTGTGTAGCTGACCTAAAACCAAGAATAATACATTGCTGTCCGATGCCAGCCTTTATCACAAAACAAATTTGATCAACCATCAACTTTAACTGCATGTTTAAAACCTGCGTACAAATCTTCAGACAGTGGTGCTATTTTGTTTTATTTGAATACCACCTAATCTCACAACTATCCTAAAATTTACCTTTGCACTTGGCCAAAGATCTTTTGAAAAAAATCTATAAACCTGATGAGATTCCATTGAAATTCTTGGCTTTTCTCAATTAGTTGTTTTAGGACGAAATTTTCTTTGACACATGAATGGTTCTTTCTGAAGCTTCGCTATTGCTTCCTCCATTTCATTGTTGTTTACTGCCTCTCTCCAATTCTTTTTAACAGAATTGTCTTCATTACCTTTCTGCTAATCCACAGAAAGGTCATCACGTTGCAGTTATCAAACATTGTTCTGGCTCCTTCCTTTGGAATTTTGGGAATTACGTATTTTCTATAATTCTCTGGATTTGTCTCTTTGTTCCATACACTCTCGCAGATCCTCCAAAAAGCAATAAATCACTGTCTCACTGCTATTTGTTGTGTTATTTATCTCAGTGATGGCCTTCTTTTCAATTTTTGAATCAGTGTTACTATACTATTTCTTCCCTTTGTCTATTTCAAACTTTCCTCTAATTGTTATGTTCATTAATGTAAGAGGATAACCCAATAAGGTGAATGGAACACTTTACTCTTTTTGCCAGCATGATTTTTTTTTGCAGGTCAGGTATAATACAAATCAGATGTTGCTCAGAAATTCTTCTAAATGGCCATAACAACGTGCCTTAAACCCAAGCTCTGAAGGGCACCCCCATTCAAACTAACAAACTTCATAAGTAAGAAATAAAGATACGGTTCACTTTAAAACGTCCTACCTTCTGAGACGCCTCCCATTCTCTAGGTACCTCATCACAGAAGAACAGCTGAGACTGGTAGTTTGCTGTGCAGGGAATTTCAGGTTCAACCATACCTCTGTGTTTGGTGTATTGGGGCACCAATGCACAGTACCATCCTTCCTTTGAGTCTAGAAATAGCCCTGTTGTAAACTTGTCTATGCCAAAGTGAGTATTTTCCACTTTGAACTTGTATAGAATCTTGGTTAGACCACACTTGGAGTAGTGCGAACAGTTCTGGTCTCCATATTATAAAAAGGATATATTATAAAAAGGATATTACTGGAGAAGGTGCAAAAAAGATTTATGAGGATGATACCAGAACTGAGAGGTTATACCTATCAGGAAAAATTGAGCAGGCTGGGGCTCTTTTCTCTACAAAAGAGAAGGTGACCTAATGACTGAGGGGTGACCTAATAGAGGTCTTTAAGATTGTGAAAGGGTTTGATAGGGTGGACATAGGGAAGATGTTTCCACTTGCGGGAGAGACCAGAACTAGGGGCCGTAAATATAAGATAGTCACTAATAAATCCAATAGCAATTCATCAAAAACTTCATTAACCAGAGATGTTTAAATGTGGAACGCTCTACCACGAGGAGTAGTTGAGGTGACTAGCATAGTTGCATTTAAGGGGAAGCTCGATAAATACATGAGGGAGAAAGGAATAGAAGGATATACTGGTAGTGTTAGATGAAATAGGGTTCGTGTGGAGCATAAACACCAGCATGGGTAGAATGGCCTGTTTCTGTGCTGTACATTCTATATAACTCAGCAGAATTTAAAATAGTTTGTCTCAAGTAGATATGTAACTTGTAGCAACACATTAACAACTAAAAAAGTACTGTACTATAGCGTGATATTTCTACTTTTTGTGCCAGTTGTACTTGGGGCTTCTGAGTGAGATCCCTTGATTAGTGTTGAATTAAGGGCCATGGAGAGTATCCAAAGGAAACTGGGTCAAATCTCACTCAAGGCTTTTAGCAGCTGGCAGGCAGAGTGATTTTTAAACCTATCAATTTGGATTGGATCAAACTCAAGCCCAATATGCTGTCAAATCTCTTTCTTTCAAGCTCTTTGATTTCTTTACAAATGTTCCTCCTGAGATGTTAAAGCTTGGCTATTCTCATCCTGTCAGCAGGTCTATCTTTTAGTCTTGATCATTTTGCAAAATCATTTTCAGACTGTTATTCTGTCTGCTCTGTCAGAGCTATCTATTTTCTCTTATCATATATGATTCTTCACTCTTCCATCCAGGACCTAACCCTCACTAGTAGCACCCTATTGCTGTTCAGCTATATTCTGTTCTACATAAATGGTCACTTATTTTTCTCTTCTACCATCTTACTGCATATATCAGCTACCTATATGTCACTGGTTTACTTTCTATGACCCAAACTTGATGGTGAAAACATATTAAAGCTCATTTTCCAAACTCACTACTTAAAAGTGTAAAATCTATTCCACAACTTTGATCAACTCCAGTCTCATGCTAATTTTCAAATCTGTTCTCCCTTTTTCATAAATGCAACTTTAACTGAAGTTTCCCAATCAACAAGTTGTAGTAAAATCTAGTTTCAGACTATTCCAGGTAAAAAAGGAGGGAGTGTGGCAGTATTGATCAAAGATACCATTACAGTGCTAGAAATGGATGATGTACTTGAGGGTTCAGACAGAATCTATTTAGTTAGAATTAGGGAACAATAGAGGAGCTATTACACTTCTGGGTGTATACTATAGACCACCAAATAGTGGGAAGGAGATAGAGGAGCAAATGTGCAGGCAAATTGCGGAAAGATGCAAAAACTATAGAGTAGTGATAATGGGGACTTCAATTATCCTAATATAGACTGGGAAAATAACAGTGTAAAGGGCAAAGAGGGGGGTGGAATACCTGAAATGTGTACAAGAGAACTTTCTTGAGCCCAAGATCTAGCCCAACGAAGAAGCAGTGCTAGATCTAGTTCTGGGGAATGAGGTGGGGCAAGTGAAGCATGTTTCAGTGGGGGAGCATTTGGGAAACAGTGATCACAATATCATTAGGTTTAGAGTAGTTATGGAAAAGGACAAGGAAAAATCAAATGTGAAAATACTAAACTGGAAGGGAGCTAATTTCAGAGAGTTGAAAAGGGATCTCGCCCAGGTAGATTGGAATCAAAGATTGGCAGGTCAAACAATAAATGAGCATTGAGAGGCCTTCAAGGAGGAGATAGTTCGGGTATACACTAGACAAATTCCCATGAGGGGGAAAAGAAAGGCATACAATGCTGGAGCTCCCTGGATGACTAAAGATATAGAGATTAAAATTAACAGAGAAAGGAGGTTTATGATAAATGTCAGGTTCATAATTCAATAGAGAACCAAGCTGAATACAAAAACACAGAGGACAAATGAAAAAGAAATAAGAGCGACAAAGAGAGTGTATGAGAGTAGATTGGAGAGTAACATAAAAGGGAACCCAAAAGTCTTTTACAAAAGTATAAATAGTAAAAGGGTAATCAAAGGAAAGGTGGGGCTGATTAGGAACCAAAAAGGAGATCTTCTTGTGGAGGCAGAGGGCATGGCTGAGGTACTAAATGAGTACTTTGCATCTGTCTTCACTAAAGAAGAAGAATGTCACAGTAAAAGAGGAGGTAGTAGAGATACTGGATAGGATAAAAATAGATAAAGAGGAGGTATTAAAAGGTTGGCAGCACTCAAAGTAGAAAAGTCACCCGGTCCAGATGGGATGAATCCTAGATTACGGAGGGAATTATTGGTGGAAATTGAAAAGGTTCTGGCCACAATCTTCTAATCCTCCTTAGATATGGGGGTGCCAGAGGACTGGAGGATTGCAAATGTTACACTCCTGTTTAAAAAAGGGAAGAGGGATAAACCTGGAAATTACAGGCCAGTCAGCCTAACGTAGTGGTGGGGAAACTTTTAAAGACAATAATCTGGGACAAAATTAATTGGCACTTGGAAAAGTATGGGGTAATAAATGAAAGTCAGCACAGATTTGTTAAAAGAAAATTATTGTTTGACTAACTTGATTGAGTTCTTTGATGGAGTAACAGAGAGGGTTGATGAGGGTAGTGTGGTTTGATGTTGTGTATATGGACTTTCAAAAGGCATTTGATAAAGTACCACAACGTAGACTTGTTAGCAAAATTAAAGCCCATGTGATTAAAGGGACAGTGGCAGCGTGGATACAAAATTGGCTAAGGGACAGAAAGCAGAAAGTAGTGGTGAACGGTTGTTTTTCAGACTGGAGGGAAGTATACAGTCGTGTTCCCCAGGGGTCAGTATTAGGACCACTGCTCGTTTTGATATATATCAATGACCTGGACTTGGGTATACAGGGTATAATTTCAAAGTTTGCAGATGACAAGAAACTCGGAAATGTAGTAAACTATGTGGAGGATAGTAACAGACTTCAGGGGGACATAGACAGACTGGTGAAATGGGCAGACACATGGCAGATGAAATTTAATGCAGAGAAGTGTGAAGTGATACAGTTTGGTAGGAAGAATGAGAAGAGGCATTATAAACTAAATGGTACAATTTTAAAAGGGGTGCAGGAACAGAGAGACCTGGGGGTGTACATACACGAATCTTTGAAGGTGGCAGGACAAGTTGAGAAGGCTGTTAAAAAGGCATATGAGATCCTTGGCTTTATTAATAGAGGCATAGAGTGCAATAGCAAGGAAGTTATGCTAAACCTTTATAAAACACTGGTTTGGCCTCAGCTGGAGTATTGTGTTCAATTCTGGACACCACACTTTAGGAAGGATGTCAAGGCCTCAGAGAGGATGCAGAAGAAATTTACTAGAATGGTACCAGAAATGAGGGACTTCAATTATGTGGAGGGACTGGAGGAGCTGGGGTTGTTCCCCTTTAAACAGAGAAGGTTAAGAGGAGGTTTGATAGAGATGTTCAAAATCATGTACAGCAAGTTGTTATGATCTGCACTGCCTGAAGCAGATTCAATAGTAACTTTCAAAAGGGAATTGGATAAATACTTGAAAGGAAAAAAATTACAGGGCTATGGGGAATAGCAGGGGAGTGGGACTAATTGGATAGCCCAACCACAGAGCAGGCACAGGCATGAAGGGGTGAATAATCTCCTTCTACGCTGTATCATACTATGATATTATGATACTGTCACAGTGGATATTTCTCTATCCACAAATATCACCAGTGAGGTAACATAAAGAGCGTTCTGCTTTTCTCTCATCATCTCCTACAAATGGGTATATTAAAAACTGTCTTTGAGAATGGATTTCAAAAAATTCATATACACATTGTTTTTGTTTAGCCCAAATAGGTGATGCCAATTTCTCTGATTGCCATTTCACACCAAACTTTGCACCAGTAGATTTCCAATTGACAATAGTTGTACTTTTCTCATCAATATATTCCTACAGTTTACAGAATCGGCTGGAATTTTTATTTGCATCATTAACATTTCCAGTGATTACAGTAAAGAAACTCCTAATACAGATCTTAAAGGATTACACTTCAGGAATTATTCCCACACTCACCTGTTACTGACAGAGTAACTCTCCCCATTGCTTTGTCAGAAAATATTGCAACTGTGCAGGAGTATGTTCCAATGTCACGAATAGTAGCATTTTTTAGGAGTAAAGAAGCATTTGCCTTGATTATTTCATTTAGAAAGAGACTTGTTCCTGGTCTGTAGCTTTCATAGTCTCCAAAGTCGAACAAACAAATGGCTTTTTCATCATTTCCAACTCTGTGGTTCCATTCAATCACAATGTATCTCAAATCAAGCTCAACGGTGTGAAAAAATGAACAGCCGAGCAGGACATCTTCACCAATTGTGGCCTTGAACACAGCTGGGCTGACCACCACCTCGAGGGCAGCTGAATTTAAAAAAAAGAGACATATAAAATGAAAATAGTCTCTAAACACGGAGAATAAAACATTTATGTGGAATTAATTCTTTGTTTGGTAAATCTTGGGGGAGAAATACAACTCAGGGACATCTGTTTTGTGGCCAGGAGTTGAAAAAATTGGGGGCGGGTGGTTGAGGTTGTGGGAGCACTTTGGCCACCCCATTGGCGCACAAGGCCCACCCGATGCCATATTCAGATGGGCCTGTAAATGAGCAAGCAGCCTGCCCCCCGGAAACAGACATCAGACTGTTTTACTACACAAATCTGGGCCCTACGCTGCTTGTAGGACGCCGATGTAATATTCGGGTACAAATGGTGGAGCGTGCACCGCTCAGAAAAAGGCCACAAAACTTCTAGCAAGTTCTATTTTTGTGGAGCCAGAAGGAGCGAGAGGGCTTAAATAATAGTTCCATCCCACATCCAGAATTCAGGTGAGCCACTCAGTACTGCATAACTGCAATTTCTGCATTTGAATGGGAATGTCAACAGCTTCTCCCATCTGGAGAAACCCAAACATCTCCCTAACAGTACAGAGAGATTCCACACTTGGCAGTAATACAACAACAGAGAGGCCTCTGATTTGTTTGGTTGTATATCCTCTTGTTCATATTTAACTAAGGGAAGAAGTATGATTACTATTCCTAAAAGGAAATAAATCCATGGCCCCGATATACACGGGGAGGCGGGGAGGGTGTGGGTGAGGCTGAAAATGGTCGAAGGACCCAGTTAGGCCGGGGAGGCAGAGGTCCTGCTGATCTTTATGGCAGGACCTCATTAACATTTTTTAGCTCCATTTCCCGCTCGGCAGCCGGCCGAATCGGCAGCCTGGCCGGTGGGTGGGAGGAACCAACAGCAGCAGGAGGAGACAGCCAGGGACCCTTGGGGGTGGTACCCTGCAATTGGGAGTGGGGAGGGGAAGAGGATGGCGATCGGGAGGTGGGGGGGGGGGGGAAAGAGGCCCATGATCCGGGGGGGGGGGGAGTGGAAGAGGCCCATGATCGGGGGTGGGGGGGGAAGAGGCCCGTTATTGGGAGGGGGGAGAGGCCGCAATCGGGAGGGGGGGGAAGAGGCCTGAGATCGGGAGGGGTGAAGAAGCCCGTGATCGGGAGGGTGGGTGGGGCGAAGAGGCCCCCGATCAGGAGGGGGGAAGAGGCCCGCGATCAGGAGGGGGGGGAAGAGGCCCGCGATTGTGAGGGGGGAAGAGACCTATGGTCTGATGGTTGGAGATAGGGGCTGGGGGGAGGTTGGACGCCCTGATCTCCACCACTGTAAAAAAAGATGACGGGCGCCTGCACTGCGTGTTGGGCTCGCGGTCCCGTATTTAACTTTTTAAGCCCCCCCCCCTCTCTTTCATGGGGGTGGGGTTAATATCGGGGCACATATTTCTATTCAAAATTTAAGGGACACTGAGGCGGAAATTCAGTCTGTTTTCGGCCTGAAATGGGCGCCAAACACAGAGTGCACGCCCCAACCGGGAGGCCTGAGGTGACACAGAAAGTGGCCTCAGGGCTCATTAACATTACTTGGGTGCCTGTCATGCCTCTAAAGGCAGCTCGCTCATTTCATAAAGATGAATGTCGAGCAGCTTGCCTAGCCAGCAGCAACCCAAAGGTAAGTCCTGAGGGATGGGGGAGGTGACTGATTGTGGGCCAGCAGAGGTCCTTGGGAGTGCTGTGGAGCTGGGAAGAACACTCATGCTCCTCCTGGCTCCACAACAAACTTAAAAAAAAATAACCTACCTATTTAATGGTAGCCTCTTGCTTCTGCATCCATGATTGGAAAACCTGAGCAAGTGGCTGAATTTCCATCAGGCAATCTGAAACAAGTGTTAGGCCCTCAGTTGCATCTCCAAGGAACCCAATGCTTGTGGGCAGCCGACCTCAACGCCTGAAATATGGCCCGACCCAATATCGGGTCAATCGTCTTTCAGGAATTATTTGGATGCAGGCATTATTTGCGATTACGGAGACATGACTGCAGGGTGACCAAGGATGGGAACTGAACATCCAGGGGTATTCAATATTTAGGAAGGACAGGCAAAAAGGGAAAGGAGGTTGGGTAGGGTTGTTAGTGAAGGAGGAATTCAATGCAATAGTGAGGAAGGATATTGGCTCGGAAAATCATGATGTGGAATCTGTATGGGTGGAGCTAAGAAACACCAAGGGGCAGAAAACGTTGGTGGGGGTTGTCTACAGGCTCCCAAACAGTAGTGGAGATGTAGGGGAGGGCATTAATCAGGAAATTAGAGACGCATGCAAGAAGGGTACAACTATACTCATGGGTAACTTTAATCTACATATAGATTGGTCAAACCAAATTAGCAATAATACTGTGGGGGAGGAATTCCTGGAGTGTGTACGTGATGGTTTTCTAGACCAATACGTTGAGGAACCAATTAGAGAACAGGCGATCCTAGACTGGGTATTGTGCAATGAGAAAGGATTAATTAACAATCTTGTTGTGCGGGGTCCCTCAGGGAAGAGCGACCATAACATGATAGAATTCCTCATTAAGATGGAAAGTGAAGTCGTTGAATCCGAAACTAGGGTCCTGAATCTAAATAAAGGAAATTACGAAAGTATGAGGTGCGAGTTGGCTATGATAGATTGGGGAACTTTACTAAAAGGGATGATGGTGGATAGGCAATGGCTAATATTTAAAGAATGTGTGCAGGAATTACAACAATTATTCATTCCTTTCTGGTGCAAAAATAAAACAGGAAAGGTGGCTCAACCGTGGCTTACAAAAGAAATTAGGGATAGTATTTGATCCAAAGAGGAGACATATAAAATTGCGAGAAAAAGCGGCAAGCCTGAGGATTGGGAGCAGTTCAGAATTCAGCAAAGGAGGACAAAGAGATTGATTAAGAGGAGAAAAATAGAGTATGAAAGTAAACTAGCATGGAACATAAAAACTGACTGTAAAAGCTTCTATAAATATGTCAAGAGAAAAAGATTAGTGAAGACAAATGTAGGTCCCTTACAGTCAGAAATGGGGGAAATTATAATGGGGAACAAAGAAATGGCAGAACAATTAAACACATACTTTGGTTCTGTCTTCACAAAGGACGACACAAATAACCTCCCAGAAATGTTAGGGAACCAAGGGTCTAATGAGAGGGAGGAATTGAAGGAAACCAGCATTAGTAAAAAAAATAGTGCTAGGGAAATTAATGGGGCTAAAGGCTGACAAATCCCCAGGGCCTGATAATCTACATCCCAGAGTACTAAAGGAAGTGGCCCTGGAAATAGTGGACGCATTGGTGGTCATCTTCCAAAATTCTATAGACTCTGGAACAGTTCCTACAGATTGGAGGGTGGCAAATGTAACCCCACTATTTAAAAAAAGGAGGGAGAGAAAAAACAGGGAATTACAGACCAGTTAGCCTAACATCAGTAGTAGGGAAAATGCCAGAGTCTATTATAAAAGATGTGATAACAGAACACTTGGAAGGCATTAACGGGATTGGACAAAGTCAGCATGGGTTTATGAAAGGGAAATCATGCTTACCAAATCTATTGGAGTTTTTTGAGGATGTAACTAGTAGAATAGATAGGGGAGAACCAGTGGATGTGGTGTATTTGGATTTTCAGAAGGCTTTTGATAAGGTCCCACATAAGAGGTTAGTGTGCAAAATTAAAGCACATGGGATTTGGGGGAATATACTGGCATGGATAGAGAATTGGTTGGCAGACAGGAAACAGAGAGTAGGAATAAACAGGTCTTTTTCCAGGTGGCAGGCAGTGACTAGTGGGGTACCTCAGGGATCAGTGCTTGGGCCCCAGCTATTCACAATATATATCAATGATTTGGATGAGGGAACTAAATGCAACATTTCCAAGTTTGCAGACGACACAAAATTGGGGTGAAATGTGAGCTGTGAGGAGGATGCAAAGATGCTCCAATATGATTTAGACAAGTTGGGTGAGTGGGCAAGAACATGGCAGATGCAGTATAACGTGGATAAATGTGAGGTTATCCACTTTGGTTGTAAGGCAGATTATTATCTGAATGGTGATAGATTGGGAAAAGGGGAGGTGAAACAAGACCTGGATGTCCTTGTACACCAGTCGCTGAAAGCGAGCATTCAGGTGCAGTAAGCAGTTAGGAAGGCAAATGGTATGTTGGCCTTCATTGCAAGAGGATTTGAGTACAGGAGCAGGGATGTCTTACTGCAGTTGTACGGGGCCTTGGTGAAACCACATCTGGAGTACTGTGTGCAGTTTTGGTCTCCTTATCTGAGGAAGGATATCCTTGCCATGGAGGGAGTGCAAGGAAGGTTTACCAGATTGATTCCTGGGATGGCAGGACTGACGTATGAGGAGAGATTGGGTCGACTAGGCCTATATTCACTAGAGATGAGAAGAATGAGAGGTGATCTCATTGAAACATATAAAATTCTAACAGGACTAGACAGACTAGATGCAGGGAGGATGTTCCCGATGGCTGTGGAGTCTGGAACCAGGGGTCACAGTCTCAGGATACGGGGTATGCCATTTAGAACCGAGAAGGGGAGAAATTTCTTCACTCAGAGGGTGGTGAACCTTTGGAATTCTCTACCACAGAAGGCAGTGGAGGCCAAGTCATTAGATGTATTCAAGAAGGAGATAGATATATTTCTTAATGCTAAAGGGATCAAGGGATATGAGTAAAAAGCGGGAACAGGGTTCTGAGTTAGATGATCAGCCATGATCATTTTGAATGGCAGAGCAGGCCCGAAGAGCCGAATGGCCTACTCTTGCTCCTATTTTCTATGTTTCTATGTTGATTCCCAAAACTGTCCCTTGTTGCGCCTGTAAAACAGAGGCCACAAGGTCCAATTTCTACCCCCGCTGCCTTCATCAAAAGATTTGGGAAACAGTTTTCTGTTTGAGAAAGAAAAGGAGCAAATTTCTACCTCCTACGGAATCAACTCTACTTTCCAGGTTGTCCCTGGTCTATACGGCTACTTTACACCACCTCCTTTTCTGACCTCAGATTTTTTTAAAAATTGACTTCCTTATTATTAGCAACAGAGTCATAACAAGGAAATCCCCACTTACCTGCTGAAGAGATAATGTAAACTATCAGTTCTGCTAGAAAGCAGTTCATTATCCCATTCCTCTTAATTTGAAAACAATTTGTGAAAAGTAAAAAAAAATGTACATGTTTTGTAACCAAATTCGCCAGTTTTTACAACCTCTCTTAACTGAAGTCAGTGAAAGTGAAAGCAAATAGCAACAGATACAGATCGCAGAACGTTTAAAAGAGGCGGTGTCTTCATGAAAAGTGTATGGCAAGCCTTTTGGGACATGATGCATTTCAACAATGATTTATGTCATTTCATTATGCATTTGTAAACAAATGAGAAAAAAAGGTTTGCCAAACACATCATGAAGATTGTGCCCTTTTAAATAAAGAACTTTACAATGCGGGGAGGGGAAGGAGGAGGAAGAATGAATGACTTCTAGGTGGAAATCTGAAATAAAAACTGAAAATGTCAGAAATATACTGCAGGGCTGGAGTAAAACAGGCAGGTTAATGCTTTAGGTGGAAATTGTTCATCAGAAATGAAAATGGTCAGTACTCCCCTTATATAAGACTAAATTAAAACAGAGGGGAGGGGAGAACAATAAGCAATGTCAAGAGTACAGATATGCTATTATAAAAAGGCAGCTACTGAGGTTTTATAGTCTGCAAACAGATTCAATTAAAACAGGAAAGGGATAAAAATGCTGGGTGCTCTACAAACTTCCTCAAAGTCAGGCCGTGAAAAGGCATTAAAATGACAAAAATGGAAAAGTACTCAGTGGAATGTGAATGGGAGAAAATGGCAGGAAAGTGGGGGAGAACAATGGTCTGGAGCGGCTAAAGTCAGTATTCAGACCAAAGTGCCCAGGAGGAATATGAATATTGTTTCTGAAATATGATTTGAGCTTGGCTGGAGCAGTGTAGGAAGCTAAAGACTGATGAAGTTTGGGAGAAGGGGTGGGTGAATTTGAAGCAGTGAGTCACAGGGAGGTCAGGATCATATCTGCAGACTGACAGGAGGTGTTCAGCAAAGCTAACATGCAAACTTCCTTCAGTACCAGCCATTCCAAGGGAGCAAAATCAGAGCTTTTTTTTTGCTTTAAAGTTTGCAGTTTGAAACAGACAACTCAAGCAAAATTAGGACATCCAACAAGAAGTTGAATAGGATGATTATCATAATTTTGCTTTTATTAAATTTGCATTTAAAATGTTCAAATTCACAAAAAGCAAATGCAAAATTGAAATTAAAAGTCCAGTGCAGCATCCTGTGGCCTCTCTTCAGTGGAGCACCACAGGTGCTGACTTCCCTCATTATTGCACCCAAGAGCCTGGTTTGAGTGCCGGCACCTTATTCAGCCACAGAGGTCGTCACAGCCAAGCCTCATCTTGTTCTTACCCAAACTGCACACAGACACACATTGCTCTTACCCAGTAACCTTTATTTCCTCTGAATCAGCAATGACAAAACATACTGCAGTGGCAGTAACAGTGGTCAGGTTTCTTTTCCTGAAGCAGAATCCAACTCCATCCCCCTCTCTGGTCACTGTCTCAGGCTGAACCAGACTGTACACAACCTCAGCATCCTATTCGACCCTGAGCCGAACTTCAGACACTATATAACTACTTCCATCTCTGTAACATCACCCACCTCCATCCTTTACGTAGAAACATAGAAACATAGAAAATAGGAGCAGGAGTAGGCCATTCAGTCCTTCAAGCCTGCTCCGCCATTCAATATGATCATGGCTGATCCTCTATTTCAATACCATATTCTCGCTCTCTCCCCATACCCCTTGATGCCTTTTGTGCCTAGAAATCTATCCAGCTCCTTCTTAAGTATATTCAGTGACTTGGCCTCCACAGCCTTCTATGATGGAGAATTCCACAGGTTCACCACCCTCTGAGTAAAGAAATTTCTCCTCATCTCAGTCCTAAATGTCCTACCCCATATCCTGAGACTGTGCCCCTCATTCTGGACCCCCCAGCCAGGGGAAACATCCTCTCTGCATCCAGTCTGTTTAGCCCTGTCAGAATTTCATATATTTCAATGAGATCCCCTCTCATTCGACTAAACTCGAGTGAATACAGGCCGAGTTGACCTAATCTCTCGTCATATGACAGTCCTGCCATCCCAGGAATCAGTCTGGTGAACCTTCGCTGCACTCCCTCTATGGCAAGTATATCCTTTCTTAGGTAAGGAGACCAAAGCTGCACACAATACTCCAGGTGTGGTCTCATGAAGGCCCTGTATAACTGCAGTAAGACATCCTTGCTCCTGTGCTCAATCCTCTTGCAATGAAGGCCAACATACCATTTGCCTTCCTAACTGCTTGCTGCACCTGAATGTTTCTTTCAGTGACTGGTGTACAAGGACATCCAGGTCCCTTTGTACATCAATATTTCCCAATCTATCACCATTTAAATAATACTCTGCCTTTCTGTTTTTTCTTCTGAAGTGGATAACTTCACATTTATCCACATTCTACTCCATCTGCCATGTATTTGCCCACTCACTCAACTTGTCTAAATTGCCTTGAAGCCTCTTTGCATCCTCCTCACAACTCATGATCCCACCTAGTTTTGTGTTGTCAGCAAACTTGGAAATATTACATTTGGTTCCCTCATCCAAATCATTGATATATATTGTGAATAGCTGGGGCCCAAGCACGATCCCTGCGGTACCCCACTAGTCACTGCCTGCCACCCCGAAAAAGACCCATTTATTCCTACTCTCTGTTTCCTGTCTGTCAACCAATTTTCAATCCATGCCAGTATATTACCACCAATCCCATGTGCTTTAATTTTGCACACTAAACTCTTATGTGGAACTTTATCAAAGGCCTTCTGAAAATCCAAATAAACCACATCCACTACTCCTCCCTTATCTATTCTACCAGTTACATCCTCAAAAAACTCCAGTAGGTTT
This sequence comes from Heptranchias perlo, assembly GCF_035084215.1. Classification (NCBI taxonomy): domain Eukaryota; kingdom Metazoa; phylum Chordata; class Chondrichthyes; order Hexanchiformes; family Hexanchidae; genus Heptranchias; species Heptranchias perlo. Next base: position 36,943,088 of record NC_090340.1, on the reverse strand, counting down.
GTCAAACATGATTTCCCTTTCATAAATCCATGTTGACTTTATCTAATCCAGTTGATATTTTCTAAGTGTCCTGTTATCACATCCTTTATAATAGACTCTAGCATTTTCCCTATTACTGATGTTAGGCTAACCGGTCTGTAGTTCCCTGCTTTCTCTCTCCCTCCTTTTTTAAATAGTGCGGTTACATTCTCCACCCTCCAATCTGCAGGAACTGTTCTATAATCTTTAGAATTTTGAAAGATGACAACTAATGCATCCACTATTTCCATGGCTACCTCTTTTAGTACTCTGGGATGCAGATTATCAGGCCCTGAGGATTTATCAGCTTTCAGTCCCATTAATTTTTCCAGCACTATTTTTTTACTCATACTAATTTCCTTTAATTCCTCCTTCTCACTAGTCCTTTGGTTCTCTAGCATTTCTGGAAAGTTATTTGTGTCCTCTTCCATGAAGACAGAATCAAAGTATTTGTTTAATTGCTCTGCCATTTCCCTGTTCTCCATTTTAAATTCTCCCATTTGACTGTAAGGGACCTACATTTGTCTTCACTAATCTTTTTCTTTTTACATACTTGTAGAGCCCATCTGCTGCTGAAACAATCATCCATGTCTGTCACCTCCAAATGTGCTCCAATGCTCTCCTGGCCAGCCTCCTATTCTCCACCCTCTGTAAACTGCAGCTCATTAAAAACTGCTGCCCATATCCTTACCTGCACCAAGTCTCACTCATTCATCACTCCCGTCCTTGCTGACAAGCATTGGCTTCCACAATGTCTCAATTTTAAAATTCTCATTCTCATTTAATTTCCTCTTTGCCCTTGCCCCTCCCCAACTCTATAATGTCCTCCAGCACCACAACCCCACCTGAATTCACTGCTCCTGACTCCAGCCTCTGTGTATCCCTCCTCCTTTCACTCCCCCACTAAGCCTCTCTACTTCCCTCTTTTTGACCCTCCTAAAAATGCACCTGTTTGACCAAGATTTTGATCATCCCTCCTAATATCTCCTTTGTTGGCCTGGCACCCATTTCTCCTTATGCCTCTGTGATGTGCACTAGGACATTTTTCTATGTTAAAGGAATATGAATACATTCATGACTAAGGACAGAGCATGTGGAGTCAGGGGACAAGTAGCAGAATGGCTAGCAAGTTGGCCAAAGAACAGAAAAGAGAGAGTAGGGGTTCAGGGTAACTACTCAGACTGGCAAAATGTAGGAAGTGGTGTTCCACAAGGATCGGTGCTGGGACCATTGTTGTTCACAATTTGCATAAACAATTTGGATTCGGTAATCGGTAGTAGTTTCAAAATTTGCAGACGACACCAAATCAGGCGGGGGGGGGGGGGGGGGCGAGGGTAGTTATAGTAAATACTGAGAAAGACTGCAACAAAATACAAGACGACATTAACAAACTTGCAGAATGGGCGTGTAATTGGTAAATGACTTTCAATATAGATGAGTGTGTAGTGTAACATTTTGGTAGGAAGAATATGGAGGCCACATAGTGCTTGGATAATAAATCTAAATGGAATAGAGGAGCAAATAGATCTGGGGTACAGATATACAAATCCCTAAAAATGGCAACGCAGGCCACAAAAGCAAACCAAGCACTAGGGCTCATTTATGGAGGGGTAGAATTGAAAAGCAGAGAAGTTATGTTAAACTTGTATCGAACCTTGGTTAGACCACACTTGGAGTACTGTGCATAATTCTGGTCTCCATATTATAAAAAGGATATAGAGGCAGTGGAGAAAGTACAAAAAGATTCACGAGGATGATACCAGAACTAAGAGGATATCCTTATCAGCAAAGACTGAACAGGTTGGGGCTCTATTCTCAGGGTGACCTGATAAAGGTCTTTAAGATTATGAAAGAGTTTGATAGGGTGGACATAGAGAAGATTTTTCCACTTGTAGGGTAGACCAAAACTAGGGGCCATAAATATAAGATAGTCATCAATAAATCCAATAGGGAATTCAGAAGAAACTTCTTTACCCAAAGAGTGGTAAGAATGTGGAACTCGCTACCACAGGGAGTAGTTGAGCCGAATAACACACATGTACTTAAGGGGAAGCTGGATAAGCATGAGGGAGAAAGGAATAGAAGTGTATGCTGGCTCGTGTGGAGCATAACCGTCAGCATAGACCAGTTGTGCCGAATGGCCTTGTTTCTGTGCTGTAGACTCTATATAAATGCAAGTTGTTGGTGCTGTCAGTATAACCAATGATTTAATTTCGGCTTTTATATATTTTAATGAACTTTAATAAAGACCAAACACTTGGTAAACAAATTATTTTCAGTATGTGTTAATTCACTGTATGAAAAGATAACACAGATTAGGACACAGTTGCTGAATGTTATGACGAAACATTTCATCGCTTAGCAATTGAATGCAGGAATTTGGTAGGGAATTGCACGACAAGTATTAAAAAAAATCCCAGGAGACAAGAAAATCGATTCATATTCCCACTGGTTGAGCTGAACATTCGTCTCCACTTGACAGGGCCACATCTTTTCCAGTGAAGCTGTGTCCAGGAGTCGGTGATTGTAGTTGTTAACGTGCACCGGCTGCTCTGCCCTTGACTCAAAGGTCTATGCTTCCTTTCCCTTTAAATTTCTTTGCAGAGCGTTCACTTGATCTCAGCTGAAACTTGCTGCCGTAGATATAGGAAACAAAGCCATCGACTTCCACGCTGAAGATACTATTTTGCTTGGGAATAACTGGGTTGCAGGGGGTGGGGGGGGGGGGGGGGGGGGGGGAGAGGGGAGAAAATAAAGCGATTAGAACTAGTGTGTAAAATCAAGTTTAAAACTTTTTTCAGTTCTTTAGCATTTCAATGCTTTACAAAATAAGTTATGTTTTAATAATAATTAAAAATGTTCTATAGTCACAGCCGGTAATGTCACTACCACCACAGAATCAATGTTTTGAGAATTAACAACAACATTTACAACTGGTATGTAAAATAGCGAAAAATTGGTATCTGGGAATGATTACAAACCACTAATTTGAGGAATTGGCATACCCCAGCACCAAACAATAATTTATGTTTCACAATCCACCACTTATCCACGTATAGCCTCCATTTAACTGACTTTGACAAAGTATGGGCTAAAAAAATTGAAGTTGAAATGGGATTTAGTCCTGCACAGTGGAGTTTACATTGCACTGAACAAAAATGACACTGTATATGAGAGGCTAAGCAGAACTTTATTTTAGCTGAGTTATTCTTTAGTTAGCTCTATCAGAGTGTTAAACTGACCACAAACTGTAAGAATTAAACTGGCCACACGGGGACAAGATGTACAACCTTTTCATGTTTTGAGATCTATCTATTTTACCACAGATGGACCATCGTATGATTTACAATAAAATGCTATTTTTGAGTTAACTTTTGCTCAGAAACGCTTGAAATCCCCTTTGCTCCAGTTTGTGGGCTGTTGCTACTTACATACCACTTCAAACTGTGACAATAAAGGTTGTTAATACATCCCTGCGATTGTCTTATTCATTTGGGAAATAGTAGGAGATAGTTACTAAGGCACCTCCACCCAGGGGTGTGGTAGCTGGTTTAATTGACCAACCCTAAGACAGGGAGAGGGTCAGAGGTCAAACTGCTGCTTTCCTGTTCAGTTATGAAATGAGAACAAAGAAACACGAGGCCAGTTAGTTTTGTAAAGCAGCCTGACCTATCAAGAAAAAGCTCTCTCATTTTAAGCTCAGAATCGGTCAGAATCAAGAGAGATAATTGACTAGAAAAGCCTTATTTTAGAAGATTGGAAAATTAAACGTGAGAGTTTATCCAGTTCTTTTGCTACAGGGCTTTATTGTCATGACCCCTAGTCATGCTATCATATGACTAGATACTGGACAGTAAAAATAAACTCCTGATTGTAAAGGATCTGGGATCCACCTATGGGGGAGACCAGTGATGCTAAACCCTAGAGTAGACCTGAAATTTGTAACAATACCTTTAAGCTTATTTTCCAGAGTGATAATCTTGAATATATGTTTCATTTCCTGCAGAATAATTCCTGTGACCCCTACATAGGAGGGACATTTGGACTTCACCACTGTAATGCAAACAAATTATAAAAATGTGGATCTCACCAAAACATTTCACCTAAAGTTTTTTTTGTGTTTATAGATTGATGGGTTAGAATAATTTTTTGCACACATACACTTTTCAAATACAAATTAATTTTACATTTCAGAAACCTGCTGGATCTCATTGTTTATCTAGGGAAACTGAAAGATCAGACCCTTGGAGACAGAGTTGTATTTGCTGCTAGGACAATAAATACAAACTCTTAACACTTCACATACCATTTATATAACTTTAAACGATACACAACAATTATAGGGCTGTAACAGCAGAATCCCCCCACAGCTACACATAATACCTCCACACTTAAGGGATGCAGGCTCAGTTGAAGCAACAACAACTAGCATTTATATAGCGCCTTTAACATAGTAAAATGTCCCAAGATGCTTCACAGGAGCCTTTTCAAACAAAACTCGACACCGAGCCACATAAGGAGATATTAGGTCAGACGAGGAGGTAGGTTTTAAGGAGCGTCTTAAAGGAGGAGAGGTAGAGAGGCTTAGGGAGGGAATTCCAGAGGTTAAGGCCTACGCAGCTGAAAGCACGGCTGCCAATGGTGGAGTGATTAAAATCGGGGATGCTCGAGAGGCAAGAATTGGAGGAGTGCAGAGATCTCCGAGGGTTTAGGGCTGGAGGAGCTTACAAAGATAGGAAAGGGCGAGGCTATGGAAGGATTTGAAAACAAGGATGAGAATGTTAAAATCGAGGCGTTGCCGGACTGGGAGCCAATGTAGGTCAGCGAGCGCAGGGATGATGAGGGAACGAGACTTCGTGCGAGTTAGGAGTCGGGCAGCAGAGTTTTGGATGAGCTCAAGTTTATAGAGGGTGGAAAATGGGAGGCCAGCCTGGAGAGCATTGGAATAGTCAAGTCTAGAGGTAACAAAGGCATGGATGAGGGTTTCAGCAGCAGATTAGCTGGGGCATGTGCGGAGACAGGCAATGTTACGGAGGTGGAAATGGCTTTCAAAAATTCAGACTCCTAACTCAACAGAGTAGAAAGTCACAAACTCAGCTGGAAGGAGGATGTGGTTTGGGTGGTGCCCTAAATGTCAAGTTAAGTGGACTGAAACAAAAAACAAAAATGCTCTTAATTCAGGTACTACTGGAAAGTGCGTTTTAAGCATTCTGTTTTTTGTGTTAGATTTCCAGCATTTTCAGTGTAATTTTGTTTGTATAAGTTAGATGGGTTGAATACTATATACTTGATCTTACCTTCTGATTTGATTCTATGATTCTATATATAAAAATAGCTGTATGTTCTACACCTTAGGGTTTATCTTCCTTGTTACAGATTCTGCATACTTTGCTTATTAGAAAACAAATTATCTATATGTATACCTGTCACAATGGCTCCATGGAAGTCTGCCTTCAGCAGTTTGGTCTGGATCATCTGCGTCTGCCTGTAAATTTGTAAAAAAAAGCACAGCAATCAAATAGGCAGGTTGACAATGAATTACAATATATTTCTCTAAATCAGTTGTCATTTCGGTGGGTCTTACCAAGAACCATAAATGCAATTTAAAATATCAAAAATTTTACTTCTACATATACCTCAGCCAAAAATCAAGTAAATCTTTAAAAATAAATTGATATGTGCACCAATATTTTCAGTAGGGTTTTAGTATTTTAACAAACACAAAGATGAGAATACCAAGTTCTACCCAACCTCCTTCACCTAGCTGTCAGTACTTTCTGACCACTTCCATATTCAATATCTCCTTCCAAAAGCGAGGGGGATATTGCCAGGGTTCATTGTTGGTTTATAAATTATTTCTGATGCAAATCAAAAAACTAATAGGAGTTGAAATTATTCAAATGCACGTACCTCTAACTGTAGCAATCAAGTTTTAAAATGTGATGGTCACACCTGCACTTCCAGCAGGAGTCACTGGATAACGAGCAGAAGCAGGATTTTCCTCACTAAGCAAATGCCACCCTTGCCGAGATCAGCTAGCTCGGCACAGAACAGATATTGGACCTGGGACCTTCCTGGGTCATGTGGCTGAGTACTCATTGCATGAACTTACTGAACCACTGGGAAAACCACTACTTATCCTTTGAGCTTGCCAGCCCCTAACTCTAACTTTAAATGCTAGCATTTCAGTTCACAACTGCTAATGGTTCAACACTAGAACAAAAAAAGTGCAAACAAATGTGTCAGGAAAAACATGATTAAGTGTGACCAGTAGGAAGAAACGAGACACAAGACACACGGGATCACATACAGCGAGTGTACTCAAATGTAGAAATACTGGCTCCTAAACATGTGAGAAAAGATTATTTCCCAGAAGCTGCTGCTACATAGAATTACATAGAACGTACAGCACAGAAACAGGCCATTTGGACCAACAGGTCCATGCCAGTGTTTATGCTCCACACGAGCTTCCTCCCTCCCTACTTTATCTAACCCCATCAGCATATCCTTCTATTTTTCTCCCTCATGTGCTTATCTAGCTTCCCCTTAAATGCATCTATGCTAGTCTCCTTAACTACACTTTGTGGTAGTGAGTTCCACATTCTAGCCACTCTCTGGGTAAAGAAGTTTCTCATTAATTCCCTATTGTATATATTAGTGACTATCTTAAGTTTATGGCCCCTAGTTCTGGTCTCCCCTGCAAGTGGAAACATCTTCTCCAGGTCTACCCTATCAATCCCTTTCATAATCTTAATGACCTCTATCAGGTCACCCCTCGGTCTTCTCTTTTCTAGATTCTACTGAATCTTTTTAAATTGCATTGATGGAAAGCTCCAGATTTGTTTGCTATGCCAAAAAGTGGTAGATGTGCCATGGTGTTGCTCGTGGGAAGTCGGAAGATAAAAATAATCTCAAGGCCAGAAGAGACCATAGAGCACAACTTTCCTGCCTCTTGCCACCAAAGAATGCTTAGTTCGCCGGACAAAGAGATCAGGTAAAAGAAGCAAAGACCTAGATATCCAGGTCTCTGCTTCTGTTACCTTGCCGCAGGATTTTCCTGGGAGGGGGGCCAGAAAACTGCCACATAGGTCCATTTAACTTGCTTTCCTGCTGTCCTATTGTAGCCGATTATGTATTTCTCTTAAAGATATTTGTTCAATTTGACCTTGAGGAAATCTAAGCTACTTGCTCCTACAAATTCCCTTGTTAAACTGTCGCAAAAAATTACCAGCTTCTTGATGAAGTAACATTTTCTTAACTCCTTTTTCGCTTATACTTGTACATCCTTATTCGGCTGTCTAATACCAAATCAAATAGCCCGGACTGATCTGCTACATCCCTGAGCCTTATTAATTTGAAAGCCTCAATCGAAACCCCAGTTTTCTCCTCTCCAAAGAGAATAGTCCCAGTTCTGCAAGTCTATCTTCATGGGCCAGAAATCGCTTGGAGTAGTGAGGTAATGGTCACCGCTGCTCCTGCTAATTACATTAACAAAATTACTTACTGCAGGCTCTGTGGCTTCGAATTGCTTGAATTTGAACTTTTAAAAATTTGAGCGCTATCACCCCAGCCTCTGAGCAGCGTGAGTTGCCGCGGCTGGGAAAGTCTGAGAGGAGAAGACACGTCCAAAAAATCTGTCAGGCAGAGAAGTCACGCCCAGAGATTCGGCATTGCTCAAACAGGTAAGCAGACTTCACTCATTGAAAGTTAGTATTCTGTATGTAATTGTAAATAAATTTTATAAAAAGCCAAAGAACTAACTAAATTAAATAAAAGAAGGGAAAAGTGAAAAAAAAAATTTAATTAAAAAAATAATTTTTTTTAATGACCAAAAACTATTAAAATACAGAGTAATGAGATTCCGAATTTTTACAAGTTAATTTTTAGTTGTTTGGCAATCAAGACTTACTGCGCTGTTAAAACTTAGTTTAGACCTGTATTTTTAAGCATTCTTGTTGGGGGCGATATTAGTTACTTTCCAGCTGGGCAGATAAGCAAGCTTGCACTTTTTCAATGATTTCTCTGATTGCAGCGTGCGACGTTCCTTTAATTCAAAGCTGTCCTATCGTTAGCGAACCACTAGGAGCAAGTTCCCGATTTCTGTGTTCCACTGCACATGTGCAAACGCCGGAACTTGCTACTTTATTTTGCCACTAACAACGGAGAGCGTTGTTGAGCTCTTCCATTATTTCGGGAGTGATTTCTGCCCCTTTATGTTTTAGGCTCCAGTTCCCTAATCGATCTAGTAGCTTTTCTCTACACTTTATCCAGCTTAGCTACATGCTTCCTGTAATGAGGGTTCCAGAAAAGCACACTACTCCAGGAAATGTGAAATGTACAATGTATCATTATGTTGCTAAGATGGAGCTCTGACCCTTTAATGTTACAAAGTCTAAATGTTAAGTAAAGAGAGCTTCAGATCAGAGTTTAACTGTTGTTGGGTGAAAGAACTGTGCAGATTGGAAAATGCTCATTAGTTTTAGACTATGTCAGAAACACCCAGAATTAAGTGAGTTGCTTTTTAAAAATTATTTTGCCTCTGTAACAAAATGTGAAGGACAAAATTTGTGACAGACACTTACCCATCCAGTTATAACCAGAGAATTTCCTGCGATGGCTTCTCTTACCAGCCCTGCATCACTACCTCTGGTGTTCCCCAAGGATTTATCCTTGACCTCCTCCTATTTCTCACCTACATGCTGTCCCTCAGCGACATCATCCGAAGAAATTCCACATGTAAGCGGACGACACCCATTTCTACCTCCCCACCATCTCTCTCGACCCCTGCACTACCTCAATGTCCTTCATGCATTCAGATACAGTGCCTTTAGATTTGTCTTTTTAACATTTTTAGACATCTTAACATTTTTTTGTACTATGGCCCTATTTGTTTTATTACCATTTTTTCTTACCTGGCCCCTATTTGTTAGTGCAATCTTTTGTTTGTACGCTCTGTCCCTTCCTGACACAATCTGGTTATCCTTATCCCAATCACTTTCCTGTACTGCTTCTTTGTCTTTTCTCTTTAGCATTCTAGATTTCTCTCCACCGGGACCCTCCCCCCCCACTTATTTAGTTTAAAGCCCCATCAACCTCCCTAGTTATTCGATTCGCTAGAACTCTGGTCTCAGCATGGTTCAGGTGTAGTCCGTCCCAACGGAACAGCTCTCTCTTTCCCCAGTACTGATGCCAGTGCCCCACGAATCGAAACCCACTTCTCCCACACCAATCTTTGAGCCACGCATTCATCTCTCTGATCTTATTTACCCAATGCCAATTTGCTCGTGGCTCAGGTAATAATCCAGAGATTATTACCTTTGTGGTTTTGCTTCTTAATTTAGTCCCTAGCTGCTCAAACTCTCTCAGCAGAAACTTTTTTTTTAGTCCTACATATGTTGTTGGTACCTACTGTAAAAGCTTCTACGAGTATGTAAAATGAAAAAGATTAGTGAAGACAAATGTAGGTCCCTTACAGTCAGAAACGGGAGAATTTATAATGGGGAACGAGGAAATGGCAGAGCAATTAAACAAATATTTTGGTTCTGTCTTCATGGAAGAGGACACAAATAACTTCCCAGAAATGCTAGGGAACCAAGGGACTAGTGAGAAGGAGGAATTAAAGGAAATTAGTATTACTAAAAAAAGTGCTGGAGAAATGAATGGGACTGAAAGCCGATAAATCACCAGGGCCTGATAATCTGCATCCCAGAGTACTAAAAGAGGTAGCCATGGAAATAGTGGATGCATTAGTGGTCATCTTCCAAAATTCTATAGATTATGGAATAGTTCCTGCTGATTGGAGGGTGGAAAATGTAACCCCACTATTAAAAAAAGGGAGAGAGAAAACAGGGAACTACAGACTGGATAGCCTAACATCAGTAATAGGGAAAATGCTAGAGTCTATTATAAAGGATGTGATAACAGGACACTTAGAAAATATCAACTGGATTAGATAAAGTCAACATGCATTTATGAAAGGGAAATCATGTTTGACAAACCTACTGGAGTTTTTTGAGGATGTAACTGGTAGAATAGATAAGGGAGGAGTAGTGGATGTGGTTTATTTGGATTTTCAGAAGGCCTTTGATAAAGTTCCACATAAGAGTTTAGTGTGCAAAATTAAAGCACATGGGATTGGTGGTAATATACTGGCATGGATTGAAAATTGGATAACAGACAGGAAACAGAGAGTAGGAATAAATGGGTCTTTTTCGGGGTGGCAGGCAGTGTCTAGTGGGGTACCGCAGGGATCAGTGCTTGGGCCCCAGCTATTCACAATATATATCAATGATTTGGATGAGGGAACCAAATGTAATATTTCCAAGTTTGCTGACAACACAAAACTAGGTGGGATCGTGAGTTATGAGGAGGATGCAAAGAGGCTTCAAGGCAATTTAGACAAGTTGAGTGAGTGGGCAAATACATGGCAGATGCAGTATAATGTGGATAAATGTGAAGTTATCCACTTCGGAAGGAAAAACAGAAAGGCAGAGTATTATTTAAATGGTGATAGATTGGGAAATATTGATGTACAAAGGGACCTGGATGCCCTTGTAGACCAGTCACTGAAAGCAAACATGCAGGTGCAGCAAGCAGTTAGGAAGGCAAATGGTATGTTGGACTTCATTGCAAGAGGATTTGAGTCCAGGAGCAAGGATGTCTTACTGCAGTTATTCAGGGCCTTGGTGAGACCACACCTGGAGTATTGTGTGCAGTTTTGGTCTCCTTTCCTCAGAAAGGATATACTTGCCATAGAGGGAGTGCAGCGATTCCTGGGATGGCAGGACTGTCGTATGAGGAGAGATTGGGTCGACTCAGCTTGTATTCATTAGAGTTTAGAAGAATGAGAGGGGATCTCATTGAAACATATAAAATTCTGACAGGGCTAGACAGACTGGATGCAGGGAGGATGTTTCCCCTGGCTGGGGGGTCCAGAACGAGGGGTCACAGTCTCAGAATATGGGGTTGGACATTTAGGACTGAGATGAGGAGAAATGTCTTCACTCAGAGAGTGGTGAACCTGAGGAATTCTCTACCACAGAAGGCTGTGGAGCCCAAGTCACTGAATATATTTAAGAAGGAGCAAGATAGGTTTCTAGACACAAAAGGCATCAAGGGATATGGGGAGAGAGCGGGAATATGGTATTGAGATAGAGGATCATATTGCATGGCAGAGCAGGCTTGAAGGGCCGAAGAGCCTACTCCTGCTCCTATTTTCTATGTTTCTATGTCCGACATCCTGTCCGAGATCAGCCACAATTTCCTCCAATTAAATATTAGGAAGAGTGATGCCATTGCCTTTGGCCCCCGCCACAAACTCCATTCCTTTGCCACCGATTCTATCACCCTCCCTGGCCATCTCAGTCTGAACCAGACTGTTTGCCACCTTGTCATCCTATTTGACCCTTAGCTGAGCTTCCGAACCCACATCCTCTCAAACACCAACACCGCCTAATTCAACCTCTGTAACATCCCCCATATCTCTGCCCCTGCCTCAGCCCATCTGCTCTTGGAAACCCTCATACATACTTTTGTTACCTCCAAACTCCACTATTCCAATGCTCTCCTGGCTGGCCTTCCGTCTTCCACCTACATAAACTTGAGCTCATCCAAATCTCTGTTGCCTATACCAAGTCCCACTCATCAATCACCCCTGTGCTTGCTGACGTATGTTGGCTTCTGGTCCACCACCACCTCAAATTAAAAATTCCCTTCCTCGTGTTCAAATCTTTCCGTGGTCTTACCCCATCCCATCTTTGTAACCTTCTCCAGCCCTACAACCCTCCGAGAATTCTGTGTTCCTCCAACACTGGCCTCTTACGCATTTACCACTCCCTTTGCCCCACCATTGGCGGCCATGTCGTGCTTTCAGCCAACTAGGCCCCAAGCTCTGGAATTCCCTCCCTATACCTCTCCACGTCTCTCCCTAAAAGCTACCTCTGACCAAGCTTTTAGTCACCCCTAATAATATCTCCTTCTTTGGCTCGGTGTCAATTTTTGGTTGATTACGCTCCTGTGAAGGTGTTATATAAATGTAAGTTGTATAAATAAGTAAAAAAAAAATATATATAAAAATTAGTTCATACAAGAATCATAGAAAGGTTACAGCACGGAAGGAGGCCATTCGGTCCATCGAGTCCACCGGCTCTATGCAAGAGCAATCCAGCTGTTCGCACTCCCCCACCCTATCCCTGTAGCCCTGCAAATTTTTTCCTTTCAAGTGCCCTCATCTACCTTCTCTGTTACCTCATCAAAAAACTCCATCGGGTTAGTTAAACACGATTTGCCTTTAACAAATCCGTGCTGGCTTTTCCTAATCAATCCACACTCGTCCAAGTGACTGTTAATTCTGTCCCGGCTTATCGTTTCTAAAAGTTTCCCCACCACTGAGGTCAAACTGACTGGCCTATAGTTGCTGGGTTTATCCTTACACCCTTTTTTGAACAAAGATGTAACATTTGCAATTCTCCAGCCCCCCGGCACCACTCCCGTATCTACGGGTGTTTGGAAGATTATGGCCAGTACCTCCGTAATTTCCACCCTTACTTCCCTCAGCAACCTAGGATGCATCCCATTTGGACTGGGTGACTTATCTACTTTAAGTACAGCTAACCTTTCAGGTATCACTTCTTTATCAATTTTTAGCCCATCCAGTATCTCAACTATACCTTCCTTTACTGAGACTCTGGCAGCATCTTTTTCCTGGGTAAAGACGGATGCAAAGTACTCATTTAGCACCTCAGCCATCTCCTCTGCCTCCATGAGTAGATCTCCTTTATGGTCCCTAACCTGCTCCACCCCTCTTCTTATTACCAGTTTACATGCCTGTAGAAGACTTTTGGATTCCCTTTTATGTTCCGGATTTCCGCGTTTCACTGCGCATGTGTGAACGCTGGAACTTGCTCCTCCATTTCACCATTAACAATGGTGAGCACTGTTGACCTCACTGTTCTTTCGCAAGCAATTTCTACCCCATTACATTTGATAAATCTGCTTCCTCAAAACATGATACCACTCAATTCTAAGTCTAGAGGGCACTAATTAGTCTTGAAATGGTTTATAAAACGTTACTGTATAGAAACTGTTACCATTGATGGGCCACAACAACCCTGAGCCTGAAGCAGTCAATGGATATTTATTGTTAGAGAATTCTTCTATGGTATTATTGTAAACTAAGAGGGATCCATTTGGAAAAATTCTCAGAGAACATAAACCCAGTGTTTGATAAAAGAAAAGCAATTATGAAGCTTGACTAGATCTGCCAAATCAGTTTTGCACATTGGAGGCGGTAAATACTCACAAGTATTTTAATATATATGAATGACTTGGACTTGGGTATACAGGGCACAATTTCAAAATCTGCAGATGACACAAAATTTGGAAATGTGGTAAATACTTAAAGGGAAAAAGTTTGCAGGGCTACAGGGAAAGAGCAGGGGAATGGAACTAACTGGATTGCTCTTGCAGAGAGCCAGCATGGGCTCGATGGGCCGAATGGCCTCCTTCTGTGCAGTAACCATTCTATGATTCTATGAAGTAGCAACATAATATAAATTTCCATCTCTTTAAAATGGGCATCATTTAAAATCTTTCGTCTGTAAACACTTCCGGTCAACTTTTTCCATTATAAATTCCAATATCCACATTTATAATGGAAACTTTCTCAGTAAACTTCTTACTCTCCTGCCAGTAAATGTCACTGTAACACCTCAGTTTTGCACCTCCCAGCCCTTCACACTCCACTGTAGAGAAACTATGCTACAACCAACCCTACTTCTCTGCTTCCCAAATTGCCATGCATTTTGCTATTTGACTATAAATAAATATAATGTAGTATACAAAATAAGGACAGAATATATGACTTTTTAAAAATGGGGATTGAATTACTTCAGTATTCCTCTGTCCTCTAACCCTGCTTCACCTCAAGACCACACTTGATCTCAACTCCCGATGTGCAATGCCACTAGTAAATTATTAAAGATCTTGTGCACACCTATCAAATTTCTCCATTATAAATTACTATGTCCTCATTTACAATGTAAATTGCCTATGTAAACTTGACATGCTGTCATTACATCCTCCATCCAGTGGAGACGCTACAATGCCATCACTGGCAGGAGGGTGTAATAATGTGACAAGCTTACACAGGTAGTTTCCATTATAAATGCAGACATAGGAATTCATAATGGAAATATAAAAATAAGGACAAAATGTGGGGACTGAATTACGTCAGCACATCCTGGTCCAATTATCCCTCAATCTCTAATCCCACTTCACCTGAACACTACACTTAAAAGAACTGGGTGTAATCACCACGGGTGATTGAGTACTCTTAATAAAAAAAAACACGTTTGGCAAAAAAAAATGTTGTTGCTTATAAACAGATGATACAACGATTCAAATCAAAAACAACTTACATAGCACCTTTAACATAGAAAATGCCCCAAGAAGCTTAATGGGGAGAAACGGATACTAAGCAGAAGTGGAAGTCTAAATGAATCATTACATTACTAATATATTATTTCACTGTGACAAATAATAAACCAACACTTGTGCGAATTAACTGCTTAGCAAACTTCTTTAACTATGGTAAACACTTCTGCAACGAAGACAGTACCTCTTAAAAAGAAACAATAAATGAATGACGTTTCATTTTATCTGCAATATAAGGTAGAGGTGCCCTTTCTGATCTAGGAATATCCCAAATTAAAATAGACATCTTGCCCACTAACACTGCTAGCAACGAGGAGCAAAACAAAGAGGCTTTTTGCTCTCTCCTTCCTGTCGGTAAAGTGAGCAATATACCTGGGGTCATTGGCACATTGTTGCCCAATGACTGGCATTTCATATTTTTTGTGTAAACTGTTGCAGCTTAGTGAGAAGCAACAGTTAAAGGACTGGGGCAAAATTAAAAGCACCTATTTCTTAATCTGCAGTGTTGTGTGAACTAACTTTTTATATTTTGACCTTGAAATAGTTCAATTTAAAAATCAGTGCTTTAAACACTAATTAATTAAACTGCTGATAGATTACAGTGTGATCACTGGGTTTCCTAAAATGTCTCAATATCTTCTGCACTGTGTGTGGTAAAGGGGTCTTTCCAGCTTCACAAGTGTACAATACAACGAGTCAGTGACCAATAACTGTAAACGTGCCCATTCTATAGTACAAGTACTGTACTTACATGTCAGGTTTCAAGCCGTTGCACAAGTCTCGAATGTACTGCTTCCACAGCTCATGCAAAGGGAGAAACAATTCATACCTGGAAAAAATTAGATCAGATCAATTCAAACTTAGATAATCGTTCAAATTAGCATTTTAACATATATGGGTTAAAAATGTCTAAACCATGTCAATCTGATAGGCGAGAATAAGCATTTCACTGAAATGCCCTTTTATACAGTGGAGAAAATGTAAAGAATACAGAAAATTTGATCAGTTCAGTGTAGAACATGGGGCACAACCACATTACAAAGACTTTATTAAACTGTTGCACTTAAAAATTGCGAATTGTCACTCAAAACAGTTATACTATTGTATTTGCCCTCCAGATAAGGACAGAATTAATGCAGAGGTTGGGCTATATCTGACCATTACTTGCTTAAGATAACCACTGTGACCTGGTGCTGATGAAATTAAATAGAAATGCTGTTTGTTCAAGTACTCAATACAATACGTCATCAATAAGAATCTTCAAAGCTCCAAGTTACAAATGAATGCCAGAACCACGAGTTTGAATACTAGTTACTAATTTGTATTATTACTGCCATCCTCCAAGCAAGTAGTTTATTTAATTTATAACTTCCATTTTTTTTTAAAATTCAATTTTTCTGCTTTCTCAGCCTCATATGATCTTCAGCTAGGACAGTGGGCCAGGCTGTGGATTTAACCATATTCATCAATTCAGTCCATTATCAATGGACAGCAGGGACATGTTCAGTGGGTTATGTGCCCCAAAAATCCCGAGACGGTATCCGTCACTAACCTGAGGTGTTGTATTTTGCCACTCAGATGAAGTTCTATGAAACTCAAAAGATTGAATGACAGTTGAAGCTGGGATCCAAAACTGGACTCTAAACAGGAATCCAATAGTCTATTGCACAGCATGTGTCTTGTGCAAGATAATTCAATATTGCTGATTTTTTAAAAATAGAAATTTTGGAAAGAAAGCACAAGTTTATTGTGCATCATTTCTCTGGATTTTTTATTTTGCAATTGTATGATACATAAAACCAGCATCGATAAAAAGTGTCGACACAAACAGGACCAGCCTACCTTTGTTGTTCTGGTTTGAGCTCAAATATTCTCAATTCCCGCCTCTCCTTGGCGGACAGACACTTTGTTTTTCTCCTCTTCTCCTTCTTGCGCTTCTTTAACAAATGTTCGAGAATAACAGCCTTTCTGTTCAAATGTGTTTGAATCTGCTCAGCACCCAACCGTGGTAAACTGTGTCTGAGAAAGGTCTTGACAAATGCTTCAGCCTGTCTGGATCCCTGAGGCTGTCAGAAACAATTTAGAAATTATTTGAACATTGCAGAAACTTTTCAGAAAGTTGACAACTGCACTCCCGAAACAAATTAAGTTAGACTTTAGCCGCTATTAATATTGCACTGAACACAAAATTATTCCTGTTTTAAATCAATAATTGCAATTAAATTGGTACAAAATTACATAATTAGTACCCACATATATACAAAATTACAAGATAGACAGCACAAAGCCATAAACAAAAAAAATGAACTTAAGCATTACACCTGGCCAATCAACATAACAGAAATAAGGAGAACATAACTTCCAAATATAGTCAAATCTGTTGTATGATATATTCATTATGAATGTTCTTTGATCAAAACAGTACAATTCACATTGTGGTCAACCTTTCTTACAGACAGTGCTACATAATCTAAACATGCTGTTCTCAAGGACTGCCAACACAGAAACACCAGAGGGCAGCAGTGACCATAAAGTAGCATACCTGAATGTCCACAGTCTCTTTCATAGAAATCGTGCTGTAAACAATATCTTCAACAGGGAAATAAAGAATCTCAGTTAAAATGGGTAAAAAGATGGCAGTGCTAATAAGAAAGACAAGACAGACTGCTATTTTATCATGCTAAGCACACAATTATTTCAAACAGAAATATAAATCATACAAAATGCAAGTCAGACATTTAATGCACTAATCAAAGACATTCTGCCAGAATATATTGCAAATTTAGCATGCGGTGTGGAAACCTACAAATAAAACATTACTGAAGTTACAAAACAAACTTCCTATAAAGATCAGAGGCACATTGATCGACTGATATTCATGGACAATTCTCAACAAATTTGTTGGGTTGGCAATAAATATTTTCCATTCCCTCCATCCCCGAAGTCCTGCTATGCTAAGCTAACATGCTTAACTCAGCACAGATCAAGGATTGAACCTGCATCTTCTTTATCTGTTTGACTTAGTACCACAGTGGGCAGTAAATGCACCAGCTGAGTCATCAGGAAGATTTTATTGCATTTCTAAAAAAGATTCATGACATTTTCTAGTGCTTGAGGCTAAGTAAAATAAAGACACAAATTTGTATGCACCAGGCCATACTGAAACCTTTTTTTTGTGGATAGAGGTAGGGGAAGAAGAGGGGAAAGTAACGACAGGCCTAGATTTAAACCCATGCCAAAATCTCTGGCAAATTAGGTAGTTGAGTATTTTTATATGCCTTTTGCCAAAATGGATTTAAAGCATTTAAAAAAAAACCACACAATTCAGGTGATATTTGATTTAATTGGTGGGTCCTGCATTTGACTGTTCTTTGAACAAGTCCCTTTGACGCTTTCACTTCAGTCATCTTCTGAGCAGAACATTTACTTGTTTTGCTTAAATTGCACAATTCTCAAAATACGTCAAGTTAACTGAGTCACAAAGCACGGCAAACAACTCCTTTAATGATTTGCTGGACTACTGAAGCAAACAAAAAATCAATCCATTTAAAGCCTAATTTTATTGCCTAATGAGTTTGTCATGAAATAAAAACGTGTAAAGCAATGCCAAGATCAGCCATGATCTGAACGAATGGCGGAGCAGGCTCGAGGGGCCATGCGACCTACTCCTATTTCTTATGTCCTTATGCACTAATTCCAGATTCAGTCTATGGCTCTATCGATCAATGGCCTTATTAGAACAATCTGTATTTCTCTACACTTTATTAGACCATCCAGATCTAAAACAGCTCAATTAAAAAAGTATGAAACAATAAGTGCCTTGCTTATTAGAACTAAGCACAACAACAATATTTGTTATGTGACTGCAGATGTAACTTATACCAGTCACTTTCAAAATAGTCTGTCAAACAACTTGATTTGAGAATTCTAGGGGAAAAAAATGAATCTACTTTATGCATGCATGGGCCTAGGTACTGGTTTTCATAAATCCCAACCAAATCAAAATCAGGGAAAATCTGTTTGGGGAGGGGATAAAGAGAATGGAGGAACAAATCAGATGAGCAGTATAAAAAGTTAAAAAAAATAATCGTCATGAAGACAAATGGATGATTCACATTGCATCAAATGAATATGCATCGAGGTCATTAAAGGAATAGTCCTTCACAAATGGGCTCCTAGACAAAATCATCACAATTCTTTTGGAAGAAAACCTCAGCTAAAATGAACCACACTATTACTCTTGTATTCAACGGCCACGTTTCTGACAATGAATAGATGTGGGAGGGAAGAGGAGGTCACAGAACTGCTTGTTCTATATCTCCAGCACTGGAAAGGAGAAGGAGCACTTCTCCTAGTTTAATTTGCCAGATACGTCCCTGGCATATTAAATAAAGAGAACCAGGCTTTGGTTGCTGACTCACTTTAATTTCCTTCCAAAATTAAAATTCTCACAAAACTGCAGATCCATGAACTTTGGGGTATACAGCTCTAAATGTTTATTTATAATTGAAGCACGAGTCTATCAGCAAAATCTTTCCCAAAGCACTGTAAGTGCTGAAGTATCATTGCTTTTATTGGTAACAGAAAGGAATGCTCTTAAACAAATGTGTAGGCTTGCTCCAAGTGTACAATATGGTAATGTACTATAAACTGCCAGTGAGCTGGTTTTCACCTGCACATTCCAAGGGAAATAAGATGAATTCTGCATTGCTTCCTCCTGCAGTGTCCCCTTAATTAACCATTGGTAACTTGATTATTGAATCCTTGTGTTTCCATTTGCTGAGAAAGCACACATTGCTGTGACGTGAAAGCTTTAATTTCTAGAACAAACTCAACTGCCATAGCTCAGTCAATATCTGCCTATTAATAATAAAACAAACATTACAGCATGACACTTCACTCTAATGGAGGGCCCAAGAGTTGATCAGTTTCTATACCAGCACAGAACAAGCTGGCATGTATGTTATAGCTGGAAAAATGATCCAGTCACAAAATCAATGTTTCAAAAGGGTGGTGCCATATTTATAGAGCGAGAATACAGAGATATATCATACATGGAATCATACAGCACAGCCATTCGGCCCATTTTGCCTGGGCCAGCTCTTTGAAAGAGCTATCCAATTAGTCCCACTCCCCTGCTCTTTTCCCATAGCCTTGCAAATTCTTCCCCTTCAAGTATTTATCCAATTCCCTTTTGAAAGTTACGATTAAATCTGCTTCTACCACCCTTTCAGGTAGTGCATTCCAGATCATAACTCGCTGAGTAAAAACATCTAATTTCCCTCCCTGGTTTTTTTTTGCCAATTACCTTAAATCTGTGTCCTCTGGTTACCAAACTTCCTGCCAGGAGAAAGTTTCTCCCTAGCTACTCTATCAAAACCCCTCATAATTGCCCCTTAACCTTCTCTGAACTAAGGAGAACAATCCCAGCTTCTCTAGTCTCTCTATATGGCTGAAGTCCCTTATTCCTGGTACCATTCTGGTAAATCTTCTCTGGACCCTCTCCAAGGCCTTGACACCCTTCCATGGTGCCTCTAGTCTTTTTATAACTCTGGAAGAGCATGAGTAAGCCCAGACTTGGGCCAATGGAAGTTGGAGCACAAAGAGGGCGGGGGGAACCAGATTCCAAATTATATTTCTGTTGTACTTATCATGTAAAGAAAAATATCCCAGTCTTCTACAGGATGTAGGCAAAAGGGAGCCCAAGTAGGAGAGCAAAGGAAAACAGAAATTGGGAGAAGACAGGTGGCCAGTATAGAAACTGCCACAGAAATTGCAGAGGTATGGAGGTTGGTAAAACTGGGTAGCAGTAATGTGCATTTGGAAGTTGAATCTGTGCCATTAGATGTTACCAAGGGGAAGCCTATAAATAACGATGGGAATGGGGAAGAGGTGGAGATAATTGAGATTACGTTTCTGTTCACTTTGGACCTGTGTATTTGATTTAATTGGGCCTGTTAACAATTTCCATATAACAACTGGGTAAGTTGTGAACTGAAAGCGACTCCCATGCAGGTATTTTGGGTTATAAAAAAATTATCGCTGAACAGAAAAAGCCACAACGCACCTGAAGTGCCTCCCGCCCCCTCCCTGAAACATTAACCGTCTGATAGTTTGAAGGATTGCGACAGAAAGGCCCCTGCGATTCCTCCTGCACTTGACCGAAGATGGCCAACCCAGGGGCTCGGTGATGCGGGCCCGCGGCTTTCACCCGGTGCTCAGTCAGAGGGGAATCACCAGCCCCCCCCCACCTGCACCAACCGTCACCCCAGCCTCTCACACCATGGAACCTGCCGCTCAACCTAGCTTCACAGCTAAAGTTCTGCAGCTTTACCGCAACCACCCCGACCGCTAATAAAAACCCCGCCTCCCGGCGCCATCTCACTGATAAAGGCCTGAAATCCACTCACTGTCCATGGCTCGGCTCATCGGCGTGACTTCCGGCGCATTAAAACTACGCCAAAGGACGTGACCAATTGGCTTCTCAGTGCGCGGCAAGAGCACGTCATGATATTACAGGGACACCATGGTTACAGGGATTGACACTGTAACCATGGAGACCTTTATTGCGGGAAACACAGCTGCAGTCAGAGGTCAGTCTTCCAAGGATTGGTGCCCGAGTGCAACAGTGAGAAAGCACAGCAGGAATCCTGAGATCACCGATGTCAGTTGTCTGGTGACCTGTCAGAAGATAATTAATTTTAGCTCATCCTTCCAGAAAGACCCGACAGTCCCCTCAGCACCTTGTTTCTTAAATGATTCCAGGGTGTTTACCTCCACTGCCCTGCTCCAGAAGTCCATTCATATATTGAACACTTTTTAAGAGCTTCTGGATATCAGTCTTAAATTTACCCTTTGTCAGTTTGAACCCGTGTTCTTTTGTCCTACTCTGACAGTTTAGTTTGAAGTAAGTTTCTGAATCTAACTTTTCCATACGATTTGCCATCTTATTTTTTTTATATATATTCATTCATGAGATGTGGCCGTCGCTGGCGAGGCCGGCATTTATTGCCCATCCCTAATTGCCCTGGAGAAGGTGGTGGTGAGCCGCCTTCTTGAACCGCTGCAGTCCGTGTGGTGAAGGTCTCCCACAGTGCTGTTAGGAAGGGTGTTCCAGGATTTTGACCCAGTGACGATGAAGGAACGGCGATATATTTCCAAGTCGGGATGGTGTGTGACTTGGAGGGCAACGTGCAGGTGGTGGTGTTCCCATGTACCTGCTGCTCTTGTCCTTCTAGGTGGTAGAGGTCGCGGGTTTGGGAGGTGCTGTTGAAGAAGCCTTGGCGAGTTGCTGCAGTGCATCCTGTGGATGGTGCACACTGCAGCCACAGTGCGTCGGTGGTGAAGGGAGTGATTGTTTTAGGTGGTGGATGTGGTGCCAATCAAGCGGGCTACTTTGTCCTGGATGGTGTCGAGCTTCTTGAGTGTTGTTGGAGCTGCACTCATCCAGACAAGTGGAGAGTATTCCATCACACTGCTGACTTGTGCACATGTCACTCCACTTTTTAAGAAAGGAGAGAGAGGGAAACCGGGGAATTATAGACCAGTTAGCCTAACATCTGTTGTGGGGAAATTGCTGGTGTCTATAATTAAGGATAGGGTGACTGAACAGTGTGAGAATTTTCAGTTAATCAGAGAGAGCCAGCATGGATTTGTGAAAGGTAGGTCGTGCCTGACAAACCTGATTGAATTTTTTGAAGAGGTGACTAAAGTAGTGGACAGGAGAATGTCAATGGATGTTATTTATATGGACTTCCAGAAGGCATTTGATAAGGTCCCACATAAGAGACTGTTAGCTAAGTTAGAAGCCCATGGAATCGAGGGAAAAGTACGGACTTGGTTAGGAAATTCGCTGAGCAAAAGGCGACAGAGAGTAGGGATAATGGGTAAGTATTCACATTGACAGGATGTGACTAGTGGAGTCCCGCAGGGATCTGTCTTGGGGCCTCAATTATTCACAATCTTTATTAACGACTTAGATGAAGGCATAGAAAGTCTCATCTAAGTTTGCCGATGAAGGAAGTGTAGATGGAAACATAAAATTACAAAGCGATATTGATAGGTTGGGTGAATGGGCAAAACTGTGGCAAATGGAATTCAATGTAGACAAATGTGAGGTCATCCACTTTGGATCAAAAAAGGATAGAACAGGGTACTTTCTAAATGGTAAAAAGTTAAAAACAGTGGATGTCCAAAGGGACTTAGGGATTCAGGTACATAGATCATTGAAGTGTCATGAACAGGTGCAGAAAATAATCAATAAGGCTAATGGAATTCTGGCCTTTATATCTAGAGGACTGGAGTACAAGGGGGCAGAAGTTATGCTGCAGCTATACAAAACCCTGGTTAGACCGCACCTGGAGTACTGTGAGCAGTTCTGGGCACCGCACCTTCGGAAGGACATATTGGCCTTGGAGGGAGTGCAGCGTAGGTTTACTAGAATGATACCCGGACTTCAAGGATTAAGTTACAAGGAGAGATTACACAAATTGGGGTTGTATTCTGTAGAGTTTAGAAGGTTAAGGGGTGATCTGATCGAAGTTTATAAGATAGTAAGGGGAACGGATAGGGTGGATAGAGGGAAACTATTTCCGCTGGTTGGGGATTCTAGGAGTAGGGGGCACAGTCTAAAAATTAGAGCCAGACCTTTCAGGAGCGAGATTAGAAAACATTTCTACACACAAAGGGTGGTAGAAGTTTGGAACTCTCGTCTGCAAACATCAATTGATACTAGCTCAATTGCTAAATTTAAATGTGAGATAGATAGCTTTTTGGCAACCAAAGGCATTAAGGGATATGAGCCAAAGGCAGGTATATGGAGCTAGATCACAGATCAGCCATGATCTTATCAAATGGCGGAGCAGGCAGGAGGGGCTGAATGGCCTACTCCTGTTCCTATGTTCCTATGTTTCCTATGTTCTTATGCCTTGTAGATGGTGGAAAGGCTTTCGGGAGTCAGGAGGTGAGTCACTCGCCGCAGAATACCCAGCCTCTGACCTGCTCTTGTAGCCACAGTATTTATATGGCTGGTCCAGTTAAGTTTCTGGTCAATGGTGACCCCCAGGATATTGATGGTGGGGGATTCGGCGATGGTAATGCCGTTGACTGTCAAGGGGAGGTGATTAGACTCTCTCTTGTTGGAGATGGTCATTGCCTGGCACTTGTCTGGCGCGAATGTTACTTGCCACTTATGAGCCCAAGCCTGGATGTTGTCCAGGTCTTGCTGCTTTCGGGCTCGGACTGCTTCATTATCTGAGGGGTTGCGAATGGAACTGAACACTGTGCAATCATCAGCGAGCATCCCCATTTCTGACCTTATGATGGAGGGAAGGTCATTGATGAAGCAACTGAAGATGGTTGGGCCTAGGACACTGCCCTGAGGAACTCCTGCAGCAATGTCCTGGGGCTGAGATGATTGGCCTCCAACAACCACCACCATCTTCCTTTGTGCTAGGTATGACTCCAGCCACGAGAGTTTTCCCCCTGATTCCCATTGATTTCAGTTTTACTAGGGCTCCTTGGTGCCACACTCGGTCAAATGCTGCCTTGATGTCAAGGGCAGTCACTCTAACCTCACCTCTGGAATTCAGCTCTTTTGTCCATGTTTGGACCAAGGCTGTAATGAGGTCTGGAGCCGAGTTGTCCTGGCGGAACCCAAACTGAGCATCGGTGAGCAGGTTATTGGTGAGTAAGTGCCGCTTGATAGCACTGTCGACGACACCTTCCATCACTTTGCTGATGATTGAGAGTAGACTGATGGTGCTTTAATTGGCCGGATTGGATTTGTCCTGCTTTTTGTGGACAGAACATACCTGGTCAATTTTCCACATTGTCGGGTAGATGCCAGTGTTGTAGCTGTATTGGAACAGCTTGGCTAGAGGCGCAGCTAGTTCTGGAGCACAAGTCTTCAGCACTACAGCCAGGATGTTGTTGGGGCCCATAGCCTTTGCTATATGCAGTGCACTCAGCCGTTTCTTGATATCACGTGGAGTGAATCGAATTGGCTGAAGACTGGCTTCTGTGATGGTGGGGATATCGGGAGGCGGCCGGGATTGATCATCCACTCGGCACTTCTGGCTGAAGATGGTTGCAAACGCTTCAGCCTTGCCTTTTGCATTCACGTGCTGGACTCTGCCATCGTTAAGGATGGGGATGTTTACAGAGCCTCCTCCCGTTAGTTGTTTAATTGTCCACCACTATTCACGACTGGATGTGGCAGGACTGCAGAGCTTTGATCTGATCCGTTGGTTGTGGAATCACTTAGCTCTGTCTATAGCATGTTGCTTCTGCTGTTTATTGCCTCTTTAAGATCTTTGTTGTCTCCTTTCCAGGTTGAAAACCCAGTCTATCCGTATCTCCTCATAACCTAGTTCTCTGACACTAGAGATCAGCCTCATGGTTCTTTGAACAGCTTTCAGAGACTGGATCTCTCCCTTGTGACCAGAATTGAACACAGAACTGAAGATATAGTCCAACCAGAGCAATATACAGTTTATGGATTAACCACAACACCAGCAGCTGTTGACTTGCTTAACCATTCCCTCACCTCCACTTTTGATACTCGTCTGAATTAAAATCCTGACTCTTTCCCACCCTGTTCTTTTCATCATGCTTTCTGCTTCCTAATGCAAGACCAATTTCAATCCACGTGCCCAATTTGCCATAAATGCTATTATCATTAACCTACTTTAAAAATGCTTTCTGAAAATCTAAGTAAGCTATGCCCGCTGGAAACTGTTATTCACTCATTTAATTACCTCCTCAAAGAATACCAATATGAGACATGATCTACTGCTAAATACGTGCTTGGAGCTGCTCATGCCGCCTGTACTCTGTAAATAAATATTGATAGCATCCTGTATAATGCTGTCAAATATTAGCCCCAATGTGGATGTCAGATCAGCTTCTTTCTAATTTCTGTGTTCTTTTCATTTCTGCTTTGAACTTCAGGATAACTTGTGATTTTCTATCCTCCTATCCTTAGTTACACCTCCTGTGTTTAGCAAACTCCTGAAACATATTAACCAGAGCCTGGCCCTCTATCATTTTGTTGAGGATTCTTGGGTATGCTGCAATACAGGCACATTGTAAACATTTAAAGGTACATTTTCTACATCTGCATTTGCAGAGCAGAGCCTTGTCTGTCAGGAGCACAGAAGAGTAGAAATTGCTCTTTAATTGTTTGACTTTCTTGATGACACTTTTTTTATTCTTTCATGGGATGTAGGCGTCGCTGGCATGGCCGACATTTATTGCCCATCCCTAATTGTCCTTGAGAAGGTGGTGGTGGGCCGCCTTCTTGAACTGCTGTAGTCCGTGTGGTGAAGGTTCTCCCACAGTGCTGTTAGGTAGGAAGTTCCAGGATTTTGACTCAGCAACAATGAAGGAATGGCGATATATTTCCCAGTCGGGATGGTGTGTGACTTGGAGGGGAACGTGCAGGTGGTGGTGTTCCCATGTGCTTGCTGCCCTTGTCCTTCTAGGTGGTAGAGGTCGCTGGTTTGGGAGGTACTGTCGAAGAAGCCTTGGCGAGATGCTGTAGTGCATCTTGTATATTATTTCACACTGCAGCCACGGTGCACTGGTAGTGAAGGGAGTGAATGTTTAAGGTGGTGGATGGGGTCCCAATCAAGTGGGCTGCTTTGTCCTGGATGTCCTGACTTGCTTTATTGGTGTTAACTTCTGTTTAGACTTTTGTGCCAAAATGATTTTGTCACTGGATCAGTGCAGTAAGAATGAAGATTACTGTAAGAGAGCTCACCACTGAATTGACTATCATTGAAATAGACGTATGTAGTTAACAGATATTTGTTGAACTCACAGAGATTCCTGCTTTAATCATAGGTACTCGTGTCAGTACTCTAGTCGCAAATGTAGTTGTTCTAACAAAGATCAAATTTATGCTCCTATATAATCACATAGATCATACATACTACTGGGTAGAAACAGAGATGAAATGTACTTTGGTAACATTACAGGAATTAAATGGACTGCTGGATTGCCAAAGACACTGCCATATTGTCACCGTGGCTAGCTTGTGCTGTCGTACCCATTACACCTGTTGCAGAATAAATTTACAATTTTTCTATCTTTACTTTCTACGGTTTACTAGTAATTGCAGGCTCCTGTTTATTAAACTGATAAATCATCTTTCAAGACAATTTGTCAGATATCACCGCCTTAAATAGCTAATTATTGGTTGTAATCACCATTAAGAGTGTGCAAAGAGAGAAAAATAGAAAATACTTGACAGATGATGTCAGCTACAAATGATCTTTACATACTTAGATATCTTTAAGTTGACTGAATCCCATTGCAGAGCTCTTGTTGCTGCCGACCTCAATCCATTACCATGAGTGTCTGTGCATGTCAACGTGCTGTCAGAAACTCGAGTGAAATTTATCTACCTCCACCCAATAAATGAATAAAGTCAACAAATAGAATAAAACTTAAACAAAAAAATTCAGCTAAAGCTTTATCCCCAGCCTAGTCAAACCAGATTGTAGTAACTTATTTAGTCTTCTGAGGGAGTTGAGTAACCACAAATAAAAGCTCCTAGCAGATAAATCTCTGTAAAATTTGCTCTTTAACTTCCTGGGGAAATCTAGGAAAATTCCAGTGTATGATTACAACCTACATTCTTCAATCCTAATCAGTTGTATTCCATAGATGGCACTTCCATGGTCCCAAAAGAATAGGAACCATTCTATTCCATAGAGTAATTACCAGTCTGTACTTATACCCTTCAATCCTGGTCTTATCTAGGTTTATTAAAAAGGAGTTAATCAACATAGCATTAGCTCCTTTTGCTGAAAACTTACGTCGCCTATTCATTGCTCTGTTTTTAGGAAACTGACAGACAAACGTTTAATGCATTCTGACTCGCATAAGGGAGATCGACATCATTGTGAGGGATCTGGAAAATGAATGAACAGAAGATGGATTTCAATTTGGATAAATGAAAAGCAATCGACAAGAAACATTGGCACACAAAAATGGAAAAGGGTAAACCATTACGAAAGGTAGAAAAGGAAAATAACTTTAGTGCAATTAATGACCATTCTCTGAAAGTGTCCAGTCAATGTAAAACTGTTAGGAACAGTGGTAATCAGGTACTAGAATGTTTCTCAGAAACATTTGAGCAAATGTTACATCCCCATTCAAAAAAGGGGAGAGGGATAGATCAGACAATTACAGGCCTGTCAGCCTAACGTTGGTGGTGGGGTAACTTTTAGAGGCAATAATCTGGGACAAAATTAATTGGCATTTTAAAAAGTATGGGCTAATAAATGAAAGTCAGCATGGATTTGTTAAAGGAAAATCGGGTTTGATTAACTTGTTGAGTTCTTTGATGAAGTAACGGAAAGGGTTGATGAGGGAAGTGCGGTTGATGTTATGTATATCGACTTTCAAAAGGCATTTAATAAAGTACCACACAATAGACTTGTAAGCAAAATTAAAACCCATGGGATTAAAGGGACAGTGGCAGAGTGGATACAAAATTGGCTAAGGGACAGAAAGCAGAGAGTATTGGTGAACGGTTGTTTTTAAGAGTGGAGGGAAGTTTACAGTGGTGTTCCCCAGGGGTCGGCATTAGGACCATTGCACTTTTTTGATATATATTAATGACCTGGACTTGGGTATACAGTGTACAATTTCAAAGTTTGCAGATGACACAAAACTCGGAAATGTAGTAAACAGTGTGAAGGATAGTAAGAGACTTCACGAGGTGTAGACTGACTGTGAAATGGGCAGACATATAGTAGATGAAATTTTATGCAGAGAAGTATGAAGTGATACATTTTGGTAGGAAGAATGAGGAGAGGCAATATAAACTAAATGGTACAATTTTAAAGTGGGTGCAGGAACAGAGAGACCTGGGGGAGTATGTACATAAATCTTTGAAGGTGGCAGGACAAGTTGAGGAGGCTGTTAAAAAAAGCATATGGGATCCTGGGCTTTATTAATAGAGGCCGAGATGGGATGGGCAATAAATGCTGGCCTTGCCAGCGACGCCCACATCCCTTGAATGAATAAAAGAAAATAGAGTACAAAAGCAAGGAAATTATGCTAATCCTTTATAAAACACTGGTTAGGCCTCAGCTGGAGTATTGTGTTCATTTCTGGGCACCACACTTTAGGAAGGATGTCAAGGCCTTAGAAGAGATCTACTAGAATGGTGCCAGGGATGACGGACTTCAGTTATGTGGAGAGACTGGAGAAGCTGGGTTTGTTCTCCTTAGAGCAGAAAAGGTTAAGAGGAGATTTGATAGAGGTGTTCAAAATCATGAAGGGTTTTGATAGAGTAAATAAGGAGAAACTGTTTCCAGTGGCAGAAGGGTCAGTATCAAACACTGCTGTATAAAACACTGGTTAGGCCACAGCTGGAGTACTGTGTGCAGTTCTGGTCGCCACACTACAGGAAGGATGTGATCGCTTTGGAGAGGGTGCAGAGGAGATTCACCAGGATGTTACCAGGGCTGGAGCGCTTCAGCTATGAAGAGAGACTGGGAAGATTGGGTTTGTTTTCCTTGGAGCAGAGGAGGCTGAGTGGGGACATGATTGAGGTGTACAAAATTATGAGGGGCACAGATAGGATGGATACTAAGGAGCTTTTTCCCTTCGTTGAGGGTTCTATAACAAGGGGACATAGATTCAAGGTAAAAGGCGGGAGGTTTAGAGGGGATTTGAGAAAGAACTTTTTCACCCAGAGGGTGGTTGGAGTCTGGAACTCACTGCCTGAAAGGGTTGTGGAGGCAGGAACCCTCACAACATTCAAGAAGCATTTGGATGAGCACTTGAAATGCCATAGCATACAAGGCTACGGACCAAATGCTGGAATATGGGATTAGAGTAGATAGGGCTGATGGCCGGCGCGGACACCATGGGCCGAAGGGCCTCTATCCGTGCTGTATGACTCTATGACTCTATGACTCAAAGCACATAGATTTAAGGTGATCGGCGAAAGAACCAGAGGTGACATGAGGAAACATTTTTTTAAATGCAGCGAGGTGTTATGAGAACATTTTTCAGGGCTATGGGGAAGGAGCAGGGGAGTGGGACTAATTGCTTAGCTCTACCAAAGATCCAGCACAGGCATGATGGGCCGAATGGCCTCCTTCTGTGCTGTATCATACTATGTTACTATGATTTCAAAAGAGGTTATTTTAACCCAGGAAAATTATTTGATAGGCTACACAATAATCTAAATACAATCCTATCTTCAAAAGTACATCAGAGAGCATTAAAAGAGCGGCTAAGATGATTCTGGGTCTTAGTCTTCTATGAAGACAGATTTACAATTGAATATGTCTTTATTGAAGAAAAGACGATGATGAGGGGCAATTAATCTTCATGAGAGGCAAAAATAAGATGGATGTAAGCCATGACTCTAGAATTTAAGGATTTAGTGCAAAATTAACAAGTTTCAAATAAAATTCAAGATTAGAAGAATTCTTTCCCTTCCCCTCCTGGAACGTGAATATGTAGAACAGACTCTCACCTCAAGCATATAAAGCTGTGCTTAATGACTTCTCTAAACTGAGCCGTGAAATGTTTGTTTGAGAAGAGTTTTGATGTTTATAAGCATAAAAATAGACACAGATGATCCAAAACTCTGCAGAATACGATTGTTCAAGTTAGGACTGACCTTTGGAATGTCAGAGTTGTAAATGTCGGTGATAAGAGTTGATTAATATTCTGGAGTCTTGCTCAACCAACGTTGGGCTCAGATAGCAATTTGACAGTATTCTTTCTTCTTGCAGATTTACTCAAGAGCTTTAGTGGGTTGGGTAGTGTCCATGATAGAGCAAATTGTATATGATCTGTGGAGAGAATGGGCATGATTTTAACAGTGAAAAATGGGTAGGTTGGGGGTGGAGAGACATTCAAAATTGCAACCATTTCAAACCCGCCTCCAACCCACCTATTTCCGGTTTTCACCGGGGCAGGACGAGGGGCGGGTGACCAACCCACTCCCACAGGAGACGGGTTGGGCCTTGAAACCTTTCAAGGAGGCTTTGGGCCTCCATTTTCCCACAGCTTCTGATTTCAACCCCGGAGGGCCGGGATTCCCGGGCATTCTCTTTCACGCCTCATGAAAGGAGGTGAGAAGGCCCGAGAGTAACAGGTGCCTTTCTGGCACAGCTTGTGGGCTCGGAGGAGCAGGAGTACTTCCCCCAAGCCCAACAAGCCTACCTGCAGCGACCCCCAAATGATCGCGGACCCCCCCCCCCCCCCGATCCCCCCCACAACAATCACAGACCCCTGACAACGATCATGGACCCTCACCCCGATCCCTGATCACCCTCCCAAACGTTCGCGGACCCCCAGGATGACCCTCAATTCTGACACCCCCCGTGACTGACCCCTGATCCCTCCCCCATGACTGATGACCCCGTGCCAACCTATGCCCTGTGCCAACCCATGCCCCTGTGTCCCCATGCCAACCCATGCCCACACATGTCTCCGTGCCCCCCATTCCAACCCATGTCCATCCATACCCCCGTACCCACCCATGCTCCCCATGCCCCCCCCCAATCCATGCAAACTTACCTGAACACGTCCTCTCCCTGGCTGGTCTCCTGTCCGACTGAGACCAGCCTGTCAATCAGGCCGCTCAGTCGGACGTCAAACTGACAAAAAAAAAATAAAAGACGTCCTTACGTCATAATCGTAAGGACATCCGGGAAACCTGTACTTCCGGGTTTCCCATCTGCAATTTTACCCCTCCCCCGCCCCCTTCCCGGCTTGGGGTCAAAATCATGCCCAAAGAGTGTAATAGGTTATGTGGCCTATTCTCATTTAACAGCTTCTAACTCAACAGTCCAACGTATAATCCAATGGTAACAAACTGTTTGAATTATACATTACTTCATCAAAGTAACATGTATAATAGTGCATAAAGCATGACCTAACATTACACTGTTGTGAACCCTCAATTCACAAACCAGTTTGTGCTAATGGGGTGAGCTGAAACCTGAGATTGATTGTATAGTTAATGCTTTGAAGAGATCTTTGACCTACTGTACTTCTAAAACAACTCTTAAATATGGACATTGCTTACCATTTTAATGATCAAATGAGTGACATTCAATCAGCAGCCTTACATTGTGCATTAATGGTTTATAACAAGTGAATGAAAAGATTTGTAATATAATCTAATACATTGTTAAAAAAATACACATGGCTAGTTTGCAGCTATAATTAAAATCTGTTGATAACCTCTGTATGCAATAAACTTCTATCTGTGCCAAACAATTACTTTTGTAATCAAATAGTTTAGTAGCTATTAACATTTATTGAATATATAGATACATTAAACCAAGGCAAAATTGAAAAATTACAAAGAACTGGGAACTGCAGTGAGCTGGAATGCTGTCCTTTCACCTCTAGGTCTTGTGTTCAAATCCTAAATGGACAAACTTCTCTAGTTATTAATGATTCTACACTAAACAAGTATAACAACTCAGTTCTCACTAAATTTGAGCTTACAGATCAAAAATGGCTCTCAAAAAATTGCATTATTTTGGAACCAATTGCCAGTCTGTCAGTGAAGCTTTAATGACCGTCATGGTTTGGGATTCTGTGGCCATCTTCTTCATGAATACGACCCGGTCATGAACTGTCTTCAAATGGTTTTTGAGCAGAGCTTGACCAAAGTAGTTCATTGCTCCAGACAGTGCGATGCTGAGTTGTCAGTCCAGTGGCAGTCGAAAGGTGTTTTAAATTGTCTTGAAGATTTCCTAAACAATGGGTGTTTCGTTTGCAATGCTTCATCATTCAGGGGACATCTAGCATCTTGATATTGGCAAATTTCTTTAATCTCTGATAGTTTTTGTAAAACAGACTTTTAAAAAAGACTTTTTCCACATCGTTCACCTGAGGAAGGAGGTAGCCTCCGAAAGCTTGTAAATTTAAAATAAAATTGCTGGACTATAACTTGGTGTTGTAAAATTGTTTACAATTTTAAAAAATCAACACAGAGACTAGAAGACTGAGAAAAAGCAGCAGAACGAAGGAGGAAGGAAGGAGCAGAAAGGCTGCAAAGGAGAAATAATCTCTCCAGGATAGAATCAAGAATCTTAGCAGTATTTGTAATTGTTACCAACGTCTTTAAAGGTACATGACTGCATATGGGCATAAGGTGATCACAACCCTTTGAATTTACCCATTACCCTTTTGCAAGCTCCCAACAACAGGCCCAATATGGGCCAGGAGCTCACCCACACTATGTAAATAAAGCTGACTGTAGCATAAGTTATGGCCTAATCTATATTTTTTAATTTGGGCACTGAAATGTTTGTTATATGTTTGTGTGTTTACTTACTGTTAAACTTGATGAAAGAGGAGCTTTTATTGAATATTTGTTGCTTACATATAGAAGAGCTGTCACAGACTTTTCAACTTGATGCTAATGTGAATTTTTGTATAGAGAATGGACAAAGGAATCCGCATAATGTTTGTGTAAGTACCCAGTATGTTTGAGTAAATCATAGTGGTGTCGGGATTCCAAGAATGTGGCACTCAGGCAGAGATTCACTGCACCCAAGTGCAGCTCTTTCCCTTTAAAGGAAAATTTGCTTTCTCCATGGAAGGACATACCTGCCTCCGACTTGTGCTCTCAGCCCTCCA
The DNA here is from genome assembly GCF_035084215.1 of Heptranchias perlo. Classification (NCBI taxonomy): domain Eukaryota; kingdom Metazoa; phylum Chordata; class Chondrichthyes; order Hexanchiformes; family Hexanchidae; genus Heptranchias; species Heptranchias perlo. The sequence goes on along the minus strand of NC_090340.1, from coordinate 36,910,004 downwards.
AAAAGTCTAATTCCATTATAGGTAGAGCTCGTCTCTGTTATATTACAGTGTACAGCGGGAGTACCACTTGTCTGCCCTCAAAGACGCACTATCGGCCTTTATACCTACCAGCTTGTTACCTATTTTCACCTCTCTGTTTCCCCTTTCTGTACAACCCCTTTCTGCCATGGTTCTTTGGGATTTCTGCTTATCAAATAGATCACTGTTAGTCCTTTATATATGGAATATAAAAAGGGTCTAATGTAACCATTAGAACCCAATAGGACAAAGATGATGAAAACAACAATTATTCACCTGCAGAATAAATCCGCTTGCTAAAAGAGTGCTGGTTTATTATACAGTAATTGCTGTGATTGTACTTGAGACGTTCACATTCATGCAATCAATTTTATTTTTGTAATCTGTGTTTTCTCCTGTAGATCAAGTGGGGCCCAAATTCAACATTGTTGCGCTCTTTTTACAGGCACAGAATGGATAAATTTAGGACGGTTCTCGGGCCTCTCTCTTCTGGCGCATGAGTTCAGTGCGCCAACTATTTCGAGCCCGCTATCGGGCGCTATCGAATTCAGGAACCCGAATGTTTTGCAATAGTTACCACCAGCAGTAAGTCAGCCTAACATTTGAATATCAAGGGATTTGAGGACATTGTCTTTACTTTGCCATGGCCATGACCATCCTCGGGGACGGGCTACTTTCTTCACAGTACCAGTTTCACTCGAAGCTCCTGCAGCAGTTGCATATTGGGCTGTAAACACATTTGAAAACAAAACCAGCTTAAGGGATTTTAATATCATTCATTACAAACACCACCTGGCAGCACAGCAACAAAATGACGTTCAATGCTACAGACAGCTATTTATCAAATATCTTCTTCTGCCAAGAAGTGGTTGAAAAGGTCATGGACAGTTTTGCTGAATTTCTCCAAAGAAATGGAAGAGTCACTTTAACATGGTGTGAAAAACACATTGATTGATTGTAAGAGCAACTTGTGAGCGCTGTTAATTTTCTTCTTATTTAAACGAGTCAAATAATTCTGGACTGGGCTGGTCTGACAGACAGCCTCATTCACAACTTTATTAATAGCGAGATGCAGATTGGCAACCTGTGCAGCTCTTGTGGCATTAGCTAGAAGAGCTTGCAAATTGCATCTGTACTTCTGAGTTGCAGAAACCAGTGACAGGCAAGTCTGCATTTAACAAAATCTGTTCACTCTAATATGGCAGTTAATATTCTCTGTATCTTTCATGTTTAGGTTTATGTAATCATCCATTCTTTATATTGATTTACATTTTTAATTTTATTAAATATATTATTCTACCAATTAACTTTTTTTCTCTCCAAGAGGAATGTGCCTGGCGTCCTTGCTGTCTAATCATCTCAGTTGAAATTCCCCATGGGTATATAATACTATGGGCAATGGAGTTCACATTCTGTAGTTTTGTCATTTAATTTAAATAAATAAGACAAAATGGGATTTTTTTTTAGTTGCTGTTCCTTTATTCACTTCTACAGTGTGCCATTTATTTTGACAGAATGTAGTGAATCCCAGAACAGCCTGCGCAGTTTTACAACAGTGCAAAGGATATTACAAGATGTGAAATGGAATTCTATAATGTTGGTTCTGGGTGTGATGTCTACACATGAAAAAGGAGAGACATCTGCATTCAACTGGGATCACAGATCCTTAGGCAGACTGTCTCATCTGATTAGCAGGATAATGTGAGACATCCACAGAGATCTCCAGAAATCACTGACTAATCACACAGCAGAGCTTTTTAGCGGCACGCTGCCAGGAAAAACATCGGATCCAAAGGGAATGTGATTGTAACCAACTGGAACACAAGTGCACCATGCTGTGCTGAACGCTGGCAACAGGGAGAATTATTTTTACATGTATGAAAAATTATATAAAGCTCATACAACAAAGTCCAGTAGTTAACAGAAAGTACTTCACAGTGTAGTTAACAGAGATAATGCACATTCCAGGAAAAATGTTAATATTTCACACCAGGGTAAATAAAGATTGGTATACAGATGTGCAAAAAAAATCAACGACTGAATGTAGCCATAGCACTTTGATGACATTACCAGATTAACAGATTGGAGTAAGGAGATTCAATCCCTCACATCCATGTGGCTGCAGTCTGGTCAGTTTATGGATGGAAAAATTCACTACTGTTTAAATTTGGGTTAGATTTTGCGTGATGGTCACAGATGGTGCAGGAACATTACACTGCGGGCTTTGCACACACTAAGAACGCACATCTGACCCCAATGAATGTTCTGGGGTCAGTCCTAATTACATAGTCACTTCCCAGTTACAAGGCAGCTCATTCAGGGACATGACACAGTTGTGGCAATTTAAAGTGGTAGATCTATTTTCCCAGGCAAACCCTGGGAAGATTTTGTTACCTGTTTGCTGTCTACAGATTTATAAAGGAGCAGCAGCAAGACAGAGCCCCACATTTTCTGATGCTGCAAAGAGCTGCTGCTATAAGAAGTGGTGGAAAGGAGAACTGCACTGTTCAGCATTCCAAGCCCCTCTGCCCTTGGGAGGAAATGGCACAATGTGTCAGTCTGCACTGCCCAGAAACACTGGCACCAAATTCCGAAGAAGTTTTTGGACATGAAAAAAATAGCCAATGTAAGGCAAACCACCAGTACCAAATACAAAGTAGATCGGCAAAGTATGAATGCCACAAATGGGTAGATTTTATGAATTAGCGCAGCCAATGAGAAGCTTCACATAATGGGATTTCGGGCACTGTCAGTATGCCCTGCATGATTTTCTGCCCATTAAAATTAATGGGTTGATTTTCTGTTCATGCCCAATTTCTTAATATGCACTCCTGTTGCATGAAACTATGAGCCAGGAGCGCAAATTTCAAAACTCTACTCCAAGGTGTTTTCTCCTACGCTATTTCACATTGATAGCTGTCCCATGCAATGCACTTAGACCTGCTCTTATTGCAGCAGGGCACCAATTCTGACTGCAACTTATCAATATTATGGAACAGAAACAAGTGATTTATCCTATCGAGTCTATGCAGGTGTTTTTCTTCATATGAGCCACTAATCTAATCCCACTCTCCTGCACACTCCCTATACCATTTAATATTCCTCTTTTTCAAGCACATATCTAATTCCATTTTAAAAGAATTTATGGCCTCTGCTACAAGAACTGTTTTTGTCACAAAATTCCACATTCTAACCATTGTGTTCTTCAAATAACCCAGACACTGCTTTAAAATAAGATAATTTTGACTGCTGCCTGGGAAGTGGACATTCAGCCACATTAATGCCATCCATGAACTGTATGGAATCTTGTGATATGGAAGTATTGGAGCAACCTGCTTTTGCTTTTCCCCGATGAAGGCATTTAGCCTGGTGAACAAAATATTAGTGATCTGCTTGATGCACCTGTGCATTACTGATTGACTGATGTAACCTGGAAGGCTTAAGTTGAGGGTGTTTGTGACTGTGATTGTCATTGGTACTACCATCCCTTTGATCAAAGTTGTCTGCGGGTCAGATTGAAGCAGATGGAACCACTATGTCACTGTTTTCCTCGTGAACTTTAACCCGTGAAGACAGTTCTCTTCCGATAGTCCCAGGCATCTGTTCCTTGGTCTGTAAACATGGCTCAGTGGAAAATGGCACAGACCCTCTCTTGTGCAGATGAATCTCCCTGGCATCCCTTTGTTTATCCTCTTCTTTAGCCTTCAAAAAGCACAGAGACAGAGGAGCCAGAAATTGGCTGGTCTTTAATGCCTATTTTATATGGTCAGGATAAATATACAGTGGGATTCATGGATAAAACTCAGGAAATAACACACAATATCTTGAATATTGAATGCTGCACAAGACCAGCTTCTCTAGTCTATCCACGTAACTAAAGTCCCTCATCCCTGGAGTCATTCTAGTAAATCTCTTTATTGATTATGCAGGCCTGCATGCCCCAATCACATCTGCAGGGACAATCCTCCTGTGTGGAAAATATACCATCATGTCTCTTTTTTAAACCATTATTATTGCCAATAGTAGAATTTGAATATCACAGCTAAGTGCAGGACTATTCCTAGACTTTGATTTCATTTGCAAGGAAGACCTCATAATTATTTTTTTTTTATTCGTTCATGGGATGTGGGCGTCACTGGCGAGGCCAGCATTTATTGCCCATCCCTAATTGCCCTTAAGAAGGTGGTGGTGAGCCGCCTTCTTGAACCACTGCAGTCCGTGTGGTGAAGGTTCTCCCACAGTGCTGTTAGGTAGGGAGTTCCAGAATTTTGACCCAGCGACGATGAAGGAACGGCGATATATTTCCAAGTCAGGATGGTGTGTGACTTGGAGGGGAACGTGCAGGTGGTGTTGTTCCCATGTGCCTGCTGCCCTTGTCCTTCTAGGTGGTAAAGGTCGTGGGTTTGGGAGGTGCTGTCGAAGAAGCCTTGGTGAGTTGCTGCAGTACAACCTGTGGATGGTACACACTGCAGCCACAGTGCGTCGGTGGTGAAGGGAGTGAATGTTTAGGGTGGTGGATGGGGTGCCAATCAAGCGGGCTGCTTTGTCCCGGATGGTGTCGAGCTTCTTGAGTATTGTTGGAGCTGCACTCATCCAGGCAAGTGGAGAGTATTCCATCACACTCCTGACTTGTGCCTTGTAGATGGTGGAAAGGCTTTGGGGAGTCAGGAGGGTGAGTCACTCGCCACAGAATACCCAGCCTCTGATCTGCTCTTGCAGCCACAGTATTTATATGGCTGGTCCAGTTAAGTTTCTGTTCAATGGTGACCCCCAGGATGTTGATGGTGGGGGATTCAGCGATGGTAATGCCGTTGAATGTCAAAGGGAGGTGGTAAGACTCTCTCTTGTTGGAGATGGTCATTGCCTGGCACTTGTCTGGCGCGAATGTTACTTGCCACTTATGAGCCCAAGCCTGGATGTTGTCCAGGTCTTGCTGCATGCAGGTATGGATAGCGTCTGAGGGGTTGCGAGTGGAACTGAACACTGTGCAATCATCAGCGAACATTCCCATTTCTGATGTTATGATGGAGGGAAGGTCATTGATGAAGCTGCTGAAGATGGTTGGGCCTAGGACACTGTCCTGAGGAACTCCTGCAGCAATGTCCTGGGGCTGAGATGATTGGCCTCCAACAACCACTACCATCTTCCTTTGTGCTAGGTATGACTCCAGCTACTGGAAAGTTTTCCCCCTGATTTCCATTGACTTTAATTTTACTATGGCTCCTTGGTGCCACACTTGGTCAAATGCTGCCTTGATGTCAAGGGCAGTCACTCTCACCTCACCTCTGGAATTCAGCTCTTTTGTCCATGTTTGGACCAAGGCTGTAATGAGGTCTGGAGCCGAGTGGTCCTGGCGGAACCCAAGCTGAGCCTCGATGAGCAGGTTATTGGTAAGTAAGTGCCGCTTGATAGCACTGTTGACGACACCTTCCATCACTTTGCTGATGATTGAGAGTAGACTGATGGGGCGGTAATTGGCCGGATTGGATTTGTCCTGCTTTTTGTGGACTGGACATACCTGGGCAATTTTCCACATTGTCGTGTAGATGCCAGTGTTGTAGCTGTAATGGAACAGTTTGGCTAGAGGCGTGGCTAGTTCTGGAGCACAGGTCTTCAGCACTACAGCTGGGATGTTGTCGGGGCCCATCGCCTTTGTTGTATCCAGTGCACTCAGCCGTTTCTTGATATCACGTGGAGTGAATCGAACTGGCTGAAGACTGGCTTCTGTGATGGTGGGGATATCGGGAGGAGGCCGAGATGGATCATCCACTCGGCTCTTCTGGCTGAAGATGGTTGCAAACGCTTCAGCCTTGTCTTTTGCACACAGTTGCTGGAGTCTGCCATCATTGAGGATGGGGATGTTTACAGAGCCTCCTCGTCCCGTTAGTTGTTTAATTGTCCACCACCATTCACGACTGGATGTGGCAGGACTGCAGAGCTTTGATCTGATCCATTGGTTGTGGAATCGCTTAGCTGTCGATAGCATGTTGCTTCTGCTGTTTAGCATGCATGTAGTCTTGAGTTGTAGCTTCACCAGGTTGACACCTCATTTTTAGGTACACCTGGTGGTGCTCCTGACATGCTTTTCTACACTCCTCATTGAACCAGGGTTGATCCCCTGGCTTGTTGGTAATGGCAGAGTGAGGAATATGCCAGGCCATGAGGTTACAGATTGTGCTCGAATACAATTCTGCTGCTGCTGATGGCCGACAGCACCTCATGGATGCCCAGTTTTGAGCTGCTAGATCTGTTCTGAATCTATCCCATTTAGCACTTTTGACCACAAGGCGATCAGTAAGTGGTCCGCACGTAACGTCCTCGAGACCCTGCGGGAAAAGGAGATGATGGATCCTGTTGGTTGGTGGTGAGAAGGGCCCTTCCTGTCAGATCCTTCATGCACTCCCGGGCTCTCAGCGCCACCGCACACTGTCCCCGAGGAGGCTGCGGTGCAGACGAGACCGTCACCCATCTCCTTCTGGAATGTGCCTTTGCAAGGAAGGTCTGGAGAGAGATGCAGTGGTATCTGTCCAGGTTCGTCCCGAGCAGTTCCGTAACACACGACTCTGTGCTCTACGGGCTGTTCCTGGGGACACACACTGAGTCGGACATCAACTGCTGCTGGAAGACCATTAACTCGGTGAAAGACACCCTTTGGTCTGCCCGAAACCTGCTGGTCTTCCAGTGCACGGAGCTGTCCTCGACTGAGTGTTGCAGACTGGCACATTCCAGGGTCCAGGACTACGTGCTCAGGGTTGCACTGAAGCTCGGTGCGGCCGCTGCAAAGGCTCTGTGGGGAAAGGCAACCATTTAGAGCCTTCCCGCCATTGTATACAGAGGGGCTGCAATCAGGGAAACCCCCCACCGGGCAGAATGTAAAATTCAAATTGCTGTAATGTACCTGTAATGCACCTGTCATGAATCTGTAATCAATAATCTGTATTGAGTATAATGCAATGAGACACCCCAGAGCGGCATGAACTGTAATTATGTACAATGTGTTCATTGAACTGTACTTGATTTAACCTGCAAATTGTATAATCTGTATTGTGTACGTTTGGAATGTGATATGACAACTGTATTGTATGTTTTGCTACAAATTTTATGAATAAAGTATATATATTTTTTTAAAAAAGACCAATATTAATGAGGCAGGTGCTTCAAAATCCGGGCCGTTTCTTTGCCTCAGGTACTGGCGATCAGCCAGCTCGCTTCTTTTGGTCAATCGCCCAAACGTCAAAGTCGATCCCCGGAAGTTGAATCTGAAATTTATTTATCCTGTTTCTTTTTACTTGAGAAATGTACAATTAGAGTCTCAAGCTACTTCACACATTGTGTGAATACTGCAGTATTGTTGATACACATAACACACGGCAGTGTTTGATAAACGATACATGTGGAGAGGTTGGCTCTTGAATTCCTGGTGTCTCAAGGGCTGATTCCACGATCAGGTGATCCCATTAATCATAATCTATGGAAAATGACGGGCTGTTTGTCCACGATTTCCCGAACTATGCTCCCCATGATCGCTTGATCGCAGAATCAGCCCTATAATAGTCAGCATTGAAAAGATTTCCCTGGTGTGCTATGTGTAGTGAAATTGTAAACACATTATTTATAAATAGGTTAATGATTTTGTAACAGATATTACAGAGAGGACATCTGCTCCCATTGTGGTTATATCATAATGAGTTGTAATACTCTTTCACTGACATCATCCTGCCTTGCAATCATTAAAATGAACAGATCTTAAAAATGTTGTTTTCATTTTCATTACTTTCTTAAACAGGCACCATTCAGCCTATTTACTGCATTCAGCGCATTTAGCAATACACCAGTTGCAGTAGCCACACTAGAAAGCTCTGAAATAAACATAATGGCCCAGAATTGCTGTCAAAATAATGGTGAGGCTAACGGCACTCACCGTTATTTATGCGCAAAATGCACAGAAACTTCAGACAAGGGCACATGCACAGTTAAATGTGAAAATCCAGAAGATGCTGTCCGAGATGCGCAGTTCTACCCTTAGCTTCATGAAAACGGCATCTCACCTTTATTCCTGTATTTGAGTTCCTTTATTTGCACGGTAGATACGAACTAAACTTGCCACAAAAAAATAGAGCTTGCCCATTTCAGTGTACAAATGTAAGGAGTCTTACAACACCAGGTTATAGTCCAACAGCTTTATTTAAAATCATAAGCTTTCGGAGGCTTCCTCCTTCGTCAGGTGAGTGTGGGATTCCATAAAGGTACAGCATATATAGTCAGAGAACAATGCCTGGTGATTACAGATAATCTTTCCAACTGCCCGTTATCCAGGCAATCAAAGGAGTTGAATAGTGTTCAGACAGAGAAACATTACATACAAGACTACTTTTTAATGGCGTGCTAAGTGTTAATTGCTGCCAAACAGCCTCTCTGGCACTGAAAATTAACTATTACAAATGTGGAGTCTCTTTCCTTCAGGTTTTAATTGTTGTTGGAAATTAAAAAAAACATTTTTTTTTACTTTTTCTTTCTGTCTCTTTTTTCTCTCTCTCTTAATCCAATCTTTCTTTCCTTCTCTTTATTTCTCTTTCTGTATCTGATTTGACATTGAATTTACCCATTCTAACCGACACTTCCTGGTTCAGATTCTGTGCTGTTCATTTAACAATCCTTCAATCTGGTTGGTTAAGGAGATACACAGTTGCTTGCCCCTTTTACTCAGATCCCAGATGCCCTGTAGAGGGCGCCATGCCGTTTCCATCTCCCACTTCCAGCAACTTGCGGTGCAAAATATCATCGAGATTAAAGGGGCAAGTTTAACTAACGGCGGGCGCCGTTCGTTGACCGGCTACAGCAAATTCTGGGCCATTAATTATTGGCTATTACATGAAGTAATATTTTCTAAGTGAGATCTATTGTTGTAATCCAATTCTGAGATTCCCATAACATCTGTAAACCATTTGAAGACTGGATTAGAACCTTGTTACTACCTGACACCTACTCTGTTATCCATTATTCAGTATAAAATTCAATAGACCAGCTAGTATGTGATAAACATACAGTTATTTCCAGACTATAGAACACAGTGCTGAGTTTAAAGATGAAGCTGCATTGCAATTTAAGAATTAAACAGTTACAAACAGCATTAACCTGAACCATCTTGGGGACCGATTTTCACCTAGCCAGTAATGGCCTCAAAATGAGCTCAGTAGACTTACTGCCCTGCTAATGCCAATGCTCCAGCTACCATTATTTTTAAAGGGGCCTTCATTTGGGCGGCAGGAGTGTTCAGCTATTTCAGCTGGTAGGTCTCTTGGGATATGTAAATCGGAGCCCTATGACGTAGTTAGGACCCCGATTGCAATTTTCAGCAGCACATGGGTGGAGCATGCTGCGCTTGTTCCGCCACATGTGTTCTGATGTTGAGTGGCCTAACTACCAGTTCTTAAAGGGACCATTGCTGACTGCTCCAAAAATGGCCCATAAAAGTTGGTGTGTTATATTTTAGTGGAGACAGGAGGAGCAGGACTGCTCCTCTTGGCTCCAGAAAAATACTGCAGTTTGCCGCTGGCCTGGGCTCGTTCCTGTCTGCGTTCTGGCTGCCTGAGCTGGCGAGTTGCAACGGGATGCCCATTCCGGGCATGCAGTTCACCGCCAAGATTTAAATGAGGCTCAAGCACAAAATGGCTCGAGCCTCCTCGTCAACTTGACTGGTGGGCGGTTGGCGTGCTCTGTCAGTCTGCCACCTAGAAGTGAAAATCAGCTACCATTTCAGGTCTCTGTCTGCACATCTGAGGTGTTTTTGTACTTTTTGAATAGCGAGTGCAGATAATGTCATTCGGAACCTGGCTAATAGCAATTACATGTCCAACAGAGCGAGGGTTGAATTAACATGCACAGTTGACTTGTTAAGCTCATTGAAGCACACTGGGATAATGACTATCTTTACCGATGTTAGCTCAACTCCATCACACAATTAAGGCACAGTAATTCTTCCAGTCAGTTTCTTTGATGGCATTTATCACCCATTGTTTAAACACAAATATTCTAAAATATCAACAGAAATGAACAGAAAGAAAAATAAAAATGAACCACAATTCTTTAAAACTGTCTGGATTGACGGTGAAACTGTTTCTGAAATAGGTTGCAGAAAGTTTATTCCCTATTTCGTTAATTTGTGTTCCCCACTTTCCCCATTGGAGAACAGGTGAGCATAAAGCAGTATTGTACTAATGACCAGCAACATCCTCCATTGGGTAACAAGGAAAAACAGTTACCTTTCCTCACTGCAGGGGATACACCTACTCCACTCCCTTACTGGCAAACAATAAACGGACAAAACTTTGTCATAAGTCACACTCACTGGTCTCTAGCAAGACTCAAAACTGCAATCATATTTGAGGGATAAATATTGATCCATTGCTAAACAGGTTACCTGGTTCTAAACAAATAAGCCTCCTGTCTTCAAAGTCATTTCAGAATCTGCATTGAGCCAATTCGGATCTGTTTGTAGTCTCTGGATTTGCCTGATTTGAATCAATTGAGAGACAGCAAATGCTGATTCCAGGTAAATGCAGCAATGGATATTACGACAAATAAAACCTAAAGATGCCTGTGGCAGCAATCACACTGTTCAGAAACTTGCAATCTGAAAAAATAAAGTTCCCAGTCTTAGATTACCTGGATGTGTTCAAAACTAGGATAAATGCACATTCCGTGTGCTCAGACCAAGGGATGAATAAGAATTGTGAACAGACCCAACCAATATGAATGTAGATCAAAGAGCCAAACGTGAAACCAGAAAAATATGTAAATTCTGGAAGGTAGTTAGTGATGTACTGGAAACTGTCTTTTAAAATATTGAGCTAAAGAGGGAAGAATGCTAAACTACATAACCTAAGGGACAATTGCATGGCAGTATATGTATTGGGATAGGGCAATTATAAATGTAAATAGAAAGAACTTGTTGCTTAATTCAGAATTTTCCTTTTTTATAAGGAAATAGAAGCTTGGGTAATTGTCTTCACATACACTGAAGAATGCTACATTGAACATTTACTTAATGTAAACTTGCAGGTATGCCATGGTATTTCTTTACATCAGTTTTCTCACAATCGCAAAGGCTAATACAATTTTAATAAATATAATTATCTTTGCTTTCCAGGTGATGGATTTCATGACCATAGGAAATGAGTCACGAACTGGAATGTGATGGTTGCGAAAGTTAAATGTCTGAACCCAAAAGGGCATGCACCAAGTCTAATTCACATGTCACTGGTTACATTCTCTGGCCATATTAACCTGTAGGTGGAATTGACCTTTCCCCATCTCGTTCCCAAGGGCCATGAATTGACTGATACATATCGAAAATGTGGATGCCTGACAAAACATTGATCTTTATTAGTGTCTTTCAAAATCCAGTAACCTTAAAGGATATTTTGAATCCTGACACGTATATGGATTGAAGCTACACTGACATTATTTCCTGACAAAAAACATTATTGTAAAAGACTATTTTTGTACTTCTCGGCATAGCAGAGCACCGAAGGTTCATTGCCACATACGGCCCTGAATTTCATCAACATCAGTTACGCTATTGTTATTGCCGTGTCGTGCTGGAAAGTTATGCCATTCACCAGCAAGGAGAGTTTCCTGGGGTAATTCATTTAAACATTTGTGGTGCAGTTTTAGTGTAATTTGAGTGTAGAAACTTCTGTGCAACAATGGCATAACTCTTTAAAAGCACTCTACATACCCCGGCAACAGCAGAACACTGTCCGACAGCCAGGTAGGCAAAGGGTGGTGGTAGTGTGGAACTCTGTCCCACAAAAAGCAGTAGATGCTAGCTCAATTAATAATTTTAAATCTGAGATCGATAGATTTTTTGCTAGCCAAGGTTTTTAAGGGATACAGAGCCAAGGCGGGTAAATGGAGTGAGGCTACAGACAAGTGGTTTTGCTGGCACTTTCCACCAAATCACTTGATGGCATTTCTCACCCACAACATTGATCCAAATTGGCACCATCATGCTCCACTTAGGTGCCAGCTGTGCCTGCAACTCCATGCCAGGGCAGCAAGCAGAAGAAGCCCACCTAGCTTCTCAAATGAAGAGCTCTATGCCCTACTCCAAGAGGTACAAGACAGGAGCCTCACACCCATGGGTCTTTCTTTCACTAAGCTGCTTCATTTCCGAAAGTAGACATAGCTGTTGGTGCTGCCAGATTTAAGGAAGTGGGCCTATTAGATGGAGTTTTAGTAATCTGGGAAAACAGAAAGAGTTAATGCTAAGAATCATGGATCATGAATCAAGGCAGCACTGTGAGGCAAAGAGCCTGATCTGGTAGACCTAGGTTGTTAAGGCCACAAACTTAGAGATAAGTTTTAAGTGTGTCAAGTGCATATAAGACAGGTTACCCTGAGAATAAGGAAAATGATATTTGAACTAGCTCTAATCCAAATATAGTTACCGACATGTCAGGTAGATCTACTCAGGAGAGACAGGTGATCTAAGAGAGAATGGATACCGCGTCTATGGACGGGAGGTTTACTGCTCTAACATCTCAGGAGGTCAACATGAGCATTTCACTAAGAGATGAGACAATTAACTCTACTATGCTGACTCTGAATGATGAAGTTGTATAAGATCCAAGAATCATTGCAACAGCTGTGAGATTATCAGCAATAAGTTGAACTAACTAGACTTGTAATATTGCCAAAGAAAATTCAGTGTTATTCAAAACAGTGTTATGGTATCTTGGGCCATCTACCTGGGACATGGTAATCTTGGTAGTCTTACCGTGCCAAATTCCTTAAAGTATGCTGCCTTCTCTCACATCTCTTCCCAGGTACTGTAGACAGCATTGAGCCTGACTGCCACCTCTTGCCAGGAATGGTGTACTGTTGTCCTCTGGGGAAGATGCTCCTGGAGTGCAAAACTAGGTAACTCTCCTCATACTCACCACATACTGCATCATGTCTGCCTTGCCAAAGGAACATAGGAACAGGAGTAGGCCATTCAGCCCCTCGATCCTGTTCCGCCATACAATGAGATCATGGCTGATCTGTAGCCTCACTCCATTTACCCGCCTTGGCTCTGTATCCCTTAAAAACCTTGGCTAGCAAAAAATCTATCGATCTCAGATTTAAAATTATTAATTGAGCTAGCATCTACTGCTTTTTGTGGGACAGAGTTCCACACTACCACCACCCTTTGCTTGAAGAAGAGTTTCCTAACTTCTCTCCTGAATGGCCTGGCTCCAATTTTAAGGTATGTCTACTTGTCCTAGACTCCCCCACCAGCGGAAAAAGTTTCTCTCTATCTACCCTATCAATTCCTTTCAAAATCCTTAAAACCTCAATCAAATCATCCCTTAACCAGTCCTTGATTCATTATTAGTTTCCCTGGAATGTCAGGTATATTATCCTCTTCCTCTACTGTGAAGACTGACACAAAGTAATTATTCATCAAGCCTGCCAGTTCCTTATTTTCATTTGCAATATTACCCGCTTCTGTTTTTAAAGGGCCCACATTGCATTTGACTACCCTTTTTCTTCTAATATAATTGCAAAAACTTTTGTGTTAATCTCGATACCCCTTGCAAATCACTTTTTGTAATCCCTTTTTGTCTTCCTTTGCTGTTCTTTATATTTCTCCCACTCCCCTGGATCTATACTATATGCACTTTTGTGTGCTCTTTCCTTTAGTTATGTTATCTCCCACCTCTTTTGTCGAACATGAATGTTTTATTTGGTAAGTAGAGCTTTTGTCCCTTATGGGTATATACTGGTCCTGTATTAAGCTAAATTCTTTTTTGAACACTGCCCACTGTTCATCTGTAGTTTTACTCGATAACAGTTTTGACCAGTTTGCTGTCGTCAGTCTCTGTCTCGTCCCATTAAAGTTAGCCTTACCAAAATCTAGAATCTTAGTAACTATGTTATGTTTCTCCTTTTCAAACCAAACATTGAATTCGATCATATTATGATCACTGTTAGTTAATAATCTATCAGTAAGAGAATATTTATCTAAGTCTGGCTCATTACTCATTACTAAATCTAGTGTTCTGCGTTCTTGTTGGTTCTAGAACATATTGCTCTAGAAAACTATCTTGAATACACTTGAGAAACTCACTACCTTTCTGACTTGAGCTACTCTGCTCTTCCCAATCTATATGAAAATTAAAGTCTCCCATTAAAACAACTCTGATTTTGCTACAAGCCTCTCTACTCTCTGAATAAATACACTCTGCCACTACATTACTGCTATCAGGAGTCTTGTAGACAACTCCCATTACAATATTAAGTCCTCTCTTATTCCTCAATTCTAACCATAGAGTCTCCACTGATTGCTTTCCCTTACCTATATCCTTTCTCACTTTGAGCCATCAAACTGGGGACTGGGGACAGCAGCACTCCACCACTTGCCAACAGACTCTGTTTTGGGTCTCCATGCTGAATTTTCTGTCCTTTCATTCTTGCCTGACACTTCTTCCCCCCACCGCCATGAGAATGAAAGCTCGTTAAAATTATTTGTGCCTTTTGAAAAGCTCCAACAATTTTTGTTCCCATGTGTAGCTTAACTTTAAGTGGCCATATATCTTTAAATTTAAGGGCTCTATGCTTATGAGATTTTGAGGTCCTTCCCTTAGTCACGCAGCCAGCACATGCCCCAAGAGTTGTGGGGAGCTTATTTATATTAGATTCATGAGCTGTGCTCGTAGCATCCGGCCTCTCCTGGTATGCATCTCAGGCCATGCATAGTCATTCCAGAGGGATTTTTGGCAGGATCACTGACTTGGTCCTTACACCTTCCAATCTTTAGAAAGATAACACCTGGAAAATTGTCTGTAACCATCTGTTGTAAAATGCTGTAGTAGTCGTTACTGCTGCCAACTCTGGTTCCTCACACCGGCTGCTGTTTGTACACCCCTAATGTCACCACTTCTATAAACAAGTCACACAAAAAAATAAAATTCTTTAAATATGCATTTTCAAATGGCAATTATATTTGTGAAAGAAGTTGGAGATTTCCAGCAATCACCTGCTGCTCTAGATTAAAGATGACCCCCAAAGGACTTGTTAACTGACACCATAAAAAAAAACGTAGTTTACAAATTCCCAATTAGTGTAATCCTACAAGACCCTTCTTCTATGTAGGCACAACCTTAACATCTCCCTGACCCAGCTGAACCCCAGAAACATTGCCAAACTATTCTGCACAATGGCCAGCATGTGCTCATCTGTGTTACCACCCCTGATGTGCCAATGTATTCTGCTATAAATACTGTGCCACAAAACTGGACATTGACTTTACAAAACATATGCATGGATTTTCTTCTCGGAATAAAAAAAATCTGCAGTTAGCCTACTATGACTAGAAGTAAACGTAAATACTATGAAGAATTGTACCAGAGGCTGAGACCACCAAAAACTTCCACTAGAGTGTGCACTAACACAAGATGTTAACGTATAGTGAAGCTGAAGTTGCCAAATACCAATCTAGAGTTTTGTGCCTTGGGATTGTTACATACTCTGTTCATGAATAGGAAGCAAAATAAATATTCCTGGAACCAAAAACTTTGAGCAAATCTGCTCTGATGAATAACATTTACCCATGTTATTAACATCTTATGTACACAGGTGTATTAAATCCAGTACAACAGATTGCATTGTTTTTTAGAGCCATATTTTTGCATCATAATCTTGTTTATAAAAAAGCACTGAATGGTGCAGTTGAGAAATGCAATGACCAGTGTAAAACTAGGGCACACAGACCCCGAAAGGCCCCAGCTTCAATCGCGATGCTGTGCTGAATTTCCAGATTTTAGCCAGCAGTATGGTAGGGATCCTATAATTGGCCTCAACATCTCTGGACTAGGGTGGGGGAAAAATCACTTTTGCTTTCTGTCCGGTTAGTGCTGCAGGAAAGTGCAGATGTATAAATTCAAGTGAGAACAGGATTGAGCTTATCTGTGATGCTGCCCCATGATCAAATAGTCTGATGACACTCGCCATCTGGGCTGACACATGGAAGCCAATTTTAGTCTCCATTATGCCCTGGAAACTGGATCTCATGGGACAAGGGCAGCAGGCACATGGGAACAACACCACCTGCACGTTCCCCTCCAAGTCACACACCATCCTGACTTGGAAATATATCGCCGTTCCTTCATCGTCGCTGGGTCAAAATCCTGGAACTCCCTTCCTAACATCTCTGTGGGAGAACCTTCACCTCACGGACTGCAGCGGTTCAAGAAGGCGGCTCACCACCACCTTCTCAAGGGCAATTAGGGATTGGCCTTGCCAGTGACGCCCACATCCCATGAACGAATAAAAAAAAATTGGAATGTAAAAATAGGTGAAGATGAGTCCCAACAAATTTCTGCCTATTTAGCACATGACTCGAGTTTCTGGTTAAAATTTAAGGTGGGTGATGGAAGTTCCCAACCAAAATAGACGAGAGCTTCAGAGTAATATGAAAATGACCAAGAAGTGACATTATTTAGAAGTCACTGTGATGTTGCGCAGTTTACAACAGGCTGGATTTTCCTGTGAAAATATCGACAAGGCTTATAGGGCTCACCATTATTTCTGTGGAAATGGTGCAGCAACTTCTGGCGACCGCACATGTGCAGTTAAACGTTAAAGTTGCTGTACCACATGCGACCCTTCTCCGTAAGCTCAGCGAGAACAGCATCTCACCGGCTGGCTCTCCATTCAAATGAATGGAACGGTGTGAAGTTCCTGCACTGACCTGATGGATACGAACTAATCTCGTCAGAAATTACATCAAGTAATTTTAAGTCTAATCACCCTCTTAATGGCATGGTAAGTCTTGATGACTGCCAAACAACCTCTCTGTCCCTGAAAATTAACTTTTACAAGTGTGGAGTCTCATTCCTTCAATTATTAATTATTGTTGGACACTTAAAATTTTTAATAACTTTTCCTTTCTGTCTCTTTTAGCTCTGTCTCAATTCAATAATTCTTACCCTCTATTTTTTCGCTTTCTGTACCTGATTTGACTTTGAATTCACTATTCCAACTTACATTTCCTGGTTCAGTCTCTGTGTGGCTTCAATCTGATTGGTTAAGGGGATACACAGCTGCTTGCCCGGTTCACATAGGTCCTTGGTGCCCTGTAGAGGGCGCCGCTCTGGATTGAGTGCCTGATCAGAGGAACTTGCCATGCAAAACTCATGAAAAGTCTGTGGGCAAGCATAAGTCTAATGAACGGTCGCCGCTCACAGAAAAATCCAACTCATTGTGTTCATCATTACCCCATTATATATAATAGGCAGACAGGCACAGAGCTGTATACAGAAATAAGTTTAAAAAGCCCAGAAAGAAGATTAATTCAAATTCATTCAACAGCCTAGAGGCCATTTCTGCACTATTTTTCTTTTTACATTATTTTTTCTCTGCTACCACTTAGGTTCTCATGAACCTTTGTGACAATTCTTCTGAGGATTCTTTTTGTTCTCATCACTACCATTAGTGCCACCAACAGGTCACCCAGTGGGAATCCTCCTGTTGGAGGAAGAAGGTGGCGGCCAAAGGAGGTATATGATACAGGTTCAGATTGCATCAGAGGTATTCTGTGCCTGCACACCAATACCCTCACATCGTATCTAAAAACAGAAGTACACACATGCTGCTTTCACAGAGTATTGGTGCATGCAGAGGCTCCTAGTCCAAGGTAGATGATGACCACACACCTGTTGGCACAGATATCTGAAGGCCTGGCTATATCTTCAGACATTGGTGCACTTATCTGGCAATGACCACGGAGAATTGTCTTCACAGGTTCTGGGTCAGCAGACAGGCAGATGTGGAGCTGTGCCATCTTATGCAAGGGCACCTGCAGCTAACATGCAGCAAAGGGCTGGCAGAGCTGGTAATCCAGTGACTGTAATGGTCAACTGCAGCCTCCAACCTGTCTTCACCTCCTTCCAGGCACACTGCTTTCGTGATTTATGGGAACGGTGCCATAGAGTGGCAAACTGGGCCACCCTTTTAGCAACCACCTCACACACCAGCATCTCTACTTCAGCACCGATCAAACAGGAATTTGAATGCTAGCTGCTCGATCACTTGCCTGCAGACTCATTCCTGCACATTGGGTTTTCTTTACTTTCATTGTTACCTGTCATAGAATCATAGAAAATTTACGGCACAGAAGGAGGCCATTCGGCCCATCGTGTCTGCATCGGCTGAGAAATGAGCCACCCAGCCTACTCCCATTTTTCCACATTTGGTCCATAGCCCTGCAGGTCACGGCTCTTCAGGTGCACATCCAGGTATTTTTTAAATGAGTTGAGGGTTTCTGCATGCCACCCTCTCAGGCAGTGAGTTCCAGACCCCCACCACCCTCTGGGTGAGAAAAATGTTCCTAATTTCCGCTCTAATCCTTTTACCAATCACTTTAAATCTATGCCCCCTGATTATTGACCCCTCCACTAAGGGTAATAGGTCCTTCCTATCAACTCTATCTAGGTCCCTCATAATTTTGTAATGGTCACTGCTTAGCCTTGTCCCCCTCAGCCTTAGCAAAGCCACCAATGCCTTTTGAGCCTTTCCTAAGGCTGCAAGGACTTTTGGCCCTCTATTCTGCTACACTTTAATTGTCTACATCTCTTAAGTTTCACCTATGTACAGTTTTCTGGTCGCACCACTAGGCTACCATTCTGTACCCTTACCAATCTGCTCTCGGGAGTTGTGAATAATTATGCAAATAAACTGACCTGGAAAATTGAATGTATTTGCATATTGCCGTTCTGGGAGATTTGAATCAGTTTTTAACCATTTACAACCATCAGTACATGGAAAATGGGCCAATGACAAAATGTTGGATGGTGGTTGACACCCATGGAATTGTTCGTCTACATGAGTCAGTACCTTCACGAGCACAGGGGAGAAAAACTAGGATGGGGGAACCAAACCTATGTAATAATTAACAGCTAGCACCTCTCTTGTGGCATTGCTCATGATAAATTGGAAGTTATACTGTAGCAAGCACTTCTCTCTCTCACACAATTGGGCACAGCAGTCAAGCAGGTACGATAGTAACCCTTTTTACTCAGTTACAGGGATGATTTAATTGAAGTCATTCCTACCAGCTATAATATCAAATCGACAAAAAGTCACAAATGTAAGAAAATCTATATATTTGACCTGTATCTCATAAACTGAAGGACACAAACCAGGCTTAAACTCCCTGTTTGAACAAATAGTTTTTCTAAACACAGCTTTTAACTTTAATATTTTGCTTTATGCTTCCCTTTATAATTTTTCATTGGTTAGAGGCAGAAAATACAAATGGCAATTTTACAAATGCAGATGCCCAGCATGGAGCCTTGCCTACTAGCTGTGTATATCAGAAAGCAAGTGTGCTGCCCATGAACTTCCATCTATTAATTTTAATATGCATGGCTGGTGGGCAAGATTGGTGGCATGCATTCATAAAAACAACCCTATAATCATTTGAGTACAAATAATACAAATTAAAGTTCCTTTCATACAATCTACAATACAAAATAGGCAGGCTATCCTGGCTGTTTAGGGTGTGAGCTTTAGAGTGCAAGCTTTTAGAGTGATGACCAAGAAATATAAAACTCTTTTGTATCTTTCCTTTTCAGGCAGAGTATTTACTGTTACTAAAAAGTTTCGACTTAAAATTAAGGTTGTTGCCAGAGGATTACAGGCAGGAACCTCATACCACTGTATGGTTTGTAATATATAATAGGTAGGTAGGTAGGTAGGTAGATAGATAATACAAACAAAAAGGAAAGTCCATTTACCTCATCTGAAAAAGATGTTTGTGGAGTTGGGATCCTTATGGGTCTTCTGCTTTTAATGATGAATGGAGTGTTCCGAAGGATTGTACATTTAAATTATGTGGAGGATCCTGGTTATTACAAATGTTGTACAGCTATAATATGATCAAACATTTCTGAAAGTCTCCCTAATGAGTTTGTCTTGCAGTTCTCTCCTAGCAGCTATCTGTGACTCTGCTGTGTCCTCTTCATGTCCAAGTTCCTTATTCTTGGGGGTTCAGCTTTTGACTCGGTTTCCTTCTCAGGAATCACAATATTTAGGCCTTTTTGAAGACTGAAACTGTGGAAGAGATAACAGGCCACTACCATTTGTGATATAACGTCAGGGCATACTAGAGGGAGTACCTGGACCTATCTAGGCACCTGAATCTTCCTTTCAGCATACCTATGGCCTGTTAAATTTTAATTCGGATGTGTGCCTTATTGTAACATTCCTCCATTTTAATGATGGTCCTTCTCAATGATGTTAGAAGCTAAGAGAGTATTGGATGCCCCTTGTCGCCAAGAAGGCAGCCAGCAGCTTGCCCTTGTTTCCGAAAAGGGGACCAAAGGATGAATGAATCATGATGAGCCCTGAACACTGGCTTTGACGTACAGATATCTATGCATGTAGCCATGTTTTAATTGGAAATTAAGGGAGCAGAATCCCTTTTAACTCGCATAATGGTGTGGGTTTAGAGTAGGGGTTCGAATCTGCAGCTCCAAGCACTCATGGAAGCCCTTTGATCTGATAACAATTAATGGCCTGCTCCTCCATTTGTCTTGATCCTGCATCAAATGTATTAAACTGCACTGCCCTAACAAACAATGCATTTATTCTTATGCAAGAATGTGTAGCAAATTGATTGGCCTGGCAGAAGTTGCCAGTTGCCCCTTGGAATGATCCAGTGGCCATGACATTAAGCACTGTAATGGCTTTCTGAGCCATAGTAAGTGGTGTCCTGGCTCTTGCTCAGGTTTTCAGATTTCCCTATAGGATGGAGCAAAGCTCTTCCATGGCTCAGTTGTAGCACACTTGCTAGGGCAGGCACATCTTCACTGCCAGCGGAATTTAGGGCAGAACTTAAGTAGGTTGTAAAATTGGAGGATCCTCTCTCCTCTTCAAAATCCAAGTCATCCAGACAGATCCACTGAGTTTATGCACCAACCAATCCAACAGAATTTCAGGGCATTGGGAGCTTTACATTTTAAATTTATGTTATTTCCCTCTGAGCAAAGGGCAAAATGGACATTATTGCTCCAGGAGCTCCTTGGTTGTTTAAATACTAATTAAATTTATTGTTAATGCAATCTTATAAAAAAATTGGACTTTCTTGTCAACACCTTTGTGGGGAAAATTTGAGTAACACCGGTAGCTGGCGCAAAATGGGTGGTGTGATTACAATGCATGCCCGAAGGCATCAGTCCAAGGCCTGATTGAGATTGGCCTCGGGCCTCATCTACATGAGCTGCTGTTGCCAATTAGTTGCCACATTGCAGCTCACCAGTTGGAGCCTTAGGAATTTTGGCTGGCCCCGACACCGTGGTGGCCCACAGTAGGTCCTGCGGGGGAAGGGGGAGGCCAACTGGAGGCTGGTGAGCCTAGGCCGGCAGTGGCCTACAGTAATACAGTAAATGTAACTGTAAAATATTTTCCTACCCATTTGTGGGTGGCCTCCAGCGGTCCCTTTAAGAACTGCTATTTAGGCTGCTGAAGACCCGAAATGAATGGGTGCAGCACGTGCAGATCAAGCTTCAACCACTTGATGACCAAATTTGCATTGGGGTCCTACAACCAGCCCTAGGATCCTCATTTGCATATTCAGGGCACCTAATGCCTGTTTCAGGTGAGCGCTCTACACATTTGGAAGTCACCGGCTTCCAATTCGGCAGCCGCTGCACTTCCGGGGAATGTCGAGCCTGAGAGATCGCGACCCGAAATTCGTCCCTCCAACCTCAATTTTTCACCCAAAAAATGGGTGAAGCGAAGTTGGGTTTCTCCTCCTGCTATTTCCATCTACTTTAGTGAGAAAGAGCTGGCTTCTTGACATCAGGGACTCAATTTTTAAATGGTGGCGGGTTGGCAGCGGGGTGGGGGAGGGGTGAAGATGAGCAAGGCAAACCCGAATAAAAAAAAACGTACCTTTTTGACGCAATCGCGATGTAATTGATGGCGATTAAAGTTGTTTCTGGGTTTCGCGCCCAGTGCCGACAGTAGCTGCAATGCCGGTGGGGGGAGGGGGGCGCGGTGGGGAGAGAAAGAGAGAGAGCGCGAGACGTTATCCAGCGCTGGAACAGAGATTGGGGGGCGCTGAAGATTGGGGGGGGGAGGGCAGAGGGAAAGATCGCAAGGGAGAGTGGAAGATTGGGGGGGAGTGGAAAATCGGGGGGGGAGAGGGGAAGATTGGGGGGGAAATTGGGGGCTGAGAGGGACATCGGAGAGGGAAACATCGGGGGCAGAGGGGAAGATTGGAGAGGGAGACATCGGGGGCTGAGAGGGACATTGGAGAGAGAGACATCGGACATTGGAGCAGGGTGGAAAGGTAGGGTCTGGTTTCACCAGGCATGAATCAGAAGTTGTGGGAAAGCCACCCAGGTAAGTTTAAAATCGTTTCAACTATCTACTGTGTCAGAAATAAAGTACCTTAAGTACCTCAATGAGGTACATTTGGTTCTTTAACTATCATCCCGCCGGCTTTAATTGCCGGCAGGACTTCCAAATTCGTGAAACGGTCGGGCACATAGGTGCACCTGTGGCAACCTCGGAAGTCGGGGGGTTGGAGCCGGCTTCCGAACCCGCTCGGGATTTTCGCAATTTTCGCAGCCCCCTGCCCCCAATACATCCGCAATTTGATTTTAAAATCGAGCCCCAACAGTTGGTGACAGACCGCTGCTAACAACCTTGCCAAAGCAGCTGATGACTGCTGTCAGGTGAGAGAAAAATGTTCACTTTTAAAACCTGTTTTTATTGTACAAACAATGGAAGTAAAATATTTGAAACAATCTATATACTGTGGTCTTCTTTAACTATTGCCATTATAATTTATCAGTCTTTATATTCTGTTATGAAAATAATTCAGCCCTGTCACTTGACCTTTAAGTGTGTTAGTGGGAACACAATGGAACAATGAATAGATTGAGAATCAAGGACAGCCAAGGTGAACAATTCTTAACATTTCATCTAGTGGTTGGCTTGTAGCTTTTGAAATTTGTCTTTTAAAAACAAAGCAAGATTTTTTAACAGAAATGTATGACCTACATTTATCATACTCAAAGCTGAAAGGTGTTTACTATAAGCTCAATGTAACTTTATAACACAATATTGTTTATTTAATGGAGTAATTAGTTACACTTCACTTACTTTCTGCAATTATAAATCCATTTGAAAACAAAATAGACCTAATTGCAGTTTAGGTTCAAAGGATAGACCAGTTAAAAAGTTAGACTGAGCGCAAGCTAATATCATTAAACATTTCATCAGAACATGTGAACAGTTCTGCATAACAGCCTTTCCTATGTCATTTTTTTAAAGTGACAATCTAAGATTTGATATGGGGGGCTTGTTTTCAGTTTATCGAAAGCAATTAATAAATGGTAATAAGTAAATAAAAATGAAGCTGCAACACGAGGTACTAAATGAGTACTTTGCATCTGTCTTTACCAAGAAGAAGATGCTGCCGAAGTCACAGTAAAAGAGGAGGTAGTTGAGATACTGGATGGGCTAAAAATTGATCAAGAGGAGGTACTAGAAAGGCTGGCTGTACTTAAAGTAGATAAGTCACCCAGTCCGGATGGGATGCATCCTAGATTGCTGAGGGAAGTAAGGGTGGAAATTGCAGAGCCGCTGGCCATAATCTCCCAATCCTCCTTAGATAGGGGGGTGGTGCCAGAGGACTGGAGTCAAATGTTACACCCTTGTTCAAAAAAGGATGTAAGGATAATCTCGGCAACTATAGGCCAGTCAGTTTAACCTTGGTGGTGGGGAAGCTTTTAGAAACGATAATCCAGGGACAATATTAATAGTCATTTGGACAAGTGTGGATTAATAAAGGAAAGCCAGCATGGATTTGTTAAAGGCAAATCATGTTTAACTAACTTGATTGAGTTTTTTGAAGATGTAACAGAGAGGTTGATGAGGGTGAGAATCCCTACGTGGTCAGTTTTCGGTAAAATATTAAGATGCCTACGTGGCAAAGAAGCAGAATGCAAAATGGTTAGAAAGGGTTAATTAGTTAGTAACTGAGATTGGTACAGGTGGCCTGGCCTCCTGCTGGGCCATATGTTTGCGTCTTTGATGTGATTCAAGGACTGGTCTGAATGTCTCCATGTTTATGGCAGATCAATATAGGTAACGAGCTTAGCCAAAGTTGAAAGACATTCCAGGTTGGGAGATAAGGAACAGAAGGAACAGGGAAGAACATTCTAAGTTGGAAGGTGAGGAAGTATCCCTTTGATGTCTAACAGCAGCATGATCAGCACATGGACGATTTATGATTGGCCGGAAATAATGTAACCTCGCATGGCAACCTGTGCCCGGCTTATGATTGGTGTTGACCCTCGTTAAGTATGTTCCAACCCTATTGATCTGTATAAAAACGTGTGGATTTCTGTATGTTTCTTGTTCTTGCTCTGCCAGCATAGAGGGACTCTATCAGGAGTCCAAATCCATGTTGCAGACTAAGAACCCTGCTATTAAAGATGTGTTGAACTTTACAATGTATTCGACTTCAGTTTTTACTGAACCAGACTGAGGGGAAAGAATCCGGATCGTCAAGGGCAATATGTTTGATGTTGTGTATATGGACTTTCAAAAGGCATTTGATGAAGTACCACGTAACAGGCTTGTCAGCAAAATTGAAGCCCATAGAATCAAAGGGGCAGTGGCAGCATGGAAATGAAATTGGCTAAGTGACAGGAAACAGAGAATAATGGTGAATGGTTGGTTTTTGGACTGGAGGAAGGTATACAGTGGTGTTCCCCAGGGGTCGATACTAGGGCCACTACTTTTTTCGATATACATTAATGAATTCGATATGGGTGTACAGGGCACAATTTCAAAATTTGCAAATGGCACAAAACTTGGAAATGTGGTAATCAGTGAGGAGGATAGTAATAGACTTCAAGAGGACATAGACAGGCTGGTGGAATGGGCAGACACATGGCAGATGAAATTTAACGCAGAGAAGTGTGAAGTGCTGCATTTTGGCAGGAAGAATGATGAGAGGCAATATAAACTAAATGGTACAATTCTAAAAGGGGCACAGGATATATGGGGATATATGGGCACAAATCTTTGAAGGTGGCAGGACAGGTTGAGAAAGCGGTTGAGAAAGCATACAGAATCCTGGGCTTTATAAATAGAGGTATAGAGTACAAAACACTGGTTAGGCCACAACTGGAGTGTTATGTCCAATTCTGGGCACCGTATTTTAGGAAAGATGTGAAGGCCTTAGAGAGAATGCAGAAAAGATTTACTAGAATGGTTCCAGGGATGAGGGACTTCAGTTAAGTGGATAGACTGGAGAAGCTGGGGTTATTCTCCTTCGAGCAGAGAAGGTCAAGAGAAGATTTGATGGAAGTGTTTAAAATCATGAAGGCTTTAGATAAAGTAAATTAAGAGACATTGTTCCCATTGGCGTAAGGGTCAAGAACCAGAGGGCACAGATTTTAGGTGATTGACAAAAGAACCAAAGGCGACATGAGGAAAAACATTTTTACGCTGCGAGTAGTTATGATCTGGAATGCACTGCCTGAAAGGGTGGTGGAAGCAGATTCAATTGTAGCATTCAAAAAGGAATTGTATAAAAACTTGAGGGGAAACATTTGCAGGGCTACGGGGAAAGAGCGGGGGAGTGGGACTAACTGGATTGGTTTTGCACAGAGCTGACATGGGCTTGATGGGCCGAATAGCCTCCTTCTGTGCTGTTACCATTCTATGATTCTTTGGGCTAGAAACTCGGCTGCCTAGCACCCGTTGTTTCGGCGCTATGTGGCCTCCCGAAGTGCCAAGATGGCGTCTTGGCTGCGCATGCACGTTTCCAGCGTGACGTGCGTTGGACACCATCTTGGTATAGGTATTAGTGCATGCGCAAATACCGAACACCAGAAGCATGTAAAATAAGGAGAAAAAGGATACAATCAGTGCGCAATGCTGATTTAAAGTGATAGACACCATTTTGGAACTTAACGCTCAACTCAACTTAACCACGACGATCTGAACATGTCCTAGAGTGCCTGGAAGATCCCCACCAGTGTTATTCATGCAGGATTTACAGGTTAGTGGCTGGATTATTGCTTCTGGCTGCCGATACATTTATATACATGAATAGGAGGATTAGGGGACATAGTGTAACATTTAGAGCCAGGACGTGCAGGAGTGAAGTTAGGAAATGAAGTTTGGCCCGCTCCTCTGCAAATTCAGTTCCATTTGCAACCCCTCAGATAATGAAGCACTCCATGCCCGCATGCAGCAAGACCTGGACAACATCCAGGCTTGGGCTGATAAGTGGCAAGTAACATTCGCGCCAGATAAGTGCCAGGCAATAGCCATCTCCAACAAGTTAGAGTCTAACCACCTCCCCTTGACATTCAGCGGCATTACCATCGCCGAACCCCCACCATCAACATCCTGGGGGTCACCATTGACTAGAAACTTAACTGGACCAGCCACATAAATACTGTACTACAAGAGGATGGGTATTCTGCGGCGAGTGACTCACCTCCTGACTCCTCAAAACCTTTCCACCACCTACACTCTCCACTTGCCTGGATGAGTGCAGCTCCATCAACACTCAAGAAGCTCAATACCATCCAGGGCAAAGCAGCCCGTTTGATTGGCACCCCATCCACTACCCTAAACATTCACTCTCTGCACCACCGGCACACTGTGGCTGCAGTGTGTACCATCCACAGGATGCACAGCAGCAACTCAAGGCTTCTTTGACAGCACCTCCCAAACCCACAACCCTTACCACCTGGATGGACAAGGGCACCAGGTACATGGGAACAACACCATATGCACATTCCCCTCCAAGTCACACAACATCCTGACTTGGAAATATATCGCCGTTCCTTCATCGTCGCTGGGTCAAAATCCTGGAACTCCCTTCCTAACAGCACTGTGGGAGAACCTTCACCAGACGGACTGCAGCGGTTCAAGAAGGCGCTCACCACCACCTTCTCAAGGGCAATTAGGGATGGGCAATAAATGCCGGCCTCGCCAGCGATGCCCACATCCCATAAACGAATAGCATAAATTCTATAACAAGGGGACATAGATTCAAGGTAAAAGGCGGGAGGTTTAGAGGGGATTTGAGAAAGAACTTTTTCACCCAGAGGGTAGTTGGAGTCTGGAACTCACTGCCTGAAAGGGTTGTGGAGGCAGGAACCCTCACAACATTCAAGAAGCATTTGGATGAGCACTTGAAATGCCATAGCATACAAGGCTACGGACCAAATGCTGGAATATGGGATTAGAGTAGACAGGGCTTGATGGCCGGCACGGACACGATGGGCCGAAGGGCCTCTATCCGTGCTGTATAACTCTATGACTCTCTATGACTCTCTATGACTCTATGAGATGCATTTAAGGGAAGGTTAGATAAGTATATGAGGGAGTAAGGATTAAAAGGATATGCTGATAGGGTTAGATCAAGTAGGGTGGCAGGAGCATAAACACCAGCACAGACCAATTGGGCCAAATGACCTGTTTCTGTGCTGTAAATTCTGTGTAATGTCAGTTTAAATGAAATGTGTAGTTTGGCTGCAAATGATGCTTTCATTCACCTGGAGACCTTGAGGTTTTGTGAATACATTGGTCAAGTGGCAAAATAAATTCTGTAGTACATTCCAGTTTTAAAACCATAAATAGTGTCAAACATTGAATTATTTAATAGATATATGTTGAGTGTGCAATCAGTTTTTGGACTTACTGTACTCTGTTGGTGACAGGAGCAGTAAATAAGGCTTTGAGTGAATGTCATTGTTTTGACGGACATGCGAACGTACAAAAAAGAAGGAAAACCTGACCGGTCTATCCAGCCCGTGCCATCGAGACATGGTGCAGTCCATGTGCACCATCGATCCACTCCCCCTGCCCCATCATCATGGAATATCCTGGGAGAGGCAACCAAAAAACCTTTCTTCTAGTCTGTTGTCAAAACATGTACTCCCCCAAACGGTGGCAAAAAAAACACCTCTGGTCAATAATTGTGAAACTGAATAGAACTGGAAGCCTCATTAATCTCTTTACCAGTGTGTGTGAGGTTTACTGTTAGCTTTAGAATGGACTGCAGGGCATGAAACATCCTACTTTGTTGGAAATGCTAGCACCCTGCTAACCTCGCCTGATGTTGGTTTGCAGCCAACTGTCTAATGCATGGTTTTGTATGAGGATCAACAGCCATTGAGGAAGCTAATAAGCCCTCTTTTTTGTTTTGTTGTGTCACAAAAAAATATGAGCCCTGATGTTGCCTCTCCTCTGATATCCATATGCTCCCTGTGCATAGAAAACACGTCCAGGGAGTCTGACCAGTAGCATGATTGGCTTGGGGAAGAGTGCCGGGTTGGGGGAGGGGGTCACAAAATTTGGTGCCACTCAGAACTCCTAAAATGTGCTGTTCATTATTAATGTGGCTGCAGAAAGACAGTCATTGTGAAAATAGGGTGTGGTAAAATTTTGGGACAAAATTTGTGCAATGAGGGCAACGAGGATGTCTTGTTCATTTTCAGTGGAGAGACTGAGGTCCTGCTGCAATGGGGCAGCAAAGGAAGGTGGCTCACTTTGGAGAAGAAGGTCACCCTCTGGTAAAGCACAGGTGCTAGTTGCATGGGTGCAGGTAGTGCAGTGAGTTAATGTGATCTCCCAGGTCAGTTGCATTCAGAAGCAAATGCGGGAAAAGTTCACTGGCATCATAAGTGCCAAGATAAAATTCCTCACCTTTACATACATTATTATTATTGGGGCATAGAAGGCATAGCAGAAAAGCAAATGTTCAGCTTGAGCACTCTCGGGGAGATATCATGCAAAGTGTGGTGAGAACCTATTTTTTCTCTTTTCTCAACACTTTTTTAATGCACCAAAGCTGTAGGGCACAATTTCAGCTTGCACCTTGCACATACCAGTTCAAAGTTGTGCTCTGAAAGAGTACAGCCACCATAAGCAGCATGCATGTTGCTTTGCAATGCTCTCAAACAGAGATGGATTGGGCACAGAGGTAGTGCTTGGGGTGCTTGGCAGTTTCTAACATCTTCAAAAGTTGTAAGTGTTTCCCAACGAAGGCTGCCCAGATCACAGAGAGGGGAACAGGATAGACAATGGGCCTGCTACATTAATATAGCTGTTACAATTTGAAGACATGGGCCTGGTCCTTTCTGACCAGGAATCTATGGAGGGCACAGATCAGAGTTTTGGAGGCATGATGACACACCCACCAAGTTTCCTGCATTTCTTACTATTCTTCCCGTCTTCCCAATCATTACCACAGAGCTGGACATGATGTACAATATGGATTATAACATAACCTCTCTTTGAAGGCATTGAATTGGAGATCCATTTCGCTTCCTGTAGGTGTGTTCCAAGATAACAATGGAGCATTAAAGTGACAGCACAGATCCAGCTAGTGTCAAACATTCCACCTGTGCCAAGCACCAGCACAGATGCTAGCAAGTGGTGGAAATTAGGTAATGAGAAATCTGAAACTTTTTCCCCGCAAACGGCTGTGGATGCTGGGTCAATTGAAATTTTCATGACTGAGATCAATAGGTTTTTGTTAGGTAAGGGTATCAAGAGTTAAGGAACAAATGTGGGTAAGTGAAGGTGAGATATAGATCAGCCATGATTAATTGAATGCTCCTGTTCCTATGTTTCAATGTTCCTATGTTTCTGCAGTCTTTCACAATCTTTGTCATAATTTGCCATAACCCCTGTCACATTTAGGGATTTCTTGACTCTTCTTTGCAGAACAGATTTGGAAGTAAGTTACATTTGAATGCTGCATTTAAAATCAAAGTGGTTCATGTATATTTAAAATTCTCCTCACAAACATGTACTGAAGCTTCTGAGGCAAAAGGTTTGCTTATTAATGGGCCAAGTGGTGAAGATGTGTATTTAAGCTGGATGGACCAGTTTGTGGAATGTCATGGCTCACAGTCTATTTCAAACAGAGACAATTAGAGCCAACTGACTCATGAGGCTCGATGTTACCAGGGCTGCGGGTTCGCGGCGGGGGGCTATCGGGCGCGTGGGTAACGCGCCCGGTGAAATTAGTCAGCCACCCGTGCGATCGCAGCCCAATTGGATCCACTAACCTGGTCTTCTGGGTTCCCCACTGCTGATCTGCGCGTCGGGCCGGGCTGCGCATGCGCAGTAAGATCTGTCAGCTGGAGGAGCTCTATTTAAAGGGGCAGTCCTCCACTGACAGATGCTGCAACAAATAGAAAAAATTACAGCATGGAGCAGCCCAGGGGGAAGGCTGCTCCCAGTTTAATGATGCCTCACTCCAGGTATCAATACATGGGGTGAGGAGGAGGGGGAGGACAGAGATCTTCCCCCTGGCGGGTGGGAGGAAGCGGCCTGCCTCTGCCAACAGGAAGGCCTGGCTCGAGGTGGCAGAGGAGGTCACCTGCACCACCAACATATCGCCCACCTGCATATAGTGCAGGAGGTGCTCCAATGACCTCAGTAGGTCAGCCAAAGTGAGTACACTTACTCTTTCCCCTACACTCCATCTGCCACATCACCGCCCCCACCCCACACCTCCTTCTGCACTGCCAACACTACTCTGACACATCACCCCTCATACCCACTCAAACCTCATCCTCATCTTACCTGCACTTACTCACCTCGCCAGTACTCATCCCGCCACTACCACTCAACCCAATCCTCATACAATCTCATTGCTCTGTCTCATACTCACCCTCTCGTGCATCTCTTTCACAGTCAGCCTCACTCAACCTGCCACTACCTGTGCTGCAGCCACAGGGCATGCATCACATATGTGCAGTAGGCAGCGTAAGGCAAACGTGTCGTGAGCATGAAGGGGATGCACAAGGGTGTTTGAGGGTTTGTCATGGTTGTTACTTATATTGAATTTCTGACCAACTCACATTACATATTATATTGGCACCACTACTGCCATGTCTTCGCAAATCTTGTCTGGTTTGTGCAATAATGCCCTTTCCTGAGGATCACTATGAAGACCCACAACTGATGCCACCCATTGTGTCACTGCAGAGTGGGTGTAGGTGTATTTGCAGGGCTCTTTTGTGCAGACAACTGAGAGACGTCAGTGATGTCCCCGGTGGCACCCTGGAAGGATGCGCAGGAGAAGTTGTTGAGGGCAGTGGTGACTTTGACAGCGACAGGTAAGAAGATGGTGCTCGGGCCAGCCGGGAGCAGCTTGGCATGAAGGAGGCTGCAGATGTCCACGAATACATGTCGAGTGACTCTGAGCCTCCGTGTGCACTGCTGCTCAGAGAGGTCCAGGAAGCTGAGCCTCGGTCTGTGGACCCTGTGGCGAGGGTAGTGCCCTCTGCGATGCATCTCTCTCTGCGGTAGCCCTCCCTCCTGCTGTACAGGTGGATGTGTCACAGCACTCTGTTGTGGAGCTCCACGTGTCAGAGGTGGACGGCGTGGATGGCGAGGCTGGTGAGGCTGGTGATGCTGTTCGCCGTCCGAGGAGGTCATGATTGCAGCTACGGCGGCCCCCATCCGGAAGATGTACATCTGAGGGGGTCCGCAAGGTAGGTACAGGTCTCTGGACCCCGGATTAAGTGTGCAAGTTGGTGACTTTGATTGTCAGGAGGAGGGTGGTGGAGGCCAAACTTTGTCCCAAGTGACAGAGTGGCCTCTTGCAATGAGTGAGGGTCTCCCCCCACCCCCACCTGTCAAATGGACCTTTGCAGCTGCCACAAGCTGACAGCTGCAACATGTCCATTTGAACTGGGAGTGTTTCCCCCAGTGTGGGAAACAGTCCCAGTTTGCTCTAAAATCCCACCCCTCCTCACATAATCCCTTAATCAGGTAAGTTAATGACCTGAACAAGCAAGATAAATACTTTCAAGTGGAACCCCGCTGGCTTTAATTGCCTGCGGGATTCCCACCAGCGGGGGCTGCGCACGCACACCGGCGCGTCAGTGGGGAACCCGGAAGTGGGCGGGTTGGAGCCGGGCTCCGGTCCCTCTCCGGGATTCTCCGATTTTCGGAGCCCCTCCGCCAGGAACGCACCCGATAGCGGGTGCTAAAATGATGCCCATTAAGTCAGGATGGTCATAGAGTCATAGAATCATAGAAAGTTACGCCACAGAAGGAGGCCATTCGGCCCATCGTGTTTGTGCCAGCCAAAAAAGAGCTATCCAGCTTAACCCCACTTTCCAGCACTTGGTCCATAGCTCTGTAGGTTTCTCTACTTCAAGTGCACATCCAAGTACTTTTTAAATGAGTTGAGGGATTCTGCCTCTACCACTCTTTCAGGCATTCAGTTCCAGACCCCCACCACCCTCTGGGTGTAAAAATTTCTCCTCGGCTCCCCTCTAATCCTTCTACCAATTACCTTAAATCTATGCCCCCAATCACTAACCCCTCTGCTAAGGGGAATAGGTCCTCCCTATCCACTCTATCTAGTCCCGTCATAATTTTATACACCTCAATTAAATCTCCCCTCAGCCTCCTTTTTTCCAAAGAAAACAAGCTCAGCCTATCCAATCTTTTCTCATAGCTAAAATTCTCCAGCCCTGGCAATAACCTCGTAAATCTTCTCTGTACCCTCTCTAGCGCAATCACATCTTTCCTGTAATGTGGTGACCAGAACTGTACACAGTACTCAAGCTGTGGCCTAACCAATATTTTATACAGTTCTAGCATAACCTCCCTGCTCCTATATTCTATGCCTTGGTTAATAAAGGAAAGTATCCTGTATGCCTTTTAACCACCTTATCTACCTTTCCTGCTACCTTCAGGGATCTGTGAACATGCACTCCAAGGTCCCTTTGTTCCACTATACATCTCAGTATCCTCCCATTTATTGTCTACTCCCTTGCCTTGTTTGACCTCCCCAAATGCAATACCTCACATTTCTCTGGATTGAATTCCATTTGCCACTTTTCTGCCCACCTGACCAGTCCATTGATATCTTCCTGCAGTCTACAGCTTTCCTCCTCACTATTTACCACACGGCCAATTTTTGTATCATCTGCAAACTTCTTGATCAAGCCCCCCACATTCAAGTCCAAATCATTAATATATACCACAAAAAGCAAGGGACCTAGTACTGAGCCTTGTGGAACCCCACTGGAAACAGCCTTCTAGTCGCAAAAACATCTGTCAACCATAACAGCCTTTGCTTCCTGCCACTGAGCCAATTTTGGATCCAACTAGCCACTTTCCCTTGAATCCCATGGGCTTTTACTTTTTTGACCAGTCTGCCATGTGGGACCTTGTCAAAAGCCTTGCTAAAATCCATCAAACATCAAACGCGTTACCCTCATCGACCCTCCTTGTTACCTCCTCAAAAAAATTCAATCAAGTTAGTCAGACACGACCTTTCTTCAACAAATCCATGTTGACTGTCGTTGATTAACCCGTGCCTTTCTAAATGATGATTTATGCTGTCACTCAGAATTGATTCTAATAATTTGTCCACCTCCGAGGTTGGACTGATTGGCCTATAATTACTCGATCTATCTTTTTCTCCCTTTTTAAACAACGGTACAATGTTAGCAGTCCTCCAATCTTCTGGCACCATGCCTGCAGCCAGGAAGGATTGGAAAATGATGGCCAGAGCCTCTGCTATTTCCTCCCTTGCTTCTCTTAACAGCCTGGGATACATTTCATCTGGGCCTGGCAATTTATATATTTTCAAAAATACTAAGCCTTTTAATACTTCCTCTCTCACTATGTTTATCCCAGCCAATATTTCAAACTTCTCCTCCTCCTCCACTACAATCTCTGCATTGTCCCCCTCTTTTGTGAAAACAGGCACAAAGTATTCATTAATTATTCATTCCGCCTCCACACATGGGTTACCTTTTTGGCCTCTAATTGGCCCTACTCTTTCCTTAGTTATCCTCTTGCTCTTTATGTATTTATAAAACATTTTTGGGTTTTCCTTAATCTTACTTGCCAGTACTTTTTCATGCCGTCTCTTTGCTTTCCTAATTTCCTTTTTAATTTTACCCCTCCACTTTCTGTACTCCTCTAGGCTTTCTGCAGTATTGAGCTCTCGGTGTCTGACATAAGCTTCCCTTTTTTGCCTTATCTTACCCTGTATGCTCCTTGTCATCCAGCAGGCTCTAGATTTGGCAGTCCCACCCTTTGGGGTCGATTTTCGGATGTCCGAGCGGGTGCGTTCGTAACGGGGGGGGGCTGCTAAAATTCAGGATTCCCGGGGCGGGTCCGGAGCCCGGCTTCCGGGTTCCCCAGTGACGCACTTAGATGTGCGCGCAGCCCTCGCCGGTGGGATCCCACTTAAACCAATTAATTTGATAGTTCAGGTCGTTTGCAGACCTGATTGGGAGGGTATTTTAGGAGGGTGGTGATTTTCATCTAAACTGAGCGTGTTTCTGCTACTGGGGGAAACACTCCTAGTTGAAACAGACGTGTTGCAGCCACCAGCCTGTGGGAGCTGCAAAGGTCCATTTGACAGGTCGGGGGGGAGACCCTCACTCATTGCAGGAGGCCACTCTGTCACTTGGGACAAAGTTTGGCCTCCACCACCCTCCTCCTAACACTAAAATTCACAAACTTGGAAACTCAACTCCGGTGTGCAGACACATTTACCTACCTTGCGGACCCCCTCAAACGTACATCTTGTGGATGGGGGCCGCCATAGCTGCAGTCATGACCTCATCGGAGGACGAACAGCATCACCAGCCTCGCCGGCCATGCTGTCCATCTCTGACATGTGGAGCTCCGCAAAACAGTGCTGTGACACATCCATCTGCACAGCAGGAGGGAGGGCAACCGCAGAGAAAGATGCGTCGCAGAAGGCAATACCTTCGCCACAGGGTCTACAGACTGAGGCTCAGCTTCCTGGACCTCTCTGAGGAGCACTGCACACGGAGGACTGCACATGTAGTCGTGGACATCTGCAGTCTCCTTCATGCCAAGCTGCTCCCGGCTGGCCCGAGCACCATCTTCTTACCTGTCGCTGTCAAAGTCATCACTGACCTCAACAACTTCTCCTCCGCATTCTTCCAGGGTGCCACCAGGGACATCGCCGACGTCTCTCAGTTGTCTGCACAAAACAGCCCTGCAAATAAACCTACACCCACTCTGCAGTGACACAATGGGTAGCATCAGGTGTGGGTCTTCATGATGATCCTCAGGAAAGGGAATTATTGCACAAACCAGACAAGATTTGCAAAGACATGGCAGTAGCAGTGATAACAAATTTTAATGTGCTTGGCAAAACAAACATAACTAAATGAAAAACATGACATTCTGTCAGACACCCTTATGCATCCCCTTTGTGCTCACAAAACCTTAGCCGTACGTTTACGGGAACCCCTACGTGGTGCTACCCCTGTGGCTTCAGCAGAGGTAGTGGCAGGTTGCTCTTGTCTGTGCTCTGACCGATAAGATGCTTTGCGTGGACGCCCTCTGGGTTTCAGTGCCCGTGAGGGCCCCTCCAAAGACTGCTCCACCTGCACCTGTGCAGGGGAAGACTCAGCCACCTGGAGAGGAGGCAGCATTGCGGGTACTGGTTGAGAGGGGGGCAACAGGTGAGACGTGGAAGCACTTTGAGTGGCGTCCCCACTTCCATGTCCCCTTTCACCATCATCCCTCTCCTGCCCCAGGCCCACATCACTCCTTCCACTCTGCTGGACAACAGTTTGGAGAACTTGTGGGAAGCCTTGGAAGGCCAGTTGTAATGTATCTGTCAGCCTGTTTCAGGCGGCAGAATGTTGCTCACCCTGAATCTGAACGGCCATTGTCAGGGCCTGAATGGACTCATTGTTGAGCCGTGCTTGAAGCTCGATGGAGGCTAGCCTTTCCTCCATCGCAGACATTCCCGCACCTACTCACGACACTATCTCAGAGATGCCTTCACGTTCCTGTGACAGTATCTCGGAGATACCCTCCTGTACCTGTGCCACCATTCCACTCATGCAGGAGTTGGACTCCTCCATCCTCTGCGCGATTGTGGAGAGTGCGCGTGGCAACTGTTCCAGTACATTGGCAATGTGCTGCTGGCCCTTGTGACTCTCCTTTACATGGCTGGCCCCCAGGGTTCAGCATCTGGGTCCAGCTGAGCAGAGCCTGGAGAAGAGTGCTCCCACCGACACGGACTCTCCACGGCTGCCCCTGCCACCAGGGTTTGCTCGTGCTCACATGTGCGTGGTGACTCACCATGTGCAAGCCCAACTAACTGAGGACAGGAACCCACCAAGGTGTGTGTATCTGCGCTGGTGGATGGCTGGCTCAGATGTGACGATGCCCCCTCAGAGGCTGGCAGGTTCTCTGAGGAATCGCCCTCCACAGTCACGGCGCTCGCAGATGGCCCTGCAAGAGCACAGAAAGCAATATTAAGCATGTGGACAGATGTTGAGGTGCTGCAGATGCCAAATGATATTAAGATCATTCATTATCATGAGTGCTGAGTGTTAGATTTCTGTCACCAGCCGTTTGTGCGCTCCAGGTCTCGGCGTCCGCCACAGACAGGCACTCCAGCGTCCGGCTTAGTTCCAATGCCTGCTGCTCCCCGTCCGTTAGGACCACCTGGTGTGGCGGGCCCAATCCGGTCCTTGCCCTCTCCTGGGCATTCTGGCATCTCTTCTCTTATCAAGGCAAAACACAGAGAGGCATGATTGAGTGATGGTTGCATGGTGACTCGCTGCATGCATTGTGTGGGTGGGGGTGACCGTGAGGGAGATGCATGGGAGGGTGCGTGTGAGACATAGCCATGAGATTGTATGAGGATTGGGTTGCGTGGTAGTGTTCGAATGGGAACTGGGGCGGTGAGTAACTGCAGGCAAGGTGAGGATGATAGTTGAGCGGATGTGAGGAGTGATGCGAGAGCGTTGTGGTGGCAGTGCAGAAGGAGTTGTTTGGTGGTGGAGGTGATGTGGAAGACGGAGTGTAGGAGAATGCGTAAGTATACTCACTTTGGCTGACCTGGTTAGGTCATTAAAGCGCTTCCTGCACTAGGCCCAGGTTCGGCACACATTGCTGCTGCTGCTGACCTCCTCGGCCACCTCGAGTCAGGCCTTCTTGATGGCAGAGGGAGGCCACCTCCTCCCATCAGATGGGAAAAACGTTTCCCTCCTACTCCTCACCCCATCGAGCAGCACCTGGAGTGAGGAGTCTGAGAACCTTGGAGCAGCCTTGCCTCTGGCTTGCTCCATGTTGCCAAAATGGTTCTTTGCTGCAGGACTAGCATTGGAGGACTGCCCCTTTAAATAGAGCTCCTCCTGCTGACAGCCTGTGATGCGGGTGCGCAGGTCTGGAACGGGAAACCCGGAAGCACGTGTAAGTACATTCAATTAGGCTGCGATCACGTGCGGAGCACCTTGATTTCACTGGGCACGTTACCCACGAGCCCAGTCAACCCCCCGCTGCCAACCCGCCTCCCTCCTAATATCGGGTCCTTTTTCTTTGTGGGAACATGTTCACTCTGAACCCCTTGAATCTCCCCCTTGAATGCCTCCCACTGCTCTGACACTGATTTACCTTCAAGTAGCTGTTTCCAGTCCACTTTTGTTAAATCACTTCTCAGCTTAGTAAAATTGGCCTTTCCCCAATTTAGAACTTTTACTCCTGATCTATCTTTGTCCTTTTCCAAAACTATGCCATCCCCAATCAGTTTGAGAATAGAAGTAAATGATTTCTTAAGGTCCACTCCCCAAGGGGGAGAGAAGAGAAGTAGCTGGTTTTATTAATGGCCCAACTGGCGAATCATTGAAGAGGGATGAAATCAGAGAGCCAGCCCCCCTGGTTCCTAGAAACACAGGCCGAACAAGGGAAACGGAACACATGTGATGCTGGATTTTCCCCCATGGTCCTGCCCCAAATTGGGCTGGATGACAGCAGAAAATGGGGGAAAAGCAGATGGCCAAGCTCATTGCTGCATTCCTGCCCCGAATTCAAGTTTCCTCTCCCGTCCCAGCTGGGAAGGCCGCCTGCTGTCCCTTCGCTGTGCTTCGCGAGCTAATTCCAGAGGGAAGGTAGGCTCAGCTAGTGTCCAGATTTCCCTACTTAACCACTGCTGGGGAGATATTTCAACTTCCTCCCAAATTCCAATAGTCCTCAATCCCGTCTTCCAGCTGATCTGCTTGATTGATACCAACAATATCCTTGTGAAATGCTAACAGGCTGATACATAGGTTGTGGCGTGTATTCATATCCCCGACCAGTGGTAGTGTAAAGAACTTGATCATGAACTTGGGGCAATGCTAGTGCCATTTCAGATGAAAATCTTGACCATAATGATTTATGTAACCCATTAAATATTCAAACCTAGTCTAGTTTTGAATATTTGTTATTCTATTTATTCCTGGAACTATTTTATCTTCTTGTCAAGATAAGGGTATTCAGTGGTCAGTATGCAGCCTAGCAATAGCAAATGTTAGATGCTAACATTTAGTGGCAGTTAGTCGCTGCTGGGTGTGATAATTGCTGGTCTTCAAATATTAAATATTACAGCTATCACATTAACTATTTTAATTCCTTAAAAGTTACTTACTAGTTCTTGTTTCAAACATACCTTTTTGTGCAAGCTACAGATATGTTGGAAATTAACAGCATTGATGCTTCTCTATCCTTGCCTCACATTTATTTATTCTCTTCACTTTTTTCCATTTTTCTTCCTGTGCATGTTTCTTACTAAAGGTTCTTCTGCAATCAGGAAGGCAGAATTGCTTTGAGAAACAGTCTGCTCTATGACAGCTGTTAATGCCCATCTCTGATGAGACATGATTCAAGTAAAGGTAGCTGAAGTACATCAGTTTCCTCTCCCCCCAACCTCCAGAAGGAGGTCCTCACTTTCCATTTTTCCACTTGTCTAAAGTCCAGCAATTGTCACACCCAGCAGCAGTGACAATCTAGTAATTATCTAACATTTGAGAGCTCAGGAAACATATATTCATCGAAGTAGGTGGATTTGAGTGACAGACACTGAAGGACTGTCAATTCTGGTTGGACGTATTCCTGGAGGTTTCATCACATGATCTCCCATCTCCAACTACCCGTCCCAGTTGAACAGCCTTTTTACCCATCTCCAATATTTTCATAACTAATAAGCAAAGAAAGTGAAAAAGAAAACACAATTTTTTAATGCCTCTATGATTATTCTCCCAGATTGCTTGCTACAGTGTCCAGCAGACGAATCTTCAATTCCTGAAGACTCCAGGACATTATTGAAATGTTGGCAACCCTAAGATAGCACCAAGACTCAAAGCAACAAACTTTTGCTTGGGAATTAGGTACTCAGCTGCAGAAACCAGGAGGCCACCCCTCATATTGACATTTTAAATTGAACATGTTTGCTTCAGTTTCAGTGCTGTGTATTTAAGACATTCATGTTTGCTCATTGTACAAATGGAGGATTATATTTGCCATGCAATTAAGATTAAGCCTGATCTTAATTAAATAAACGGCAATAAATTTAAAAATTAGACATCACTAATTCACAGCGACTTCCCAACATCTTTGATCCATTTCTTGAAATGGGTGGTAGAAGTTTGGAACTCTCTTCCGCTAATGGCAATTGATACTAGCTCAATTGCTAAATTTAAATCCGAGATAGATAGCTTTTAGCCAACCAAAGGTATTAAGGGATATGAGCCAAAGGCAGGTATATGGAGTTAGATCACAGATCAGCCATGATCTTATCAAATGGCGGAGCAGGGACAAGGGGCTGAATGGCCTACTCCTGTTCCTATGTTCCTAAGTGTGATGATATGTTTTTAACACTAACCTCTTTCTTTCAGACACAGTAGTGCCTCTTAAAGCAGCACCTGCTTCAAATTTGTTTTTTGCCGAAACTTCCTATGAATTATTGTAAAAAGCTGTTAATAAAAGTTGGTTACGATGTAAGTAATTTACAAATTGAATTGTTTGCAGTGATGATACTTACTTTCTCCCAGACATTTCCACTGTGAGTATTTAATCCATTTGTATGGATTCTTATCACCCTGTGAGAGGTGATTGTGAAATATTGACCATCCCAAAAAACTGAAACATTGAGAAAGAGATTCAAAACATTACAACGTAACTGTAAAATTGAATACAAAAATATTTCTATTATAGTTTGTGAACCTCACAGTTATACAATAGTTTCTATTTAACAGTAGCATTACATTTAGTTGCACGCTCAGAAAGATCGAGGGAAGTCTTCATAGTCCTAGCAACGACCCTGACAGATCACAGAAAGAAAAGAGAATGGGTGACTCTGTTTATTAAAAATAGGATATTGGTTCTGGTCCCTGGCAAGCAGCACAATGTCAACATGATCGACAGGCTGAATTATGAGGAGAGCAGAAAAAAAACACTGTTATATTCAATTTGGCAACATTTCGATTTGAATATCTCAAGAGCAAAATTGAGTTAAATTGAACTGTGTATAGAAACTTCTTATTTAGAAAAGGACTGTTTTCTTCAGCAAAAAGAAAATTTGGAAGAGGCATTCATATGATCATTCCAAAATGACAGTTCAGCTGGTTTCCTGGATGTACAACATGTTGATGCACCAATGTATTATACCATGGATTGCATTATAATTATCTAGATGGCTAATTCCTGATCTCAGAGTAAATCAAAGGGTTGGTAAACACAGGCTACTGTTGCATATCTGCTGTTGGATGGTTACATTGCTGCACTAGTATGAAGTTGGGAGCAGAAAACTTGCCTGATTTTTAACTGGGAAATAATGTGAAGTAAAGGAGGAATTAAATGGGAATCAAAAAAGAAGGCAGGGAAAAAGAAAATAAATATTCTTGTATTTCCCCAGATTTTGGCAGTTTTGGATGTTCCAGCCTATTACTTATAACACACTTTAATATGTGGTAAATCCATTTTTGCTTTAAAGATCTATTGTTAGCAAAATGTTTTATAATGTATATATATAGAAGTTCTCTCTATCATCTGGCAAAATGAAATCCAATATTGTTGCATTTAAATCAAATGGTACAATGGGACTTCAGTTTAGTTAAATGAGGGGTGATTCCATGAACCCGAGCTCCTATCAGAGAAACTGCACTCACACGGAGAATGGATGTGTGATAGGGCGACAACGCTGTAATCCCCGATTGTCCAATCTGAACTTCCTGCAAATGTAATTCCTTGCTGGGAGCACAGGATCAGGAAACGTAAATGCATGGAACACGCCATCTATCAATGTCTGCCATTGCCTTCCCATTGTGGGAGCTGCATTAGGCTGAACTATGGGCAACATTTTCTGAGCACCACACTGCCAACGGGGCCTTGCATGCAGCAAGCTGTTTATTGGAAAAGTACGGTCTTGGAAAATTTCACCCTATATTGCTTGGAAACGCCAGGCTGACTCTATCTTGTATTAACTCAGCATAATAAACAGTTCCAACCACTTAAATAATCTTTGACTGGCTGCCACAACTTGTTGAAATTGAATAATTGACACTCAGATTCAGAAATAGCTGAACCAATCACACATATGTGTGTGTCTGGAATATGTAGTTTGGTATCTCTCTCAATCCTGTCACCTTGGAAACAAACTGATAAGCCTTACAACATTTGTATTGATTTAGGTTGGGACGGTTCAGTTGGCTTTTACATGCTTTAGGGCAGATTCTTCATTGGAGTTACACCATTTCTCAGCATAACTCCAGTAGGGGTGGAAAATCGGGCAGGAAGTTGTTCCGCCGACTGGAAGTGATGGGGTATATTGTATACACCTATCATAATATGGGTTGGCATGTTGAAGTGACATGTTAATCATGGGAAAATGTCCGACAATGTACCTCCCATCATTAAGGCTAGGAATGCTGACACTGGCTGATCGATTACATTCCCTCAGCTCAGGAAATTTCTAGAGGTCATTAAATCGAGAAGAAACTAATAGTCCCTTAGAAAGACATGGGCTAACTAAAGATAGTCAGCATAAATTGGTAAAAGACAAGTCATATCTGACAAATTTAATTGAGTCTTTTGAGAAAATAATGGAATGTATTGATAAAGAAAATGCGGTGGATATTGGGGTACATTTCCAACTTGTCACCTGGGTGTAAAACTGTCATTGTGGATCGGCTGCCCATTGTAGAAGTCGCCCGATTTTCATTTCCATGCTGGAAATCTGAAATAAAAACAGAAAATGCTGGAAATACTTAGCAGTTTAGGCAGCATCTGTGGAGAGAGAAACAGAGTTAACGATTCAGGTCGATGAACTTTCGGGAAAAAAGGGCGGGGGGAACGAAATAACAAAAGGGAAGGTCTGTGATAGGGTGGAGGGCAGAAACACATGCTCTCCACCCTATCACTGACCTTCCCTTTTGTTCTTTCATTCCACCCTTCTCTCTCTGCCTCTGTACTTGCTAATAAACTGTTAAATCTCTAACTACTTCCAGTTCTGATGAAAAGTCATCAAACTGAAACGTTGGGCTCGATATTAGGAGGGAGGTGGGTTGGCAGCGGGGCGTCGACTGGCGCGTGGGTACCGCGCCCAGTGAATTCGGGGTGCTCCGCACGCGATCGCAGCCCAATTGAAGCCACTTACCTTGGCTTTCGGGTTTCGCGCTGGAAAGCTGCGCAGCGGGCGGACTGCGCACCCGCATCATAGGCTGTCAGCTGGAGGAGCCCTATTTAAAGGGGCAGTCCTCCACTGACTGATACTGCAGAAAGGAGCCAAAATTACAGAATGGAGCAGACCAGGTGGAAGGCTGCTCCCAGGTTTAATGATGCCTCACTGCAGGTCCTACTGGATGGGGTGAGGAGGATGGGGAGGACAGAGATCTTCTCCCCAGCAGACGGGAAGAAGTGGCCTGCCTCTGTCACCAT
The DNA here is from genome assembly GCF_035084215.1 of Heptranchias perlo. NCBI lineage: Eukaryota > Metazoa > Chordata > Chondrichthyes > Hexanchiformes > Hexanchidae > Heptranchias > Heptranchias perlo. The sequence continues at coordinate 36,867,221 of NC_090340.1, read as the reverse complement.
GAAGGCCTGGCTCGAGGTGGCAGAGGAGGTCACCAGCACCACCATATCACGCACCTGCATACTGTGCAGGAGGCGCTTCAATGACCTAAGTAGGTCAGCCGAAGTGAGTACACTTACTCATTCCCCTACACTCCATCTGCCACATCACCGCCCCCACCCCACATCTCCTTCTGCACTGCCAACACTACTCTATCACACCACTCCTCACACCCACTCAAAGCTCATCCTCATCTTACCTGCACTTACTCACCTCGCCAGTACTCATCCCACCACTACCACTCAACCCAATCCTCATACAATCTCATGGCTCTGTCTCATACTCAACCTCTCATGCATCTCTTTCACGGTCAGCCTCACCCAACCTGCCACTACCTGTGCTGCAGCCACAGGGCATGCATCACATATGTGTAGTAGGAAGCGTAAGGCAAATGTGTCGTGAGCATGAAGGGGATGCACAAGGGTGTTTGAGGGTTTGTCATGGTTTTTACTTATATTTGATTTCTGATCAACTCACATTACATATTATATTGTCACCACTACTGCCACGTCTTTGCAAATCTTGTCTGGTTTGTGCAATAATGCCCTTTCCTGAGGATTACCATGAAGACCCACAACCGATGCCACCCATTGTGTCACTGCAGAGTGGGTGTAGGTGTATTTGCAGGGCTCTTTTGTGCAGACGACTGAGAGACGTCGGCGATGTCCCCGGTGGCACCCTGGAAGAATGTGGAGGAGAAGTTGTTGAGGGCAGTGGTGACTTTGACAGCGACAGGTAAGAAGATGGTCCTCGGGCCAGTCGGGAGCAGCTCGGCATGAAGGAGGCTGCAGATGTCCACGACTACATGTCGAGTACCACTCAGCTCCAGACCTCATTACAGCCTTGGTCCAAACATGGACAAAAGAGCTGAATTCCAGAGGTGAGGTGAGAGTGACTGCCCTTGACATCAAGGCAGCATTTGACTGAGTGTGGCACCAAGGAGCCCTAGTAAAATTGAAGTCCATGGGAATCAGGGGGAAAACTCTCCAGTGGCTGGAGTCATACCTAGCACAAAGGAAGATGGTAGTGGTTGTTGGAGGCCAATCATCTCATCCCCAGGGCATTGCTGCAGGAGTTCCTCAGGGCAGTGTCCTAGGCCCAACCATCTTCAGCTGCTTCATCAATGACCTTCCCTCCATCATAAGGTCAGAAATGGGGATGTTCGCTGATGACTGCACAGTGTTCAGTTCCATTCACAACCCCTCAGATAATGAAGCAGTCCGAGCCCGCATGCAGCAAGACCTGGACAACATCCAGGCTTGGGCTCATAAGTGGCAAGTAACATTCGCGCCAGATAAGTGCCAGGCAATGACCATCTCCAACAAGAGAAAGTCTAACCACCTCCCCTTGACATTCAACGGCATTACCATCGCCGAATCCCCCACCATCAACATCCTGGGGGTCACCATTGACCAGAAACTGAACTGGACTAGCCATATAAATACTGTGGCTACGAGAGCAGGTCAGAGGCTGGGTGTTCTGCGGCGAGTGATTCACCTCCTGACTCCCCAAAGCCTTTTCACCATCTACAAGGCACAAGTCAGGAGTGTGATGGAATACTCTCCACTTGCCTGGATGAGTGCAGCTCCAACAACACTCAAGAAGCTCGACACCATCCAAGATAAAGCAGCCCGCTTGATTGGCACCCCATCCATCACCCTAAACATTCACTCCCTTCACCACTGGCGCACTGTGGCTGCAGTGTGTACCATCCACAGGATGCACTACAGCAACTCGCCAAGGCTTCTTCGACAGCACCTCCCAAACCCGCGACCTCTACCACCTAGAAGGACAAGAGCAGCAGGTACATGGGAACAACACCACCTGCACGTTCCCCTCCAAGTCACACACCATCCCGACTTGGAAATATATCGCCGTTCCTTCATCGTCGCTGGGTCAAAATCCTGGAACTCCCTTCCTAACAGCACTGTGGGAGAACCGTCACCACACGGACTGCAGCGGTTCAAGAAGGCGGCTCACCACCACCTTCTCGAGGGCAATTAGGGATGGGCAATAAATGCTGGCCTCGCCAGCGACGCCCACATCCCGTGAACGAATAAAAAAATAAAAAAAAAAGAGTGACTCTGAGCCTCCATGTGCACTGCTGCTCAGTGAGGTCCAGGGAGCTGAGCCTCGGTCTGTGGACCCTGTGGTGAGGGTTGTGCCTTCTGCGACGCATCTTTCTCTGCGGTTGCCCTCCCTCCTGCTGTGCAGGTGGATGTGTCACAGCACTGTGTTGTGCAGCTCCACGTGTGACATGGATGACATGGCCGGCAAGGCTGGTGATGCTGTTCGTCCTCCGATGAGGTCATGACCGCAGCTATGGCGGCCCCATCCACAAGATGTATGTTTCCGTGGGTCCGCAAGGTAGGTAAATGTGTCTGCACACCGGGGTTGAGGTTCCAAGTTGATGAATTTTATTGTTAGGAGGAGGGTGATGGAGGCCAAACTTTGTCCAAAGTGACAGAGAGGCCTCCTGCAATGAGTGAGGGTCTCAACCCCCACCTGTCAAATGGACCTTTGCAGCTCCTACAGGCTGGTGGCTGCAACACGTCCATTTCAACTGGGAGTGTTTTCCCCAGTATGGGAAACACGCTCAGTTGAGATGAAAATTCCACCCCTCCTAAAATATCCTACAAATCAGGTCTGCTAACGACCTGAAGTATCAAAATAATTAGTTTAAGTGGGATCCCTCCGGCTTTAATTGCCGGCGGGAGTCCCGCATGCGGGGGCTGCGTGTCACTGGGGAACCCGGAAGTGGGCGGGTTGTAGCCGGGCTCTGGACCCGCCCCAGGAATCCCCGATTTTCGGAGCCCCCCCGGCACGAACCCGCCAGCTTGGACGTCCAAAAATCAAGCCCATTAACTTTGCATTTCTCTCCACAGATGCAGCCTGACCTGCTGAGTATTTCCAGGATTTTCTGTTTTTATAGGCCGACCCACAATGCCAGTTTTACACTGGAACTGCAGTTCATATTCTATTTCATTGTGCAAATGGATTTTCCAAAGGCTGTTGATAATGTGCTGCATAAGACGCTAGTTGATAAAATGAAGGCACATAATATTAAATGGAGTGTGCAGCATTGATTAGAAGTTGGTTAAATGACAGAAAACAAAATAGTGATTAATGGATTTTTTTGGACTGGATGGATGAAAACAGTGGATCAATGTTAGGATCATTGCTCTTTTCAAAATATATAACTGATCTGGACTTCTGGGGAGAAGATTTGCAGAAGACACAAAAATAGGGAGCATGGTTAACTGTGAAGAAGACTGTAATCAATCTTGGATGGACGCAGACAGTTCACTAGATCGGGCAGATGTCAGATGAAATTTAACACAGAGCAATGCGAAATGATACATTTTGGGAGGATAAGTAAGGAGAGGTCACAAAATATAAAACTTTAAAAAGGAGCACAGGAACAGAAACACTTAGGGGTTCAGATACATAAATCTTTAAAAATGGGAGAACAAGTTGATAAAGCTGTACAAAAAACATATGGGATCCGTGGTTTTATAAATAAGAGGTCTAGAGAGCAAAAGGAAAGATGCAATGGCCTCCTTCTGTCCTGTGTCACAAGCCTCGAGTGTTACATTTCTCAATTGCCATCACTATATAGTGTGTACTTTTATACTGTATCATTGTTCTATAGAATCTATTAAGTTCTAAATTTTCTGGTCTATTGATAAAATCTTAGCATGCTTATCAAATCCGATCTCTGTTGTGCACTGTGATTTAGCAGCCGGATTATTTATGTCATGAATGACCATGTCCTTATTTGCAACATGACCTGTATCCTCATCATAAGATTTCACTTATGTGTTATATATTCAGAATAATGGATACAGTGATGTGATTATGAGGCTGTAATCTGTTGGGGAGTTCAAATTACATCATAAAGAGCAAAGCTCAGGCAGTTTTTAATCAAAATATAACCTCCTCATTGAGAGTGTGCTTGGTACCATGCCCTGGTAGCCATTATCTTCTACATGAACCCAGAATGGCATATCAATTACCAAGTGATTCAGATACTGTTTGGTAAGTTATTATGCACCATCAAATTAATGTTATTGAAAGTTTTGTGAATTTAAACATGAAACACTCAGGATTATACATATCTTAAAAGACTTGTGTTTCTCTTCACAGGAAGCTTGACGTATTTCAGTGGGATAGATTTTCAACTTAAAATTGACATTGCGGATCGGCCTGCCCATTATAGAAACCATCCAATTCAATGGAATTGAAAATCGGGCAGATTCTATAATGGCGGGCGATTAGCAACGCCAGTTTTACGCCAGGGCAGTAAGTTGAAAATCTACCCATGTGTCTATGACCCAACAACTTCACTGAAAATCAAAGCTGAGTATGAAAATTGCAATGAATTTCTCTATGCTTTTACATCATGCCTTTTACCATATTTTGATTGGTCTCATGCTGGTCACAATATTTTGCAGCAAAATAACAAATTATTATCTCTTTTTTACCCAAAAGAGATAAAAGATAATATAGAAAGGGATAGGTTGGCACAGACATCTTTGCAAATCAATATAACTCCTTAAGGCAAAATAATCAATGATAAATATGAACAAGCTAGGCGACTCGGATTCACATGGTGCAGATTGCAGTTTGTAGTTTGTAGCCAATTTTCTCTGCAGCATAAAAACAAAGTGTTCTTTATTTCTCTCTCTAGCTACTCCTGCCCATTTCTTCTCTGTGCCTTTCTTTCCGTTATCTGCTCTTTCTCTGCCTTTTAATCTATTCTTATTTTTGCTCCATCTCACCTCTTATTTTATTGCCCTCTTCCTTAATACCTTACATTTCTCTTTTTCTATTTGTAGTTATATTTAAATACATTTTCTTCCTCCTCTTATTTTACAATGATATTTCCTCCTTCCGTTCAGGCTTTTTCACCCACACTCACAACATCCCCCATTAGCATGTTGGCTCATCCTCCCCTTAGAAAAACATTGCTCGTATATTTGGTGCCTCCCACAATGGCTCTGCAGCGATCTGCAACTTATGCATTGCCTGTGGAGTGCCTAATTCTTTTTATTTTCAGTTTTACTTTTTTTGCTCACTTCTCTAGCTTGTTTTCTCTTATTTAAACTCTCCACTCCACCTCTTCCCCCCCCCATTTATTATTTAAAACTCTATAAATTTATTCTAATCACAGATTTTTTTCTTTCTTTTCAGTGTCCCCATGAACCTCCCGTTACATCTTTCTCTGTCTTCCGATTCTGTTCACTAGTTTCTTGCTCTGTAATATTTTACATAGATTATAAACTTTACTCTTTATTTTAACTATATACTAGAAGTTACTAATAACCACCAAAATTAATTCCAACATTGCACTTTCCATTAGTTACATGGCTAATTTTCAAGCTACTCAATACACAATTTATTTGAAATTACCTCGCCTCAATTCCTACAGCTACCTGTTACTACCTCAACCAAATGCTCAATTAAATTTCTGCTTTTCTCCCCTTGTTCTGTGTGCCCTAAGGCCTTCTTTAATTGGACTGACTCCAGCTGAGTCAGCAAGCAACTCATCTTCAAATGTGTAGAACCCAATTGTGCAGAACTATTTAAGATCCTCGATATATGTATCTGCAAATATTGTGCAATCTGTAATGTGACGTATCGCGGAATGACCTGAGAAAGAAACTTTTGCACAGTACGATAAGTAACTTTAAATAAAACCACTTGGGTGAGTTATCAGAGAGGAGGGGAGAAGAAAAACAATACAGACCTGGAGAGACACAAATAGGCAGCCGGACATGGTTGTTTAGGAATTAGTCTATGTAAGCCAGACAAAATATGGGTAATTAAATATGCTGAGGTTTCAAAATAAGTATTAGAACTATCCAAAGTTATTAATGAAAAGCAAGAATAAAGTTGAAATCAATCTTCTCTTTTTTCCAGCTTATAAGAAGTTTCTATTTTACTTATGTTAAACTTCTTGCCTTTAAGTCTGAGGAGAAACCTTTCAAACTATAGCAATTTGCAAAGCACCAGAATGGCAGGGCAAAACTACACTGATGGCCAAAAGGAAGAACAGTTCCTTTGCTTGATATGTTGAAGATAGTGCAAATCCTCTAGAGGAAATCATTATTCACACCACACCAAGATGGACGGTCCTCAGATTTACACTATGCTAAACTTTTCAGGCGGTAACCGTACATCTGTTCAATGGCATTCCATGATGAACAGAGACAGCTCTTTTTCTTTAATTTTACCATTTTTTTGCTTGAATAGAATCTGTTGAGGTAGAGAGGCAGAGGGGTTTAGTGAGAGAATTCCAGAGCGTGGGGTCTAGGCGGCTGAAGGCACAGCAGCCAATGGTGGGGGTGAAGGAAGAGGAGATACACAACAGGCCAGAGTCGGAGGAACAGAGAAGTTGGGGGGTGGTGGGGGGATTAAAAGGCTGGAGGGGGTTACAGAGATAGGGAGGAGCTAGGCCATGAAGGGATTTAAACATGAGGAAGAGAATTTTAAATTTAAGGTATTGGAGGACCAGGAACTAATGTAGATCAGCAAGGACAGGAGTGATGGATGAGCAGAACTTAGTGTAGCAGTACGGGCAGCAGAGCTTCAGATGAGCTGAAGGGGGCCACTTAAAAATTAAACAAAATGTGTGGCCGAATCTTCAGAGGCCCAGGCCTCAATTGTGACCTGGACCCCTTGGTGACCCCATCTCTATCAGTGATCAGGAAGGTACACTTAGTCTGACCAAACTTACCACTGCTGACGATACGTTAGGTCCATTTCAGGCCGTGGAGTATTGGAATTCCTGAAGTAGGGATTCTTCGCCTCTGGCCCTGCCCCCTCATGATAATGGGATGTGTGTGGGCTGCCCCAAGCAAGGCCAACCCAGAAACTATGGCACAAAGCCAGGATCTGGACTATCTTGTTCCCAGCCAATTGGACAGTTATGGCCAGAGCATACCAGAACGGCCATGGATTTTCAGGGACTTTATCTTCTATTCAGGAGATGGCAACTGATGATTTTTTCGGGCCTTTTGGCTGTGGAATTCCTTCTAACATTTCACTGAGGTGTAAACTATCACATAAGAACACATTGTGCATTACATGGTTCAATACATCTTCTAACTGATAATGAATAATGCCACAAGCGATCTGTTAGTTATTAATAATTGTACACGTGGGTTTCAGCATTTACATATAAGCTTTATCAAAGATGTTCTACAATGATCAAGACTGCAGTCCTCATGAACTTACTTTGAAAGTACTTTATTAATGGCTTTCAGTTGTTGCCATGGTAACATGTCAGCTTGTACTGCAAAATGCCAAGTCTTTAAAGAGGTTCATGTAACTGACATCATCAACTGAACTGTGCCATTTATTTCCAATTAAGGATAACAAGACAATAGCCATTGCAAGAATATTCCTAAAATACATTGTTATTCACATTAAGGTAATACAATCTGATACAGAAAGTATTGCTTAAGAGTGCAATCAAAGATGGAGTAATGATTTATCTTTCCAATAAAACCTCTAGTAGTTGTTGCAACAGCGTGCTCATTTGGCAGTATCTTGATAATCTTGTATCATTGAGAAACTAAATTGAATTTGAGGCGATGGTAGGGAAAATGAAAAGACTTATTAGATCCATGCTACTGGTTGTGAAAGGATACCTGTGAGCTGTGTATCAAATGCTAAGACATGGGTTCATACCACCAATTCTTGAAATGGAGTGTTCTCAATTTATGCCCTGCTGTCAAGAAGAGGGTCCGAGCTTCCTTTCTGCTGTAGTTGTATAAGCCCACTGCTGAGAACAGTCTGACTCTTAGTCACAGTTATATTGCCTTCTCACTCAGCTCTCGTACTGGGGAAAGAGAAACGTTGTGCACTTTAAACATAAGAAAGGGGTTCTGTCTACTGGCCTCTGACTGCAAAGAACATACTCAAGAAATATGGATCATTATGAGTGTTGACTATACCCAGTATTATTTTTCAACAAAATACCATTTTCCTCTCAACTAAATTATTATAAACTGTCTAGTTTTATCAAGCTGAAAAATCCCTCTCTTTTTGTCAAGTGATGGAAAACCACACTACAAAACCTGGCAGCCATAACTGTAGTGGTCATTATTGGTAAGGGAAAAATGCTAATAATGATAAGAATGTGTATACTGTGATAAAACCTGAATAGAAGGCCTCACAAATTGATAAAATAACCACAGACAAAAGCTGTAACACACTCCCAGGGCATTGTTCTTTACAGTTTCCATTGTCATTTAAACTCCTTGGCATGTCACACACTCTTAACAAACTCCTAGTAGTTTATAACTTTCCATGTAGCATTTCATCTAATAATCTGTTTGGGTCTTTAAATTAAAATCTTTCAAAATTCTGTTTGTTTAGTTAAATATGTTTTTTTTCAAAATGAGAAGTCAGGTTTCATTGATAAAAGTTATTGGTGCCCAGTAGTTTGTAGAACAGCAGAGATAAAGAATACTTTTGCAACATATGACAAGCTGACAATTTCAGCAGAAGCTGTTCTACATTTAGACTCTAATTTGCCATATGAAACGGTGCATATATTATGGTATCAATTGTACAAATATTCCTGGTGAATAAAGGTTAACTATATTGCTGGATGTTACAACAGTGAGATACACTACTGCACAATAGAATCTTGTCAAAATGCAAGTGAAATGAAATGAATTGCATCAAAGGTCAAATGCAGAATGAATTTGATATTGCATTTTAGATTAGTATTGGTGGGAAGCTTTCTTTATAATCATGTGCTGTTGTATGGTATTACAGAGTGCAGTAAGTGGGTCAGTGTAATTGCTCTGTGATTCTCTCCCCATGGAGGCCCAAAAGCCCTACCATTTAATAAAAAGGGGGGTGGGAGTAAAATACTGTCACATCCAATTTTTCCATTGCTAATGTGCCACTCTGTAACTCCCACAAATCCCAATGTATTTAATTATCTAAGTTTTTGGTTATTATTATTTTATGTGTAGTTCAAAAGCAGTGAACATATACTGAACTAAGGATATGAAAGAATGATTGGAGGCCAGGATGAGCTACAGGGTATGATTGAATAGATGTTATGCAGAATGCAACATTCCTCCAATCCTCAGAGCGAGCTTGCAGTGAATGTAATAATGAAAGACCTATGGGAATATTTAGAAATGGAACTATTGGAGGAATTGATCAGATAGATATGAGGTAGCTAAAACCAAAATTCCACTAATATAAAAAAGTAATCAATATCTGTAACTAAAAATAATTGTGATTTTATATTGGAATTTTCATATAATATTGAATCAAAAATAAAAATCTTTGCCGGGAACTTCTTTGGGGTTTTCCTGATCGGCAGCCATAACTTTGGTGAAACCCCATTTATACTGTGTGAACAGTGCATCTACCAATCTTCCGTCAAAGCTATGGTGGCTTATACTTTTATATTAAATGTGAAGTGTACATTTTTAAACTGAAGAATAAGTCAGAGGATCCACTGAAACAGGACAATTTTTCAACTTATTCTCCATAGAAAAATGCAATCGTTCCACCTGTCTCTCCTGTTACCTTCCTTAAATTTCCTCTTACTTCAAAACTGAATGAATCCCCGAATAAATATATAACATATTTGGTACTCAAGTAGTGACATTTAGAAGTGGGATGAATTTCAAAGCACGGTTTGTCTTGAGCACAGTTCACCCTCAGTCTGTCATAATCAGTGACAAGCATAACATGCACTGCATTTAATATATTTTTCTTTGTCATGCATTTTTATTCTTGCTGTAGTGAAAACATTCTCATTGCGAAGGCAAAGAATTATGATCATAACTGTAGTGTATGTAGGGCCAACAACAGTAAGAAGCAGAATTATGGAAATGGGAGTCAAATTCTCATTTGATGATAGGTCAATTCCTATACATTTGATTAATGGTTTCATGAGTTCCTATATGACCCCAGGCTCCATCCTGGCTTTCAAATCATCATTGACTCTCAGGAGAGTTGGAAGAAAACAGCCTAGAACAGATCAGTTAATGATGAAAATGGGTTTGGTGTAGGATAGGTTGGACCAAAAAGGCAAGAATCGGTGGGGAACTACCAACCTGAAGCTCGCTTTTCTCCCCCTCCTTTCATTTTTTGTAACCATCACTGAAGATCAGAGTTGACAGTTGCTGGGACGAATGTATCCTTCTTTCCCGCTCCGCTAAGCCATGCTGAGGAGAGGCTGCTATAACGTTGGAGGGGAGAGTATGCTTTGTTGGTATGGAGCCCTTCCTGTTGGCTGGTTTAGCTCGCTATTAGGGATAGCCTGGTAGCAGGATACCAATTTGCTTTTTCAATAGCAGAGGCAGGAAGACCATAAACAGTTATTTTAAAGTTCTAATCTGATATAGAGTGCTGCAATAATGTGCAGAGGAATAACGAATGTTCTGCTACCTTTAAACATTTATCTGGTAGTTATCCATATAATACTTGTACAAGTTAAATTTATTAAAGGATAAAACCTCCTGACTTACTGTATCATCCTGTACATGTGGATGTGAAATGCAATTATTCGGATCATATAACTAAGAGATTATTACAACTTTTTAAGGCATAGCTGCTCAACTATTAGATCTTGTAACTGCAAGAATGCTTTTACAAAGTTTTTGCAGTTTTGAGTTAGTCACTGTAGGATATATATTAAAGTTCTATACAGATTGTTTAGAATTATTGACTTCTGAACCAGGCCTGCAAAATATTAGATGCTTTGGATAAAAGAATATTTTTGTGATTTATGTATAGTCTAACTAGCAAGACTGGAGAAGTAGGTAGCCTAATTCTATGTGTAAAATGTATAGAAAAAGCTACAAAATAGTTTTCATCAAGAACAAACTACTTAATTGTAGGTGGGGATATATACCTTAACCATGCATACCTTGATTTAGGATGGGCTGGCATCTTATCCCAAGTTATGACTGCATAATCCTCGCAGCTGATGTGCAAAACAGTTTTGTAACAGAAGCACTGACACCAACCATTCTTGTACTAGACATCTGTTTAGCAGACATACCTATACCAGGTGCACTTGTTCCAGACATATCTGTGCTAAACATCTGTTTAGCAGACATACCTATACCAGGCGCACTTGTATCACATATATCTGTCCTGGACATCTGTTTAGCAGACAGACCTATACCAGGTGTACCTGCACCAAACATCTGTTTAGCAGATATACCTATACTAGGTGTACCTATATTAGACATCCATACTACGAAGAAGCACTTCGAACATACAGCCTTGCCAACTGGAAGAGTATAATCAGGAAATCGTGGATGCACTCCCCACAATTTTCCATCCTACTTAATCCTGGATCCTACTGAATTTTATCGTATATCCCTGCTATAGTGGCCTCATGAGTATTAAAAAGTTTACTGTACTATCTCTTTCGGAGCAATGTAAATCAGTGCAGGGATGCACCTGGGATTTCCTGCTTTGTTCTCCTGTTGGTGAGACTCCACACCAGGCATGTGCATTTGTAACATTGGACCATTATCTTTAAAGAAAAAGAATGTAATGAATCTGTACTTTTGCCCTAAGATTGAGATGCACAACGATACAGGTATTGAAGACATTATTTGAAAATTCTTTATTCCAACTTATTTTCAGCAATATATTAATACAATTTATAAATGAATGTCTTACCTTAATTCCCATCTTTAATAAAAATAAATATTGTTGATGCTAAATAGTATTTATGGTGGGATGTGTTTATCTACTAAAAATTCTCAAAGGGAATCAAATCTAAATACCATAAAATAAAATGAGGGAACTAACCGAAGGGACCAATTTAAAATATTCACATTTCATTAGGTTTACTGACCCTGCATTATTACTTTAGAATATCAGGACTAATTTGCAGGGTTATGGGCAAAATGCTGGGATATGGGACTAAATTGGACAGCTCTTTCAAAGAGCTGGCACAGGCACGACAGGCCGAACGGCCTCCTTCTGTACTGTAACATTCTATGATTCTATGATTCTAACTGATAGCTGGCTATGGAACGATTTGTGCAGAAAACAAGCAGGAGGAATTTGTTACAAAGAAAATAATCTTAATAATAATAATTGCCATGCTATATACAGCAAGGCTTTACATTTTGTTTATTGGGAAATTAATTTACCACGCCGAGAACATTTAGAATGTGCAACATTGGACTGCTGAAAATTTCTGAAGGTCGTTTTCACATGAACATTTTCCCCTCTCATGCCTTCAGTGCTTCCTTTGCAATTTTTGAAAGGCAGTTTGATGTCACCAGTTTTTAAATTCTTCACTCTTCATAGTCTTTTTTGTCTCCACTGCACATTTTCTTTGTTTGCTTGAGAAAGGTTTCTTTGGAGAAGTCAGTCAAAGGTTTACTAATATGTGCAGAGCCTTTGTAAGATCAGCAAAGAGATAAACAGGAATGGGTGCGTAGCAGAAAGGGGTTCAAAACCTGCAGGGAAAATTAAAGATTGTTTGTACAGTACTTCAGTTTGAACAGTCATTATTGGCAATTCCTGATCATTGTAATAAATGTACAAACATGAGGTTTGGTACTAACCCACTATGCCCCGCTGATTTACGTGGAACTTGAAAATCACCCCCACTGCCTTTATCCTCAAAATATTCTAAACCAAAAACATCCATTTCAGATCCAAAGTACTAGGCTATAATCACAATGAACATTAATATAATTGAATTCTGATAATAAACAAGTAATTAGTAAAGAAATGGAATGGCTCTGTTTGGATCACAGTTATACTGTTGGATGTGATTAAACTGGTACTATTTTATGGTTATGTGAACAGGACATCAATTAAAATTTATTGAACATATGTTTATCGTTGCTATAAGTCCCTTTCCAGAACAACAAAAACAAAGATCAACAGGAAGTCAAAAACAAAAAGATGTTAAGATTTATTGGAATTCCTACAACTGCTTGATTTTTGTAATTAAAATGTCCTTATGGTGAAACCCACTTTGTTTTTTCTCTCCTACCCGTTTTCTCCCCTCATTTCCTCTCCTGATGGTATTGATTCCTTGGTGGGATTTGGTTTCCCAAGTGCTGGGCAATCTTGCCCAATGCATCATACAAAGTAATCTCTCTTTGTGTTACCATTTCAATACCATTTTGATACACACGAAGGAATGGATAATAGAAAAAGAAAAAGACTTGCATTTATATAGTGCCTTTCATTACCTCAGGATGTCCCAAAGCACTTTACAACCAATGAAGTACTTTTGAAGTGTAGTCACTGTGTAATGTAGGAAACTAAGTATGCAATGAACTGGAGAGAGTTGCAGCTTAAGAGAAGGATCCAGACTCCTGACATAACTCCTCCAATTGACTGTGGAATGAGATCCATCACTGAGATAGGTTCCCCCATCCCAAGTGACAATTCAGAATTAAACAACTTGGGTTATTTCAATAGAAATAATGTCCTGATTTCTGGACAAAGCCAGATTCCTTTTGCTATTATAACTATGACATTCGTAACCTATGGCTAAACACATTGCTGCCAGCAGCAGCTTTCCAATGACGATGAGTACAGACTAAACAGTAAAATTTTCCATAAGCATGTAATTTGCTAACAATCTTTTGTATCAATATTTTTTAAAAAATAAAAAATCAGCAACAGTACACACGTGTCAGTAAATACAGGATAAAACGTGTGGCATCTTCATACATGTGCCACAGCTTGAAATCAAAAGAAGATGGGAGTTGGAAAACATCTTTCCTTCCTTCTAGTGTTATAATTCTTGTTGGATTCACTGACCGCTATATATGGAATATATGTTGATGGCACTAATTGAAGATTTCTGTCTTCCTATTAGTTTTTGTTAGAGGAATTATTATCATACCTATCAGCTCCTCCGCCTGACCTTCAGAGAGATAGGTGGGAGAAAGTTATTTAAACAATGTTACCTCAGGTACCTATTCATCTGTTAAACCAAATTGCCTGGTGCTGCCTTCAGGCTTACTGCACTAAGCTACTGGAAAATAAAGCCCTTCTCCATTAGGCACAGGCTTCAGCTCCTGCTCTGACTGGATTGTCTTTTATTTTTAGCATTTAAATTCTTAACTGTTGCTTTATACAGTTCTAATGCTTGCAGCCATTCCTGTTTAAAGTCCACTGGATGGGAAAAATACATTGTGCAGGAGTTGGTATAAGATGCTCCTCAGAATGAAAACTACTTCAGTAGAGGTTTGGTTAAAGAATTGTTTTGAATAATTTTCTTTCATTGAATTGAGCCATGTTTATCTTAATAGGTTAGCATAAAAAAATGGTTTTAATGGGAAGAAAATTATAAGTTGTGATAGTCCCATGTTTCACACATGAATAGTTGGGCAAGATACTAGTGAGCGCCCAGCACTTGGGAAACTGAACGTCAACAAGGTGTCAATACCATCAGGAGAGGAAATGAGGGGAGAAAACAGATAAGAGAGAAAAAATAAAGTGGGTCTCACCATAAGGACATTTTTATTACAAAAATCAAGTGGATGTAGGAATTCCAATAAATCTTAACATCTTTTTGTTTTTGATTTCCTGTTGATCTTTGTTTGTGATGTGCTGCCTGGAAGGGGACAAGGTGCAAGATCTGAATTAATATCAGCAAAGATGCACGACCCTTTCGTAATCACGTCATTTTAGTTGTGCATATTAATTCATCTCCCTCGCACTATAGGGCTCAGTAACTCTTCCAAACTAGTTCTCCCAATAATGTCATTAACCTTTACTATTTAAACAAAGTTTAATATTAATTGAGTGAGCTGCTGGCACCTGTCGTGCCTCCACAGACAGCTCACTCATTTGAAGAAACTGAATATTAGGTCACTTGTTTCACCAGCAGCAGCTCAAAGGTAAGTCATGGGGGGTTGGTATGGAGCAGCAACAAAGGGGGGTCCGATTGTGAAACTATGGAGTTGTGGGGAGCACTCCTGCTACTCCTGGCTCCATAGATACATTTTAACAATTTAAAAAAAACTTACCTTTTGGTGGCGACCGCTGCTTAGGCCACAACAGCCTCTGAAGAACCTGGAACACAGCAGGCTTGGCTCTTGCTCTGCAATATCCAGTTTCCCAAAGGGGGACCAAACCAAGTGTTAATGCCTATTTTAGGTGGTCGCCCAGGACGTCTTTTAGGCTTCTTTTGGGCGTGAGATGTTGGTCCCCAAAACTGGCCCTCATTGTGCCCATTTTACACTTGTTTAAGTCAAGTAAGATGATTCACTGACATGAGAAAGCATTTTTATTTGAATTATTACATGAGAATAAATTGTATTGATTGCATGAAGTGAGTCTGATCGGAACTGTTGCTCTGTATGTTCATTCGCTGTAAAATAAAGCAGCTTAAAAATGGCCCTGTCTTACCAGGTGTTTCAAGAAGATTGGAGAGGCATGAGGAGGCATGCCTGAAAGACATGAATATCTGATTCAGATCATAACGGGGGCACTATTGTTAGGCCCCTGGCTTATGCTATTGCATAGTTAGAAATCAGGCATTACAAGCACACCTGTAAACATAATATGGTCAGACCACTTATGGGAGTAACTAGCGCCACTGTACCTGAGAGAATATTTAAGGCAAGACTCAAATTTGTAACAATCATTTTAACTCAACTGGTGAACAATGAACAATCAACAACAATATAGGACACTGTAAACTGATGGATCATTGTATTTCTTTCACAAATGCAAACAGCCCATAACTCACAAACACCCCAGCAAGTGGTGTATTATGATGGTTTTCTTCGTGAGTGAAAGTGTAAAAAAATGCACTACCACTGGATGCGATATTCTCTTAATTTCATGGCCAGTGCTAACCTTGGGGTTCACACTAGGTCAAAAGCACACAAATGCAAAGTAGTATTTTCAGGCAAGATTAACATTGTTTTTATTATCACCGATGTGAAATATGGGGGTAGATTTTTCAATTTGCTGTTTGGGCGTAAAACTGGTGTTGTAGATTGGCCGTCAGCTATAGAAATGAAAATCGATGTCCGTAACAGGTGGCTGATCCGTAACACCAGTTTTATGCCCAAGCAGCAAATTGATTATCTACCCAATGGTCTCTAGGGATTATGAAAATATCAAAATCCAAATAGTAAAACACTTACTAATTGGCTAATATAATTGAGGAATAAGCTGGTATGGCATGGGTCAGTACAAATGATCTGGTCCTTCAGATCCTATCGGAGTGCAAACTGTTGACATTGTTTCAGTAACAAAACAATAAATGCTGATATGTACTTTTAATCTTTAGTTTGTTAGCTGAGCGATTGAATATGTACTGGTGGAAAGATTTAATCTGAATGAGCTGTGGGCTTGCTTGCATCATTTCCCGCTAAGCTGTATGATCATGTAGCATGGTAACAAATGGAGGACAAGGTCTAGCTTTAAAGCCTTACTCATTTTAAGAATGTACAGTGGATAATTATATGAGATTATGTACTAAATATTCTCCATTCAGATAGAAATTTAATGGATCGGCATAGTATTCGAAATCAGTAACCATCTCTCTAATTTTCTCACATTCCAATCTATTAATCATTCTGATACACAAGGTTGCAACAAATAGGACAAATTACCCCAGCACCATCAATTGACAAAAGCACATTTAGATTTAAACCTGAAGAATCTTTTTCCAATAATCCTAACACTACTTAGCAATTTCAGATAATTCTTACAAACTCAAATTAAACCAGCTGGTTATCTCTGTGGATTAACTGATTTAGAATAGGTCAGCATATAGATGAGTGCAATAAAACAGAACTACATTTTAACCCTTTCAGCTTTTCAGCCTTAAAATGATCATCTGCATAACTTATGTATTTTTAAAAATTATCTACATTTTATAGTTATGTACAGAACTACAAAAATTATCCATAGCCAATGATTCAACAGACTCAGACTATGCAGAACCAGACAACACGAGTGGGCTTCTTGCTGGAGTAGAGAAGGGAGAGAACAATAGTGTTTTAGTTTACTCAAAATTTTCATATTTCAGCCTTAACCCTGCTCGGTAATTACCACAGCTATTAGAGGAACATGCTTCAGGATGAGTCACTTTTACATCTAGTTTGAGTGAGAATTTTGATCGTTCTGGTAATGGTTTAAGGATTTTGCATTTTTTCCTTGAATGCTGCTTTTCTTTCTTCTGCAATCTGTTGATAATAAGGAATTTAGAATATGTTCACCGATTCCAATACATTTATTAGGAGTTATTGACTGCTATTAAAGCAATCAGAATCCTAGATTTTACATGACCATGGATTACTGTCACAGAAATGAACACTTCTGTGTGGTTCATACTGAAATAGAGGGCGGAGAGCTGGGTGGATTTTGTGTTAGCATGAAACATGCTCCATTGTTTATTGTTATCATTTCTAGATAGATGAGTCTGTTTAAAAATAAATCAATTTTAGATTTTAAAATACAACTCAGATGAGGAAACAAAGAACAAACATAAATGTAGAGAAACTGGAGATGCGAATGACATCTAAGGAGCTCGCTATCACTACTATAGTTATTTGTGAGTGTTCAACATATGCACAACATAAATAAATTTATTATCCTCTCCTTACGAAAGAGACTGTCAATTGAAATTTTCAAGACTGAGAATGAAAGATTCTCATTATGTAAGAGTACCAAGGGATAAGGATCAAAGGCGGGGAAATGGAGTTGAAGTACAGATCAGCCATGATATGGTTGAATGGAGGAAGAGGCTTGAGAGGCCAATCTGAATCAAGTAATCGGCTAATGAACCATCTAGAGAACTGAGATCTGACTGAGGCCTCTCATTTCAAAAAATAAACATGCTGGAATTGTGTAGATAAATTGGAATTTTGATGTAACTGTTGAATTGTGACACTGAGCTCATTCCAGGTAAACAGACTATTCTCATGAATTAATGTCCACACACTCTTGGCCAGTTAAATTTTACCATAAGGCTTTGATCTAATCCAGTTATTTTTGTGCTCATCCAGGTAAGAAATGTTACTGACAAAGAATGAGACACTTTTCTACTTTTGGCACCAAGTATTAACACCAAGCACTCCAAGGTTGAGTTAGCATGGCCAGGTGCAGCGTGGAGCTCACTGCATATGGCTTTAACAGCCCATCTTAATCCCAATTTCAGGAAAGCACTTGCTATTACACAAATATGACTTGACGACTCATGGCTTCTCTAAGTGAGATGGCTAATTGGTGTGAATTTATGGACATTTTTTTGGACTTGTGCCTGGTAATACTGGGTTGAGATTGCTCAACTTCAATTAACATATGACAGTTACAGCCCACAAAAGGAAGATACTCTCATCTCATCACCCTGAGTTAGGTACAAATCCAGGTTGTAGCAGTGAAATGCCAAAGTGTGAACCCACCGCATTATCTACTTCCCCAATTTGTGTTACAGTTAAAACAAACTTTAAAAATATTTTACGATTTTGTTTCAGAAATTCTACTGCACTCCTAAATGGTCAAAGTTTCGGAACTGTAAGAATGTTAACAGAACAAAATGGGGGAGAAAAATTGGATAGGGCCTATTATTGGGTGGGGGTAGCACGATCCGCTATTACCCCGTGCCCAATGATCCCTGCACAGGCAGGATGAGACTGTCATGAAGCCTGAGGACATACCTTCAAGCAGCGCGTTGACAAGAGGATTCATTGCAATTCACACTTTCCACCAGCAGGGGGAGTCCCAATCTCTTAAAGGCAGGCTGTCTCTGACAGCCTAACAAAATCTCTTAAAGGTAGCTGGTACCTGTTATTTGCTGAAAATAACAGTCTGCTATCTGTACGGAGTCTGAATAGAGATCAAACATGGCACATGCAAAACACAGATGCAGGTCCCATACCTATGTTTACAAACTGATGAGTTATTGAATAAAGGTTGTGCACTACTAAATCCCACATCCTCCAATCTGCATGCCAGACCTCACCAATCTGCTGATCTGAGTTTGTACCAAATCAGCGAGAGTGCGTGCACCAAGGTTCTCTGCTGATACTCCAGAGGCCTTGGTGTAAGAGGTGGACAAAGGAGGGACATCCTATATCCATGGGAAGAAGCGGGGGGGGGGTGGGGGGCAAGAGGCCCTCTAGACATATACTCAAAAGCCAGTGGGAGGCAGTGGGGGACACAGTTAATGCCAGGCGCACAACATCATGAACATGGATGCAGTGCAGGAAGAAGTTCAATTCTTTGACATGAGTGGCCAAGGTGAGTGAGGTCAACTGTCAAGTGGCGTCTCCTACCAACTACACCACTAGCCGCATCCACTGCTCCACACACTACACCCCCACCCCATCACTCCCCTACCAAAAAAACACTTTCAATTAGTTCTCAACTCTTTTAATCAGATGCTTCTTCTTACTCTAACACATTACCACTGTTGCAAGCCGCCCACCTACATCTCACAGGCCACGCACAGTGGCAGCTATTCAACCATGACAGGAACATCACCCAGACACATGTCCTGCTTTCTTGCAGGAGAAGGTGGCGCATATCAGGAGGCAGCAAGTGACAGTGGCATTTAGCCCCTTGAGCCTGTTCCACCATTCAATGAGATCATGGTGGACCTGTGACCTAACTCCATATATCCGCCTTAGCCCCATATCCCTTAATACTCTTGGTTCACAGAAATCTATCGATCTCAGATTTAGAATTCACAATTGAGCTAGCATCAGCTGCCATTGGCAGAAGAGCGTTCAAACTTCTCCCACCCTTTGCGTGTAGAAGTGTTTCCTAACTTCAATCCTACAAGTTCTGGCTCTAAATGTTAGGCTATGTTCCCTAGCCCTAGTATTCAAGTATAGGAGGCCTCCAAAACAGTTACAAATGTCTCGGCAGCCAGAAGCAATAATCCAGCCACTAACCTGTAATTCCTGCATGGTCCCTTTAAATAGCACTGGTGGGGGATCCTCCAGGCACTCTAAGACATGTTCAGATGGTCGAGGTTAAGACTATGCGTTTAGTTGAGCGTTAAGTCCCAAAATGGTGTCTATCACTTTAAATCAGCGTTGCACACTGATTATATCCATTTTCTCCTTACCTAACAAGCTTCTGGCGTTCGTCATCTGCGCCTGCGCGGACTCCTTTACCAAAGATGGCGTCCGGCGCACGTCACGCTGGAAACGTGCGTGCGCAGCCAAGACGCCATCTTGGATGTTGGAGAGGCCGGGTAATGCTGAAACAACGAGTGGTACACGGCCCAATTTAGCGCCCAATATTTATTTTGTTTTACACACTTGATGCAAGAGGGAAAGATCCGCCCATGGTGAAAGGTTTCAGAAAAAGGATACTAAAACTGTAAAAATCACTGATCCTTATAAACTAACTAATTAAAAAACTGACACAAATAAAGACATCTTCCTTGCAGTCCTACTGCAAACTGCTGTACTTTGTTGATTATCCTGTATTACAAAAGTGAATATACATTCTATTGTTTTCTTTCCACACATAAATCTTCAATGACAATAATGCATTAAATATTGATTTGTTTCTTATAATGTTTAACAATTCTGGCAAAATATATTGATTTAATACTCAAACGTTCTTTAATTTCTCTTATACATCCTGTCTCTACCCGTTTCCCTGTGGGAGGACACTATTGAATTATATTTTGCCTTATTTGTGTTCTAAATAATTTATGTTTTAAGCACAGAAACAGATGGGGTAAACATACATTTGCTTTATACTCAGGGTTTAACACTTTAACTTCTCGTTATTCCTTACTTAATTTCCAATAATACTGTACATACAATACAATGAATAACCCTATATCTCAGGATTAGCTTGTAACATTCTCAAGAAAAACAATCAATAATGTATGCTTGCATATGTGAAAACATGTCGCAGAACAGATTTTACTTTATTTGTGCCAGTATGTGGCCTATTTTCCAGATGAAGGTGAGATTACTGCTCCATTGGTGCTTACTGGTTGCAGACACTGGGGGTAATTTTCAACTTCACAGCCTGGGTGGGTGACAAGAGCGTATTGGCTGCTCATGATATAACTTGTCCGACTTTCATCCCATTGCAATCAAAGCTTGAACAAATTCTACCCAGGCAGTGAAGTTGAACATTTCCCCACTGAGTGCAAACCAATAGAGATTAATACTGTTGATTTTTTATGAAAATTGAGGGTTGATTGGTGGGAATCCTCACTGCTACAGATTTCCTATGGTGTTAAATTCAAGCCAGAATGGACTTCAATGTTGTTTCTCTGGTAATTTTTCTACTCTTCTCCCTGCTGCCTTGAACACATTGGTTCTAGTCTCCCTCCAGTCCCTTGCCAAATCCCCACTATTTGTTTGTGAATATTGACAGTGATTGTTGGCAGGTAATTCAACCATGAGGGGCATTACAGCCTGATTCTGTCCTCACCTGACATCCATCTGTGCAGGAGGGAATGCTGGATTGCAATCATGAGCAGGAACCCTCACAGATTTTCCCCTCCTTAATCTGGGGCACTGAGTCTAATTGTAGCACCCCTAACAGCATTCCAGCGGAGATCAGCACTGACTAGGGATCAAACCTGGAATGTCACTGCTCTGTATGGCTCAATTATTCACTGGATAAACTCACTGAGCAAGTTGGGGAGTTCTAATGAGGTTTCAACAATGCACAGAGTGCTTAGAATTTAGTTTCAGATTTTAAAAAAGCCCTGGAAACATCTAGAGTCTTGTCTCCAGTTAGCAGGGATCCAGTTACTGGATCAATGTCAATTTGTTTTAATGCTGATAAAAGCATCCAGACCAAATATTCTGCCCTGGGTTTCACTGTTTCCATTTACCCTCACTGACCCTGGAACCCTAGTCAATTCCTACAAAGAGGTGAATTTAAATACTTAAATCTATAAATCATACCACCCAACAGGGAAAACTTGGGTGCAGATCATGACTTACTTTTCCATGCGGTAGGGCCTTGCAGCCACGCAAACAGAAATAACCCCATTAGCTGTTGAACAGAATGGGGGCAAATCATTTCAGTAAATAAAAAACAATAAGTTTGTGGGTAAAGTTACTGAACTGTATTAATTTGTATATAAAACAACAAATGGCAGCGAGCAAGTTCAAAGGGGTCACACAAATCCCAGGTTCATGACATAAACTGCTTGAGATATGCTCTTGTGATTCATGATGCTATCAGAATCTCTCACCCATGTAACTACTTTGAAATTCACTTGTAACCATTTATTACCAGAGAGGTAGTACTGAAACAGATTTCTATCTCCTTATATTTATCAGCATGATGTTCTATAAAATGACGGTGCCCTGCGTCTTTGGTCAGAATTGTAACTGATGACCTGTGCGGCATCCTTTTGAATTACTACCTAAAACCTGGAGGAGGAAGAGGTTACACTGAATGATTTTTGTAGAATTAAGTTGTGCAATGGTTCCATATTATTGAATTAATATTGATCTAAGAACAAATAAAATCATTATCATCAGTCTGCGTATGATGGGATGTTGTCCCAAATATGACAAAATGTTTAGTTGTAATGAATAAATCTGGTCAGTATTGAATTTACATCTTCCAAATTAAAATAAATGTTGCTCAGTGACTCCAATATTACTTTAACATTAGCAGACAACACAAAATTTAGCTACATTAAACCCCACCATGTTTGACATTTAAAAAAAGGAAGCAGTTGGTTTGATTCTTAAGGAATATTTCCATTAGCACAAGAACAACAAGTGGCTGAACACAACCAGATGGAAAGAAGAAAAGGCTATTCATAGAATATGAGATAAGAACATAAGAAATATGAGCAGAAGTAGGCCATACAGCCCCTCGAGCCTGCTCAGTCACTTAGTCAGATTGTGGCTGATCTTCAACCTCAACTCCACTTTCCTGCCCAATCCCCGTATCCCTTGCTTCCGCTAGAGTCCAAAAATCTATCGATCTCAGCCTTGAATATATTCAATGAGTCAGCATCCACAGCCCTCGGGGGTAGAGAATTCCAAAGATTCACAGCCTTCTGTGTGAAGAAATTCCTCATCATCTCAATCTTGAATGGGCGACCCCGTATCCTGCGATTATGTCCCCTAGTTCTAAACTCTCTAACCAGGGGAAACAATCTCTCAGCATCTACCCTGTCAAGCCCCCTCATAATCTTATATGTTTCAATGGGATCACCTCTCATTCTCCTAAACTCCAGAGAGTATAGGCCCATTCTACTCAACCTCTCTTCATAGGACAACCCTCTCATCCTAGGGATTAATGTAGTGAACCTTCATTGCACTGCCTCTAAGGCAAGTATATCTTTCCTTAGATAAGGAGACCAAAACTGTACACAGCACTCCAGGTGAGGTCTCACCAAAGATAAAAAAAATGTTTTACAAGTGGGTCCGTGCATTTGACTAATGGTGATTATAGTGCAGATTCCATTCATTTCTATGATGGACTATTGAACAGAGCAAGAGACGCAGAAAGAAAGAGATAGAAATATATTTAAAGCATAGCATGATATTTTGGTTCTTAGGCAAGTTTTATGTTCCCTATTCCAGAATTGAACTTGCTGGAGACTGCACTATAGTCATTTGATGATGGGTAACAATGCAATTGCTCATAATACTGTTTTTCAAATCAAGAAATGACTGTTTGTAGGAGTATGAATAATTAACATGTTCTCTCAGCTCGTGGCAGCTTGGCTCAGTCGGTGGCACTCTCACCTCTGAGTCATAGGTTGTGGATTGGAATTGCTGTCTCTCTGATGAGAGGCAAAATTGAGGTGTTAAAAGGATCTCATGTTACTATTTGGAGAGCAGCGGGCAATTCTCCCAGAGTTCTGGCCAATATTCTTTCCTCAACCAACACCACCTAAAAATAGATTAACTGGTCATTCATCTCATTGCCGTTAATGGGATCTTGCTGTGCACCCACAAAGCAACAGTGACTACAATTCAATGTAATTCCTGGTAAGTGAAGCAGTTTGGGACGATCTGAGAGATGTAATAAAATGCTGTATTTATGCACATGGGGGGAAAAATTCAATAAGGGTCCGTTTTGGGTGGTGGTAATGCAATGCACCACCACCCCATGCCCGACGGACCCTGCACAGGCAGGACGCAAGTTTGGACCCTAGGGAGCACTTAACTGCAATCAGTGTTCCTTTCCAGGCCTTGCACGTGGAATCAATGCATTTCTCACTTTTCACCATCAGAGGGAGCTCAATCTCTTAAAGGGAGAATGTTTCTTAGAAATCTCATAAAGGTAGCTGGTACCTGTTATTTGCTGAAAATAACAGTCTACTGTCTGCATGAACAGAGATCAGACATAGCACATGTGCAGATCCCATCCCTATGTTTATACACTGATAAGTTATGTTAAAACATTGAATAAAGATTGCGCACTACTAAATCCCACATCCTCCAATCTGCACACCAGACCTCACCAATCTGCTGATCTGAGTTGGTACCAGGCCTGCGAGAGTGTGTGCACCAAGGTTCCCTGCTGATGCACTAGAGACCTTGGGTGCAAGAGGAGGACAGAAGAGGGACTTCCTATATCCGTGGGCGGCGGGGGGGCGGGGGTGGTGTGCGGTGCAAGAGGCCCTCCAGACATATACTCAAAAGGCAGTGGGGACGAAGTCAATGCCAGGCGCACAGCATCATGAACATGGATGCAGCGCAGGAAGAGTTCAAAGCTGTGACATGAGTGGGCAATGTGAGTGAGGTCAACTGTCAAGTGGCGTCTCCTACCAACTGCACCACGCACTACACCCACATCCCCCACATAGCAATAAACTCTTTCCATCGGTGCTCAACTCTTCCAATCAGATGCTTCCTCTCACCCTTACACATTACCACTGTTTCAAGCCGCCCACCCACAACTCACAGGCCACATACACTGGCAGCTATTCAACCATGACAGGCACATCACCCAGGCACACGTCCCACTTTCTTGCAGGAGAAGGTGGCGCATATCAGGAGGCAGCAAGTGGCAGTGGCATTTGCTCCTCCAGCCTGTTCCGCCATTCAATGAGATCATGGTGGACCTGTGACCTAACTCCATCTACCTGTCTAAGCCCCATATCCCTTAATACCCTTGGTTAACAGAAATCTATCTATCTCAGATTTAACAGTCACAAGTGGACGAGCATCAACTGCCGTCTGCAGAAGAACATTCCAAACGTCTCCCACCCTTTGCGTGTAGAAGCATTTCCTAACTTCACTCCTGCACGTCCTTGCTCTAAACGTTAGGCTATGTCCCCGCATCCTAGTATTGAAGTCTAGGAGGCCTCCAAAAACAGTTACAAATGTATCAGCAGCCAGAGGCAATAATCCAGCCACTAACCTGTAAATCCTGCATGGTACCTTTAAATAGCACCAGTAGGGGGGTCCTCAAGGCACTCTAAGCCACGTTCAAATGGTCGGGGCTAAGACTGCGTTGAGTTGAGCGTTAAGTCCCAAAATGGTGTCTATCACTTTAAATCAGCATTGCACACTGATTGAAGCCATTTTCTCGCTACTTTACATGATTCCAGTGTTCGTTATCTGCACCTGCGCAAACTCCTATACCAAGATGGCGTCGGCGCACGGTAGTGGTTGTTGGAGGCCAATCATCTCAGCCCCAGGACATTGCTGCAGGAGTTCCTCAGGGCAAAGTTCTAGGCCCAATCATCTTCAGCTGCTTCATCAATGACCTTCCCTCCATCATAAGGTCAGAAATGGGGATGTTCGCTGATGATTGCACAGTGTTCAGTTCCATTCACAAGCCCTCAAATAATGAAGCAGTCCGAGCCCGCATGCAGCAAGACCTGGACAACATCCAGGCTTGGGCTGATAAGTGGCAAGAAACATTCGCGCCAGACAAGTGCCAGGCAATGACCATCTCCAACAAGAGAGAGTCTAACCACCTCCCCTTGACATTCAACGGCATTACCATCACCGAATCCCCACAATCAACATCCTGGGGGTCACCACTGACCAGAAACTTAACTGGACCAGCCATATAAATACTGTGGCTACAAGAGCAGGTCAGAGGCTGGGTATTCTGCGGCGAGTGACTCACCTCCTGACTCCCCAAAGCCTTTCCACCATCTACAAGGCACAAGTCAGGAGTGTGATGGAATACTCTCCACTTGCCTGGATGAATGCAGCTCCAACAACACTCAAGTAGCTCGACACCATCCAGGACAAAGCAGCCCGCTTGATTGGCACCCCATCCACCACCCTAAACATTCACTCCCTTCACCACCGGCGCACAGTGGCTGCAGTGTGTACAATCCGCAGGATGCACTGCAGCAACTCGCCAAGGCTTCTTCAACAACACCTCCCAAACCCGCGACCTCTACCACCTAGAAGGACAAGAGCAGCAGGCACATGGGAAAATCACCACCTGCACGTTCCCCTCCAAGTCACACACCATCCCGACTTGGAAATATATCGCCGTTCCTTCATCGTCGCTGGGTCAAAATCCTGGAACTCCCTTCCTAACAGCACTGTGGGAGAACCTTCACCACACGGACTGCAGCGTTTCAAGAAGGCAGCTCACCACCACCTTCTGAAGGACAATTAGGGATGGGCAATAAATGCCGGCCTCGCCAGCGACGCCCACATCCCATGAACGAATAAAAAAAAACGTCACGCAGGAAACATGCGGCGCATCCAAGACGCCATCTTGGATAGCGGAGAGACCGTGTAGCGCCAAAACAACGGGCGCTACATGGCCCGATTAACGCCATTATTTCTTATGCTTTTCTTAGCTATTTTAAAATAACGGATCGAGGAATGTCACATGAACAAGTTAATTTTTGTACACTAATATTACAAATAATAATTCTTATGCCACTGTTTTTGAAATGACTTATTGGACGGGTGACCTGAATACGCAAACTTATCCTAGAGAAATATCAAGGAATACAGATAGAATACAGTAGAAAACAAACAGATTCTTAAGGCTTCAAAGGAGGTTCACTCCTCAGAGAATTAATTGCTCTAAAACCTGCTTCAAAAAAACCCAGAGTGTGTGCAGTTTTTTTCTGCCAAGATATATTGCTTTTCAGCTAAGAATAGTTACCTTAGAACATATGATATGCTATTAAGATGAAAGTGGTCTTCCTAATTGCTTTTCTGCTAAAGATTGTGAATTATCCAGCAGAACACATTGACAAAATGGACTATTTAATGTTTACATCATTGAAGGCCGTCTTTGGTTCCTAAAAACTTAACTTTTTTTGCCCTGTCCCATATTTTTACCACAACTTTTCTCCTTTCTCTCCTCCTCCTCTCCTGAAAATGCTGCCTTATGCTGGGACAAAGGGTGATGGCACCCCTCCAATTCCCAGTCCCATTTGTCATTCGTCATTTGTAAGCCTAGTCAGTAAGCATTGGTGGACTATTTTACCATGGAGGACATCACAGCTGAGCCTATTCCTGCCATCACCCAACATCCAAAAGGACACAGAGTCAAGCAGGAGGCACTTGACAGTGATCAGGAGTGGGCACCTTACTGATCCCTCCCTTTTCTACTTTGGGGACAATGAGGTTAATTGTAATAACTGAGATCAGATTAATCCATCACAGATAAGAAATGAAACTTGGGACCTTTCTGAAGTGTATTGTTCAGTATTTCCCTAGATTATAACAGTGGCCACACTTCAGAAGTGAATTCTGGAGTGCTGTGAAGCGTTTCGGATCATCCTGGGGCTGCGAAAGGCACTATAGAAATGCAAGTTATTTTTCTTTAAAATGCCTTTACCCACTGAACAATCAATGGAACCTCCAACCCACAAGTGCAAACTAGTGATCTTAGGGATGAAATTCGACTTGGGCAGGGACGTAAAATGGGCGCTATCCCGTCGGCCACCTGCTATATGCCCCAACCCAAGATTCAGTTCCATTGATTTTAGGGGAATTGAATATCGGGTGGCATGTTTTACATCCCCGTCCAAGTTGAATTTCACCACACTTGTGTTATTTTTGGAAAGCAGCATCAATACTGCTGTGATCCATCCACAAAAGATTATGCATGAAATTTATTTGCAGTAGCTCAAATCTTTAAACTCTCAGTAGGCGCTGCAGTAATGTACATGCCTCATTAACTGATTTAAAAAAACCTATATAAATTATCCCACACTATATAATGAAATTATTTAGTGTAGGATGTACATAGACCTTTTCTTAATAAAATTGGAAATTCTTACCAATTTACATTTTACATTTATAACATGCCTCAACACATTCGCCACAATTAAACTTCCACGATTTCACACAATAAAGACATTTCCTTCATTTTCCCTATATGTGTCTTTCTGTGAAGAGCCAAGTGTAGAGAATGCTGCAGGAAATACATATCTTCAAAATATAACTTTTTGAGAAAACAATTATAACTTTGAAAGAGTTGATTTTAATCTCCAAACAAACCTGAATTTTAATTTTGAGTTAAACACATGAGTTTTCCTCAGGGCCAATTTTAACCCTGCTGACTCGGTGGGAGCACGGCGAGTGGTCAGTTAAAATGGCCACAGCGACTTACCCCCTCCAATCCTGCTGCATTCTTGCTGGTTGTGCTTTTTTGAGCAGGCGAGAGGAACACCTGCTGGAAGGCTGCGGGGTCCTTCTTTACATGTGCAGATGAGGTCATCGGGGCCCAACTGCAATTTTAATCTGAGGCCTGTGTGGGGACGTCGTCGTGGCTCCCTTGTTGCAGAAGGCCGGACGGTTTACCCTCTACCTTGGCCCCCGGCTGTATGACTCCCACCAAGGAGCTCGATGGGCAGCTTTTGTTTGTTTTCATTTGATTAACACTATTAATACCATATATTCCATTTAGACCATTAGTTGATTTCAATTTGATTAATTTGATCATTGTAGCTTTATAAAGAGGGATGATGCTATTCGTGAGGACACAAAATAGCCAAACAAAACTTGTAATTTCCCTTTTCTTAATTTTCTTACATATTAATTGGATGAAACAACCAATTAATAAAATCTGTGATTCCCACACTTACTATTTATTAAGAACCTCTTCACCTCATTAAGGCATCAACACAAAGGTGGGGAGCATAATAGAGATCTTGGTGGGATAAGTGCAGTTTATTATTAGTTTTAACACCAGTTCAGTTCAGTTGATCGTGGACAAGCCACTTCGTATGAAAGCAATCTTTCAGCTTATACACAATTATGGAGAATATTCCAGCTGGTCAATGTGAACATTCCTTGTTTTCTTAGTAAAGTTCAATTTCACTATAGTACAGAATTGTGCAGTCCTACAAACTACATGAGGGCATATTGCTTCTTATCTCTGACCAACAAAAATCCTCTCAATTACAAGTTGCTACATTTAAATTATCTGATAATTCAACTTCAAAGGATTAAATTTCCACTTTGTTGTGTTATTTATGTTGTTTATTGGATAATTCAAATATTTTTAGTGAAAAAGGTGATTGAATTATCAATTCACTACAGTAATTTCTTTGATGTTCTTGATGATCAATACTCAAGGAAATGAGAAGAATGATACCAAACACAGATATCCTTATTAAATGGGTTTGCAGTTGTTCAGATTCTGTTCCAGAACAAATACATCCAGGGTGAACCATTCTTCTGGAGGGAAATTTTTAAGTTCCACTATAGGGATTTGTGCCCCTAAACTTTGTCCTTTGGAACTCAAATTGGAGAAGACCACTTTTACACTGCAGTCTGTGATCTGCAGTATGTGTCTGAAACCATCAGGTGCGGGCATTAGACAGTTAATGGCAGTCGATTCGATGTGTCATCTCTAGCTAAAGATGGTACGTGAATGCACCTCTTAATAATCAAAATAATTTCCCTTATCTTTAATGATTTTGCTTAGCATAGCTCCTCAATTGGAAACAAAAGAATAAAGTATGAAAAATAAAAGATTGATTAGTGAAGACTTCAGAAGGAGAGGACTCATTGAAATCCCATTGGAATGATGCATTTTGGTAGCACCATAAAGGTGAGTGACCATCCTCAGCCTGAACAGAATTGTGTGCTGTAGCATAGCAACCCAGGTTCAATGAGCAATGTAGAAGAGCATGCCAGGAGCAGATCCAGGCGTACCTAAAAATGAGGTGCCAACCTGGTGAAGCTACACCACATGCATGCTAAACAGCGGAAGCAACATGCTATAGACAGAGCTAAGCGATTCCACAACCAATGGATCAGATCAAAGCTCTTCAGTCCTGCCACATCCAGTCGTGAATGGTGGTGGACAATTAAACAACTAACGGGAGGAGGAGGCTCTGTGAGCAACCTCATCCTCAATGATGGCAGAGTCCAGCACGTGAGTGCAAAAGACAAGGCTGATCTTCAGCCAGAAATGCCGAGTGGATGATCCATCTCGGCCTCCTCCCGATACGCCCACCATCACAGAAGCCAGTCTTCAGCCAATTCGATTCACTCCACGTGATATCAAGAAATGGCTGAGTGCACTGGATACAACAAAGGCTATGGGCCCCGACAACATCCTGGCTGTAGTGCTGAAGACTTGTGCTCCAGAACTAGCTATGCCTCTAGCCAAGATGTCCAGTACAGCTCCAACACTGGCATCTACCCGACAATGTGGAAAATTGCCCAGGTATGTCCTGTCCACAAAAAGCAGGGCAAATCCAATCCAGCCAATTACCGCCCCATCAGTCTACTCTCAATCATCAGCAAAGTGATGGAAGGTGTCGTCGATAGTGCAATCAAGCGGCACTTACTCACCAATAACCTGCTCACCGATGCTCAGTTTGGGTTCCGCCACGACCACTCGGCTCCAGACCTCATTACAGCCTTGGTCAAAACATGGACAAAAGAGCTGAATTCCAGAGGTGAGGTGAGAGTGACTGCCCTTGACATCAAGGCAGCATTTGACCGAATGTGGCACCAAGGAGCCCTAGTAAAATTGAAGTCAATGGGAATCAGGGGGAAAACTTTCTAGTGGTTGGAGTCGTACCTAGCACAAAGGAAGATGGTAGTGGTTATTGGAGACCAATCATCTCAGCCCCAGGACTTTGCTACAGGAGTTCCTCAGGGCAGTGTCCTAGGCCCAACCATCTTCAGCTGATTCATCAATGACCTTCTCTCCATCATAAGGTCAGAAATGGGGACGTTCGCTGATGATTGCACAGTGTTCAGTTCCATTCGCAACCCCTCAGATAATGAAGCAGTCCGTGCCCGTATGCAGCAAAACCTGGACAACATCCAGGCTTGGGCAGATAAGTGGCAAGTAACATTCGCACCAGACAAATGCCAGGCAATGACTATCTCCAACAAGAGAGAGTCTAACTACCTCCCCTTGACATTCAATGGCATTACCATCGCTGAATCCCCCACCATCAACATCATGGGGGTCACCATTGACCAGAAACTTAACTGGACCAGCCACATAAATACTGTGGCTAGAAGAGCAGGTCAGAGGCTGGGTATTCTGGGGAGTCAGGACTCACCTTCTGACTCCCCAAAGCCTTTCCACCATCTACATGGCACAAGTCAGGAGTGTGATGGAATACTCTCCACTTGCCTGGATGAGTGCAACTCCAACAACACTCAAGAAGCTCAACACCATCCAGGACAAAGCAGCCCGCTTGATTGGCACCCCTTCCACCACCCTAAACATTTACTCCCTTCACCACCGGCGCACCGTGGCTGTAGTGCGTACCATCTACACGATGTACTGCAGCAACTCGCCAAGGCTTCTTCAACAGCACCTCCCAAACCCGTGACCTCTACCACCTAGAAGGAGAAGGACCAGGGCAGCAGGCACATGGGAACAATACCGCCTGCACGTTCCTTTCCAAGTCACACACCATCCTGACTTGGAAATATATCGCCGTTCCTTCATCGTCGCTGGGTCAAAATCCTGGAACTCCCTACCTAACAGCACTGTGGGAGAACCTTCACCACACGGAATGCAGTGGTTCAAGAATGCGGCTAACCACCTCTTTCTCAAGGGCAATTATGGATGGGCAATGAATGCTGGCCTTGCCAGCGATGCCCACATCCCATGAATGAACAAAAAAAAAGCAACAGAAGCAATTCTCCCCCAACTGTGGTGGTTACAAAATCTCAGCACCCCTCCCCCCACCCTCATTGTGCATTAAAACATTTACTAGACAAAGTCATTTTATCAGCCTTTTTATCATTCCTTCTTATTTGCTGAACATCTCTTGCTTGTACACTTTGGCATTTTTCTAAGCATTATTTAATCTATTTTCAGCTACCCCCTATCCTTTCAATGGTGACGACTTCTTTTATACCTTACTTTGGTACAATTTACACCTTCTTAATAATCCACTTAATTCCTCCTTCTGTTTCCATTTTTTGTGCTGTGTACTCCAGAATCTCTCAGCCTGTCGGTGGGTATGCTCGTGACTATGGTACTGGATAAGCAACCCAGAGGTCAAATCCCATCAAGTTGTGAAATTGACTTTAATAAATCCAGTAATTTGTGGGTTGGCACCAGGAAAAAATGGCCATGAAAGCTGCGGATTGTTGTAAAAACCCAACTAATTCACGAATGTCCTTCAGGGAACCTGCTACCCTTACCTGGTCTGGCCTACATGTGACTCCAGTCCCACAATATGTGGTTGACTCTAGATGCTCTCAGGGCAACTAGGGTGGGCAATAAATACTGCCTTGCCAGTGGCACTCACATCCCAAGAACAAAAATATAGAAAAATTACCAATGAGCTACATAAGTAGTGACCATCTCTGAAGCATCTCATATCAATACAAAGATAATAAGCCTTCTGCCCCCAGCAGGACATACATCAGGACACACTGGTGGCATGAATCAGAGCCAACATTGCACTATCAGATTGAACCATTACCTCATTCCAATCTGATCAAAAACATAAAACACTTACTTCTTTGTTTGTTTTCTAATATTCTGGACTGTTCCAAAGGAAGCTAGCAGAATACAAATATGTTCTTATATTTGCTTTTAATGTAGGTGAATGCATACAATAAAAAAGACATTTTCCTTTCTACCTAGATTAAACTGGCTTGGTGTGGGACTAGGTCAATATTTTGGACATTTAGAAACAGAACAAATGGAAATCTTACAAAATAAGACATTTGTTCTGTCAATAATAAAGGAATGTTGTGGTTAAACCTACTTATCCAGGAATATGGGAAGCTTGGTCCTCACTGAATTTTTAGTAATTGAGGTACTGAAGATATGCCCTTTAAAGTGATTACATTTACAATGTGGCAGCAAAACCATTCCTCTTAGATTGTATAACACCGAATATAATTGTAACAAAATATAATTGAAAGGCCTACCAAGTCCTCTCCCAAATGTGTAATGTTCTTTGCAGCAAGTCAAAATAAAGGTGTATTCTCTGTTCTCTGTTCTGACAGGGCAACTCATTTGTTTCCTGTTGTGATTTTTTTTTACCTTTAGCTAGATTAGTTTCTAGGTAAGACCATTTGACAACCACTTCACCATTACCCTAGATTCCAGTGAATGTAAAGTTAAATTCTGTTGTTAGGCTTTATGTTGTTAAAAAGCAACGTCTATTGACTTAGATTTTACTGAACCGAAGGTACCATTATGATATTATCTTATTCCTTGTTTGATAATATTAATAGATGAATTGAAACTCTTAATATCATTTCAAACTAGTTGATACTATTGAAACATTTTTTTGTTATTGTAATTTTGTTCCTGTACTTTCTCCACCCACATTCATACTATACACAGAATAATGGAACACACCAGTATGTCAATGCCGCTGTTGGGTCAATTCCACCAGGAGAAATGCTGGAATGATATGGGAAGTGCTCCTTCCCTGGATGGCTTACCCTTCCTCCCAGAACTTGTCTAGAAGAAATTTTAATGCAAATTCCAGTCACACCTCAGATACATTTTCAAATCTCCCACATGAGTGTTTAATTTCAGCAGCGAGGAAAAAAATAATTAGGTCAGCTCAACTCATGCCTGGATGATGATCAGGTTGGCATTGAGGTGGACACGAAGACTGTGTCCTAGACCATTAATCACTCTCACCTGGAGGAGGGCCATGTTGAAAAATCAAGAAAAATATAAATAATTAAGTCGGTAAAGGAATGCCTAAAGTATTGATATTATTATGCACAAAAGAGTGTCTCTCTCCCTCAGGCTGTTTAAGATATTGCGTCTTTATACCAAAGGCTTGTTTTCTCTAACATTCCAAGACTTCTTTGACTGGTGTTTCCTTTCTCTCCCATCACTATACTGCAAAAATTACCCTGAACCTAAAAAACAAAAAAAAATGACATTAACTTCAAATGAATTCACAAACTCTTCCATCCAGGTGCATGCCAGCAGTATCTGTCCTCCTGCTAATAAGAATTCCACCACCCATCTAACCAGCTGAGACAACTTCTGCAAATGATCCGGCTCTTACCACAGTGTGGAAGTTGTTAGGTATCAATACAGCTTGCATAGTAAATGTGTTAGATCACCTCCAGCCAGGATATACAATTTAAGGAGTAAATTTTCATCTTTTCTCAAAGTAGAAATCTCTACTTTTCTCAAAGTAGAGATGATTTACCCCTAAACGTGTTAAAAGAAGTGTCAGAAAGAGAATGTCACAGACAGTCCTGAAACATTTTATTCCCAATTGTGAGGCTGACCATAACTCACTTGTAAATTCATTTCATTTTGAGATGTTGGGTCAGCCTTGAAATAAAAAAAGTGTTTCACAGTTCACCATGAACAAGGCCACTAGGTATTTTCCTACATTACAACTGTGACTACACTTCAAAAGTACTTAATTGACTGTAAAGTACTTTGGGGCATCCTGAGGTGCTAAATAAATGCAAGTATTTCAAGGCTTTTATTTTGCTTTCATAGAAAAATAAATGGAATTGTGGACTGTGATCCCTTAAACACCAGTAACAATCCCAGAATCCTATATAATAAAATGCAATGTGACTTAATTATCGTAAACCAGTGCCCCTAATTATAGGAAATAGCAACCCTTTGACTTTTATAGGCAAGAACATGGATTTTCCATTTTCACAGAAACTGGATGGAATTGCACAATGAGAAACCCATAAAATACCAGTAAAAATCCAGGAATCCCATTATAAACAAAACAGAATTTGACTTATTCAGTCATTGTAAACCAGTGGCCCTAATCATAACATATCCTCTATGCATAACATTTCTTTATAGGTAGCCAGGCAGGACTGATGGGAAGAATATTGGATTCCCAACTCTGAGCGTTGTGTATGAATCTCAGTCTTGAGATTTAACGCTCTTAACTTGCTTGTCTTCACGAAGCAAATTTTCAGAGTTTTGATAGTTCTTAGTTGGACTACGAGATGGCAAGCGCTGCTCCAATTTATGTGGAAGAGATATGGCTATGAGGAGGCCTCAGATCTAGAACATCCTATTCTCCTAAAGGTGAAAGTATGGCAATGAGGAGATGGTGGAAGGGGGTTTGGAAAGCAGACAAAGTTGGGAAAGCAAAAAAAAATGACCTCAGTTGAAATGAATGTAATGCTTTAGATGCAAAAAATATAATTTTCTAATGACTGAAAAATCAATAGGCTTCTATAACATTCCCAGACACAAACACATATAGACATGCACATGTGCCTACATACAGATGTCCCAAAGCATTCAATTTGTTCACGTCACCTTTATTGAAAATGTGAGGCTGAGTCAGTAACTTTTGGCTACGCAAACACCATAACAGAGAAATAAAACAAAGCATGTAATGACTTTAGCTAAGGTGAACGTGAGGTTTTAAACTCTGGCAATGTTATTTTCAAAGAAGTCAAATAGCCTTTTATTATTCACCTTACCTGAAGTTAATGTCTGTGTTGGTTTCCCACCTGTATGAAAAGCAAATACATGATAATGTTTAAGCAGCTACTGTCTGCTCAGTCTATCTCAGAACTTTAACTGCACAGTTTCTTCCTCTTGAAGTTCCGGTACTCAATACCATCCATTTTGAGTACAACAATTTTGAAAAATGCAAATGCTCTTCCTTAATCTTTTTTGGCGAGTTTTGTTCTCACAAAGGTGGAGAATGTCAGATCAGGGAGGAGGGGTTTTAATGGAATGTTGCTACACCTTTCATATAAGCAGTTTAGTATCAAGCACACAAAGGTCAGGTAGAACTTTGTCAGACACAGAGTAAAGCTCCATCTACTTTAGCTCAACTATTTTGCTGTAACCCTAACCAGAAGAGAAGCCCTATTGCATCAACACGTTTCAATTTCTCACAACAGTCATCACTTCGGTCTTTTTGAGTGTGATTGCTAATTTAATGCCAATTAGTGCTGGATTATGGACAGTTTTGTGCTGTGGGCCTATAACCGTCAGGAGCTCATTTTACTAACGACTATTAAAGTTAGCCGAGAGAGAAGACTATCATGCCATCAGCTTGGGTTGGATTCAAACACATGTTCCAGGTGAAAGGACAGTGCACTAACCCACTGTACCATTTTTGTATCAGCTATATAAAACAATCACTAGATGATTTCCTGTGAAAAGTTAATTTTCAGCATATAAGCTGCTATGGAACTATCTCAGCCTCGAAAGAATTAGGCCGAATATTGCCTCCACAACAGGGTTTTTCTAAAAACCACAGCAAGTTACATTTATCTGAAGGCGTTTCTGCATTTATGTTTGTTTCGTTTGGATGGCACATGCGATGCTTTTACATTGCGAAACCAGCTCCCTTATCCTGAGGGCAGAACTGTAGACTCACGAAAATATAGGTCTACAATTCTGCTGCCAAGATAAGGCGATGTAAACAAAGGGAACCAGAGCATGGGCGATGGCCTCACGAGATCCAAACTAAACATGAATAAATGTAAAAGCACCTCAATTTACAGCGTGTTTCTTGCAATCGTGATAATCTTTATAAAAAATCCCACTCTAAGTTGCTAGTAATCTCTGAACATTTGCCGATAGCATTTTGTTCTGGCAAATAAAAGCATCACTTTAACTTCCCAGGTGACTCAGTTAGTAAACGCATTGTTGAACTGAGTCATACAGCTCAGGTATGTTCCAGGTTTGATCCTAGGCCTGTACTGATCTCAGCTAAAGCATCAGTACAGCTGTTACAACTGGGCTCAATACCCCTAGGCTAGGAAGGAGGAAAAAATCAGCAAGCATCAATATCGAGTAACCCTTGCTAGAAAAGAAGTAATTATGGACATCAGGTGAGAAAAGGACTGGGCTCAGCTGTACTGACCAGCCTAGCAATTTTTCAAAGACAGATTATTCATATCTCTCACAAGTCTAATAAATAGCCATCAATTCTTACCTTTGGTGATTCTACCATTACTCCTTTATCTATCAACAATAATGTATGATCCATTTTCACCTGTTGATAGGCAGTAAGTAGTTCTATGGATTTGTGCTTATTATCTTGAATTTCATTAGGTTTTGAAAGTAAATGATCAGCTCTGTGATCATTTTGTGACACAACTGACCGATTGTTATGGAGTTAATGATTACATAGATAAAATAGCAAGTTAAATAATTAAAATAATTTGAAATAAATTATAAAGCTGAGAAATGCATTCAAAATTTCAGGTGTAGTACAGTGTTTCATCCAAAGGGATGTCTTGCACTGTCCCGTCTCCCAGCTGAACTGCATAGAAACTCAGGTGCAATCTTTAAATACACAATTCAACCTGCACACTTCAGCAGCAGACTGGGAGACAACCAAGCAAGTGCTTGTCTCTCTCACTTCACCTTCACATAACTTCACTACATGTCTTATCAATATTTTTTTATCATACCTTTCAGGAAGTATAACAATGGCACCAAAATGGCAGCTGAGCACAGCACCTAGCCAGAGAAGTACATAGAACTTAATTTGAGCCTCCAAGCTCTTCTAGAGGGGATTGAAGGCAAAAGGAACAGGCCCCTGAATATGGGTGCCACCAAGTCACCCAGAAATATCATTTACGCCATCCAGAGGGAGGTGGAACTGACACTAAGTGCCAACTCTCTCACCTCCAAGACTGCAGAGCTGTGCCACATAAAATTCAACATCCTCAGTAGGGCAGGTAAGGTAACACATCAGACACACTACCTTTCCTCATTGCCCAACCTGGGCACCAGCATACTCTTCACTCTCTTAAAGCAATACTTGCACAATTAACCCTTTACAATGCTCTCTGGTTAAGAAGGGCTCTAATTTGGCATCTTGCACTATGGCTATCCCAGCTTCCATTGCAGTAATTACTTACATGCACAACCTCCACTTTAACAGCCTCAGATCCCACATTTCTTATGTCACTTGTTCCATGCCACTTTTCACAGATTCTTTAACTGCTGAGCCTTACCCTTATTTACTCTATCTTCTTGCAGGATCAGTTGGCGCACAATGCCCACCACAGGCAGGGCACCAGAGGGGGATTTCCCAACTGTAAATATTTCACCCCCTTCGAGGAGAAGCCTTAAGAACTCATGGGGAGGCACTCAGCTCTTGCTGTGGAAGATAGTGAAGTTGACAGCATCTTGCAGATGCCAGGTTGCTGACTGAGCACCTACACTGTCACTCTGGCATCCCACACAGCCAAACCTTCCGCCCCTTTCTCAATCTACCCAAGGGGGGAATGCACACCCATTCTTAGCTGCACACCTTCTTTTCTGAACACCCTTCTTTAATGCACACCCTTCTTTCCTGCAGATTCACCACAGCAACAGGCAGCATAGGAGGAGGAAGATGATGATAATGATGAAGCAAATGATGAGAATCAAGCCACCTGAGTTGGAGCTGCAGGATATTGCCAGGCTTCCAAGCCATCTCCCTCATAGAACTACACCAGTGGAACATGAAAGGAGACACCAAGCTGCCCAGGAGCAAACTGACATGAAACAAGGACCACTTCAGTCCCATGTACAGAATGAGGAGCCAACCACCACCTGTGATCCTCACCCTGAGGTGGTACTTAGAAGCAGCACAAGAACAGGTATAGAAAAGCACTAGTAGGCACCCAGGGGAAGCATGGTGTTAGGAAAGAGTTGGGTGATTGTGTGCATTTTGCAACTGTTGTACCAAAATAGACTGTATATTGACATGGTGCTTTGTTATTCATGGAGAGTACAGTCATGCAGGAAAGGATGCATTATTTAGTGCTGACTTATTCACTCTGATGATGATTGCTGGCACAGTTATGTCAGGGCAAGAGGGCTGATGTGTTGTCACATGGTAAGATGGGTAGTAAATTGAGGGAATGTCCCTTTTTGCACAAGTGTGGGAGCAGGGGTTCAGGCTGTAGTGTCAAAGGTGAAATGTGTTACACAGAAGAGAAGACTTCAGAAATGATCTGTTTCTCAAGTCCCTTGCAGCAGTCACTGAGGAATCCTCTGAATGCTGGCCATCATAATGCTCTGCTCCATATAGTTCTGGATCCAACTGAGCAAGGGCCACCTCGTCAGCCATGTAAAAGTCCAGCCTTTCTTGAAGTACAATGCTGTGTACAAAGCTACAACTATTTTTGACACCCGATCTGGAGCATGCTGCAATACCCCTCCTGACCTGTCCAGGCAGCAAGAATTGTGCTTTTAATACCTGACGGTCCTCTCAATGTGCCTCGTTGTAGCACTCCATTGCTGCTTTTCAGGCCACTCTTATTGGGGTCATTAGGCATGGGAGAAGGGGGTAGATGTTGTCATCCAGAAGCTATCTGCTGAATTGATTCTTTTCTCTAAAGAGGTCAGAGAGGGACGAATTATGAAAGATATGAAGGCATCAGGGCAATTTCCTGCATATCAAGCATTGGTGTACAGGACCCTCTGATTGTTGTCAGATGCGATCTGGCCACTGAGGGAGTGAAAGCTCTTCCTGTTGATATAGTTGAGTGGATGTCTCAAAGCAATGTGGGTGCCATCGATTAGACCCTGGATATTGAGGAAGCCAGCAACCCCACAAAACTGAATGGCCCTCTCTCCCTGATGCCTTGCTGTATTGCCAAAGGTGATGAATTGGCAATGCTCTCTTGTAAAGGGAGTCAGTGACCAGATGAATGCATGCCTGTACAGCATGCTGTCTGATGTTACGTTGATCCTCGCGGCTGCTTGAAATGACCCTGTGCCATAAAAGTTGAAGGTGGTGGTCACCTTCAGAGCCACTGAGAGGTCAAGGCAGGCAAATGAGCATGGCGGGAGGTCTTCCTGCAGCAGAAAGAGATGTCCTATTGTTTCTTTGCTGAAATCCACTCGACTTATGCACAGCTCATCAGAAAGGCTCTCATAAGACCTTTGCTGCCTGTATATTCTGAGGGTAGAGGGGAATACCTGGTGTGCTGTATCCTCTTGAAATGGTGCCCAACTCTCCTCAGCTCCATTCTGTGCTGCTCTTCTCCTCTTCCATGATAATGGCATGCAATGGAATGCCCATAAAGAATGCTATACCTGCTTTAGAGAAGCCCTTACTGTGGGGAGGGGGGGGGGGGTTGGAAAGGGGGAAGGAGGGGGGTGGGGAGAGGGGGTCCAAAAATATGCCAGTGAGCTGATCCTGTCAGAAGCAAG
Organism: Heptranchias perlo; assembly: GCF_035084215.1. Lineage (NCBI taxonomy): Eukaryota > Metazoa > Chordata > Chondrichthyes > Hexanchiformes > Hexanchidae > Heptranchias > Heptranchias perlo. Next base: position 36,826,720 of record NC_090340.1, on the reverse strand, counting down.
TGCAGGTATTTGTAGTTAGAAATCCCAAATAAAACATCTTTTAAAGGGCATATCCCAGCTGTAAAAATCAGTGTTTAAACAGTGAGTCTCTTCAGGCTCACTAACTCCTCCCTTCCACGGTGATTAGGTGATCCTTGCAACTGCTGCGTCACATAAATGGGTACAGTAGTGTAGTGATTATGTTATTGGACCTGTAATCAAGAGACCTGGACTAATAATCCAGAGAACCGTGAATTTAAATCCCACCAGTTTGAGAATTTGAATTCAGTTTAAAAAAATTGGAAATAAAAAGCTGGTATCAGTAAAAGTGACCACAAAGCTGTCGGATTGTCATAAAACCCAGCTGGTTCAATAATGTCCATTCGGGAAGGAAACTTGCCATCCTTACCTGATCTGGGCTATATGTGACTCTAGCCCCACACCAATGCGATTGACTCTGAAATGGCCTAGCATGTCACTCGGTTATATTAAACAATACCTAACAACATTGTGGAAGCACCCTCACCACCTGGACTGCAATGGTTGATCACCTTCTCAGGACCACCAGGGATGGGCAATAAATGTCGGCCTTACCAGTGACCGAGAATGAATTAAAAAAATCTCAATCTAACTTACCCAGAGCACACTGGCAGTGCAAACCCAGGAAACTCTCAGCTGCTACATCACTGGCTCTCACTCTGATACGTGCAAATGGTGAATCCAGGAAGGCGCAAAAGTTGTGACTTATCTCAGGGACACTGTTTTAATGGTCGAAAACAGTCAGAAACAACTTCCAAGTGATTTTTCTTGCCAGAAAAAATTCTCGCCCCATTTATACACAGTGAATGCTCTAAAAACAGGGAGGAAACTCCTCCCTCCTGTAATTTCTAGTGCCTTCAATATTTCTTCTCCCAATTTCCTCAGGATGCTTGGACGTATCCCATCGGTTCATGCAATTTGTCCTCCTTTAGCTTAAATAACTTCTCTAATACATTCCTTTTATTTATGGCTTGGTTCCTGGAGGATTTTCAATATGAGCAGATATTTTCTACAAATATATATGGTAAAATGTGATACATTATTTCTGTAAGTTTCCAAATGTCCAGTGGTCGATATTATAGAAAAGCAGAGAACTGCAAACTACGCATATTATTGGTGGAAACAATAGTTTCATATTTTTAAATGCAAATTCAATGATGGCAAATTTACAAACTAGTGATTAGGTGTCTGCCTTGGCTCGGTGGTAGCACTCTCCATTTCTCTCATTCCAGAGACTTGAATGGAAAATCTAGGCAGCACATCAGTGCAGTACTGAGGTGGGGGGGGGGGGGGGGCTGCACTGTCGGAGGTGCTGTCTTTTAGACGAGATGTTAAACTGCAGCTCAATCTGCCCTTTCAGGTGGACGTAAAAGATCCCATGCCATTATTTCGAAGAAGAGCAGGGGAGTTATCCTTGGTATCTTGGCCAATATTTATCCCTCAATCAACATCAGATTATCTAGTTATTATCTCACTGCAGTTTATGGGACCTTGCAGTGCACAAATTGGCTGCTGCGTTTCCCACATTACAACAGTGACTACGCTTCAAAAGTACTTAATTGGCTGTAAAGGCTTTGGGAGGTCCTAAGGTGGTGACAGACGCTATATAAATGCAAGTTCTTAAATAACTCAGCAGCAATCTGTTCAGACATATTCAGGTCAATCGTGGGAATTCTGGACAAAGTAGCAGGACTCGTGAGATATTAACCGGGAAGATTATAGAAATGTAAGGCGACAGATCGTAAAACCTAGATAAAATCCATTTGGAAACGTTTCTTTGTCTCGGATATAAAATGATTAGATTAGCGCCTACTTCTGCACTGTACATCCCACTGACTTCCCACACGGTGGCGATGCAACTCTACTTACCGGAGGTGTGCTGTCCGATAATTGCTGCGTTGCCCGGGGGTGGGGAGACAGAGGCGGGGGTGGATGAGGAGGCTGCCTCGCCGCCAGAGACGGCTTCCACCACTCGCCGTTTGTCTGAGCCGGGCACCGGGGTGGAGCGCACGCTGCTCCTGCGGGGTCCGTTACTCTGAATGTGGGAGACAGCTTCGGCCGCTTGCATCTCTGGGCTGTAGCGCGCTGTGACCCGTAATATGGCCTGGGCTTTGTGTTCCTGAGTTTCGTCGTCGATAAAGTCGGTGACTCTGCATTCGTAAACGCCCTCGTCCTCCTTCTTAACACCGGAGAGCCGCAGCTTGTGCGAAATGTCATTGCCCATTACCCGGACAGTCTGCAGACAGATCAAGGGGCTGGATCAGAACACAGGGCTCCACACAACACACGAGAATAAGATCACTATCACCATCAGGGAAATGATAGAATTGAAACATATACAAACTATAAACACCAGTCAACATGAATAATGGGAGGAAATAGCAGAAAATAAAAGCAAACTAACAATTAAAACTGCAGTGCCAACACTATTAATAATCCGAATTGAAACATTGCAAAAACTAAATATGTGGTTTATCACAAAAACTATAGAGGTAATGGCATAGTTTTAATAATAACAGCACAAAATAATAGGGAAATAATGACTGGGTTTAAATATGCCAACCATGTAATTAGTTAATTTACACAATAGTAAACATTGTGGCTAAATTATACATTGGAAATAGAAATATCTGAGGATGGAAGTTTTCTCTTTTGAAGTATATCGCTATCATTGCTATCCCGCGGAATTCTGTGAACCGTGAATCAAGCGTACGGAGCAGCGAATCTCCTCTTCTGATGTGGACAGTTCGCCTCTTCATGTTACTTTTAGGGTAAATGTTGCTTCATATTCAAAGGACTGATATCGCGGTCTTGTTTATTAATAATACGTAGAGGAAAATGGCACTTACGCTTATTTTGGTGGCATCCTTATTTAATGTTACCTGAAATAAGGACAGAGATTATATCAAATTCCCAGACAAAGAATTCACTTTAAAAGTCAAATCTGCCTGACAGCAATAAGCAGGAGGTAAAGGTTATTAGAAATAAGAGTTGGCCTTGTTTTTTCTTAAGGTGTGGTTTGCTCTGGGTTATAAATGATGCATTTAACTAGTTTTTTAAATATATTTTGGTTCCACCCCATGTTTTAGTCACGTCTGAAGTTAGATTGGTATAACGTCAGCACCTGACTCAGGAGCACATTTGAAACAATATTAATCCGCTTTGAACCATCAACTCACTCCACCAGTTGCATTACACGTAATAATGAATTCATACAATTATAAGTTTGTATAATAGATTTATTAGAGTGTCATGGACAGCGTTACCGTTCACTGTATACTCGGTGTATAGACGATTAATACAGATCTGCAGGAGCCTGGGACTGTACATGTGAGAGGTTTGCGATCGCAGAGAAATAAAGGTAAGAGATTAGACTGAAGACGCCGTGCTACAGATCCACCCCCCAACTCGTGCCTCTCACTAGAACGCCCCTGTCCCCGAACCCCCATCCAAGCTTGGTCCCTGTCTCTTTTAGGGAAGGAGGTGCATTTGGGCCGACACTGGAATCAAACGGGAGATTCCATTCCCGAGGCTACACTTATTTTGCTCCTGGTATCTAGTGGGGATCACTCTGTCTGTCCTCAAGACACTTTCAGGATGACAACATCCAATAGGATTGAGACTGGAATCAAACCCAAGATTTCCATTCAGATGCTATTCCACTGTTTGTCGGGGCTACCCTGACATTCTGCAGCTCTACCCACATCGTCAATGTCGGGGCGGTGACAAGAATTGATCTTAGACTGAAACCTACGGCTTTGCTTTTACCACTGCTTTTCTCCTCTTAATTACTCAAACCTCGACACTTCTGTTACACAAAGATTGTGCTTTAGTCTTTGGCCTTGTGAGTCTGACCGCCCGTGTCCCTGATTCCCCCTGTCCCATCCATTGAATTGTCCTTAAGATGACTGAGTTCACCTCGGGCTTTCCGTTTTCCAGGCTATACCTTCTTTCCTGTCTCGCCCACGTGTGGTTGTCTACATTTGGCTTTCTCGGGAATACGCATTACACCTTTCAGTCCCAGTTTAGTCTTCAGTCTATTGTGGCAGTTGTATCCTAAACTTTGGGTTTCAACTCCTACCACATGCATTGTTCCCTAATCATTGATTATTTATCCCAAGAAAACTCCTGACTGCCTCCATTTTCTATAAGAAACAGACCATTTTTGACTTGACTACCGGTATTTACATAACCTTGTCTTCGTCCTTCGCTTGTTTCTTCTCTAGAACGGTGGTTTAGATTGTATTTCAGTTATAGATTGTATTTCAGTTATAGATTGTATTTCAGTTATCTCCTTGAAAGTTCCAACATTGACCCACTGTAGACTTCTATTGGGACTGCAGTTGAAACGTTCGTGCATTTATTTCAGCACTGGGTGGATTTCTCTGCTGCCTTTGCCCTGAATTTTTTAAAAAAAAGAAATGTCTCTACAACACACTTTCTCAGACACATTCCCTTTCAGTTTTATGAATTGTGGCACTGACTCTTGCGAACTCCCTACAAACGATCTTATTCTACTTCTCATCCCCCTCCCCACCATAATTGACAGTAAACGCATCACCACAGAATGAATCCCTGAATCCAGATTAGATAGATACAGCGTTTCTTTAGGTTAAGGTATTTCCGCCAGTACTCCATACATGCCCCGGAGACCCTCACCCAAGTTCCTCTTGCCCATTTTTTTCCCCTTTACCTTGGCTCTGCTTCCCTGGGTGCCGAGTGCCAGCTCGTGTGCTAGCTCCCTGGCGGCCTCTTTCAGGTACCACCACTGGATCTCTAGGGAATACGAGGTGGTGCCGCTGGCTCGGAACGCACAAGACATCTCAATATCGTCCCCTTCTTTAGCAGTCACATCTTGGGGCACTTCAAGAAATTTTGCTGACAGAAAGAAGAGAATAATTGTAAAGCGATGGTTAACGGACAAGCTTCAGTTTTTCTCATGCCGTTTCCCCTGACTTCAGTGAAACGTGCAGAGATACATTTGATGGATAGACTACATCGTTTAAGTAATAATTTGACTTGGTCTACAACAGGTACGGCACACCATTAATAGTTCACCCAATTCCGGTTAAACACCGCGCATCTATTATTTCTTTTGAGTTTTCCTTACTGGCATTTAAAAGCAATCACAATATTATATATCTAAAAATGGAAAGCTCCCACCCATCCAAGTCGCTCCATTTTTTCAAATGCAACTTTAAATGAAAGTCAAATGTCCATGAAATTAATGAGCCATCATCGAAATATTATGGCATTATCACTCAGTTAGCACTGAGTATTATATAAGCAGGACAGACTGCAACTCCTAAAACTGGGGAATGTTGAGTGACGACGTGTTTTGAGGCTGTCACCAACACTATCAGCTCAGAGTGCAGCGAGATTGAAATGAATAATTCTGTAAAATATGCACAGTCAACACTTGCTACAGTCATTTGTACCATTTAATTAGAAGCCGCGTCCACTTATTTCTTTCTTGGCTAATTTGCTGTAGTTTCTGTGACCTCAACCTGATCAAACCCATTGATACTTACAGAGCTCCACAATAATAAGACCGTGGCATCGATTACAAATCTCGACTCACCGTTTACACAGAGCAAAAGTGGTGCGTTTAGTATCAAGTAATAGAGAATATTGGTGACCCCGCGATTTTCCATTTCATAGAGACTTTTAATGCACAGAACACACGCCAGGTAGTGTTAGATCTCGAGCCCTCTGGAGTGCTGCAATCCCATCACAGTTAACAAAGCCGTGAAATACCGCTCTCCAAGGTTGCAAATGTGGAGCATTCAGCTCTGTGCAGTCTGACTGAAAAGGACCAACGCGATCGACAACTTGATCGCTCCCTTCTATTTACTCCTGATGGTAAAACGCAGCGTCTTGTATTTGACCAAGATGCCTCCCAATCTCACAAACGCGTTTTGCTTGAATTCATATTCGGAAAAGGTGTGATCAGAAACACCGTTTATTTTCCCAGAATAAGATTTTGGAAGTGGCTGCACGGACGAGGCAGGGGAATGATTCCGAGCTGGACTCTCGAGCACCCATTCCCCGTGCCAAACAGTCTCTGATCCCCAGGAAGACCTCACGGAGACAGCCACGTATCCTCCGGTATTCTGAGGGAAATGTGCTTGTAACGGGATCGGATCTTCCTTTTTTTTTGCTGCCTGTGAGTTTGTGGATTAGCAGAAGGAGAGGCTAAGAGGGCTCCTGGGCATCTCCAAACAGCAGCAGCAGCAGGAGCAGCACTGTGCGCACCGTGCGCTTACAGACAGCACCAACACAAAATACAGTGCACGAAAATCCCAGCCAACAACAGGAAGAGGGAAAAAACACACACACACAAGCTCGATCAGCTCCCACATCAACACCCTCCTGAACCTATCGGGGCAATGAACAAAACTGACGTCTCACGTAATGCATCGACCAGCAAGCAGCCCAAAGGAGCCCGCGTTGCTAATGTTGCCGGTTGCGCCATGCGTCCCGAGCAGGCACCACATTCACCGTAAATAATATAAATGTGCCTTTCAGTCACGGAGGGTATATTACACACAAATGCTTGCAAAGGTGCATCATGAATTGTGATGCATTAGGGAGCCTGTAATCAGATTGCCCCTGGGGATAATACATAGAATTGTTGCTTCTGTCTGGATTTTTAAATCGGAAATGAATTTAGCTGCAAGGATTAAGAGGGCGAATTTCAATCAGACTTTTGGCTTTGATAATAGTGTTAAGGGACGGCTACATTCTGTTTGAAAACAGCACACAACCCGAATTAGGAAATTCTCTCTAATCCACAGTTTACGTGAGAGGACGTTGAATTTCTGCATCCCGGTGACACACTAGACTGTCTCAATTGTTTCCCAGTTATCAGATACTGTTAACATTCTGCCTCAACTGTTCACTGATGATAACGTGGTAGAATATAAAACACGCCATCCTGATACAAGCATTTTCCTAATGAGTGAACCTTGTTAGTCATTTTGCCCCTTGGTCGTGTTCCATACAATTTGTTGCCCACGGTCTGTATTTTATGTGTCTGGACCTATTACATATCACACCACCAAACTACAATAGTATGTTCTAAACACATTCCAATAGTATGTTCTAAACACATTCCATCTCCTTTAAACTTTAAGTCAGACATGTGCCCTGTTCCATGTTAAAATTGATAATATACTGCGGCATCTCCACAACCCTCCCACCTGTACCATACTTTATTTGTAGGGCGCCTTTCCGGTTTCCCAGTTATTTGCTTCAAAAGTTTTAAACCACAATAAGACCCGTGAACAAAAGGGGATAGCGGAATATCCGATTATTTTGGAGTGAGGCGGAGAAATAGCTTAGGTTATCCATTATTATCGAATCATTTCATAAATTGCACTTTCGTCATCATACTGGAACGTCACAGAGAAGTTTCTACACGCAAAAGCATGAGATTGCTTCATCGGAAACAGCTCCGGTTCCACTTAATGTTGTTATTAGTTTGCATCAATGACTTTTCACATTCGGGTCCACTTGTCTGCATTTTATTTGTGCGGTTAATCCATTATTTCAGAGCTGGCCAAGATCCCGCTTACGCACTTTGTACAATAATAACTCATATCACACCGGGTCAGCTCAGGGTAAATGCGTTTCTCAAGCCAAGTGTGACAAGCACATGGCGACGCGTGTACTTGATATCTGCAACCGTGCTGGAAGCGGACAGTACCCCTGTTATTTTAATGTTTAACCTGGGGATTGATGTGATTTATCAATGAAATGGGAATTCGGCAACTAAATAAGCTTTTTTTTCAGCTTTTTTTCTTTCCTCGTAAAGAAAGCTCATGATATTTTATATTTATATGCGAGAGAGTATAATCTTTTGATAATCCCCAGAGGGTTATGATTTTAGAGGACTTCGATTGAATTAATATCACGAGAAGTGCATTGGGCCGATGTACAGAGTGTTGTATTGCCATTGGAAGATCGTATATGTATATAAAAAGCCCTCGGACTAACCTGTCAGATTCGCTATTATATAATTTAAAAACAGAAAATGTTGGAAAATACTCAGCAGGTCAGGCAGCATCTGTGGAGAGAAAAACAGAGTTAGCATTTCAGGTCGATGACCTTCTATCAGAAGTGTTACAGATTAATACCGCCTGACCTGCTGAGTGCTTTCCAGCATTTTCTGTTTTTATTTCAGATTTCCAGCATCCGCAGTACTTTGCTTATGTTTTTGAGTATAAATTCCCTTTCTGGGACACACCATCTACACATCTGGCAAGTGTAGTATTAGCACCTGGAATAAACTCGGGTGATTCTGCAGCACTTTAATATACTGACATACATCATTATCCTGAACGCAGTGTTTACCCAAAAACACATGCACAAAGAATTCCAGAGGCTTCGGTAGCTAAAGAGCAACCATTTCCAAAGGGAGCTGTAAATTAATTCAGCAAAGTGCAGTTTTAGACAAAAAGACTGTAAATCAGCGCCCTTTTAACTGTAACCTTTAAGAGTGGTTCAGTTTAATGATTAATGTGAACATCGTTTTTTGTTCCCAGAGCTTTGAGTCAAGCGACAACGGCAATAGTCTCGCAGATTTTCCTTACCGAAGGTGACGGCGTTCGTCGATAAACATCGTTAACCCATTTTGTCTGTTGTGTGTAAAATAACAGTGTTATCGTGCCTTGTCTGTACTGTACATAGGTATGCGCGCCCGTGGGAAGTATCGTTAACAGAGGCGGTAAAAGGAAAAGGTTACCTGGCTATAAGAGGATGTCAAATAAAAGAACGGGATAATGGAGCCGTTTGCTTGTACTGTTATACTTTATTTTTCGGAACCGGTTTTATTGTGTGCACAGGTAATGGTCAACAGGTAGTACATGTGGTAACTTGACTGAGGCGCTGTTCCTCTGGAGTGAAGTGGGGAGCACTGAACCAGAATGAAGTGATGAAAACATTGACAGCTGTGATCACCAGGATCAAACCGGTTACAATATTATTCAGCAGGTGTACTCTGAAAGCAAAGAGTAAAGAACTAGAAATCAAGTACAGACTTTACAGTACATCAACGTCATGGTGGAAGACATGCTGACTATTAGCTTGGAGGCTTCATGTGGAAGCTCTCAGGCCTCAATGTGCTATATTTTATGGTGTGATGCCACTGTAACCACTGCCAGTATTGAAATATTTTAATTGAGATTAGCATTTACTTCTGATGTACCCAGTGGCGGAGCGAATGCGGGTGGGGACCCCCCCATTCATTTTGAGGTTGACCAAAGCAGCTTTGGAGGACCACCTCCATTTTGCTCCCAGGAACCTCTGTCACCAGGTGTGGCCTGTAAGTCTGTGCCTAGCTAGGCCTTCAGACTAGTTACATTGGCATTCTCCAGTCTCTAGTTTGGTCCCCTTCCTGCCAAGTTGGCCAAATCTCAAGTTCAACACTCCCTCCCCCCACTGTTTGCCAAATCTAGCTTCACCACTGGATGTATCATTGTGGATATTTTGCAGCTTAGCCCTGGAGAAGAAATAACTAATCATACTGCAGGTAAATCTGGAACATTCCTTATAACAAAACTTGCATTTATATAGCACCTTTAATGTAGTAAAACATCCCAAGTCGCTTCACAAGAGCATTATCAAACAAAATTTGACACCGAGTCACATGTGATATTAGCACAGGTAAAGAGGTGGTTTTAAGGAGCGTCTTAAAGGAGGAGGGAGAGAGAGACAGAAAGGTTTAGGGAGGGAATTCCAGAGCTTAGAGCCTAGGCAGCTGAAAGCACGGCCACCAATGGTGGAGCGATTAAAATCGGGAATGTGCAAGAGGCCAGAATTGGAGGAGCACAGAGATCTTGGAGGGTTGTAGGGCTGGAGGAGGTTACAGAGATAGGGAGTGGCGAGGCCATGGAGGAATTTTAAAACAAGGATGAGAATTTTAAAATTGAGGTGTTGCCGGACCAGGAGCCAATGTAGGTCAGTGAGCACAGGGGTGAATGGGACATGGTGACCATCCTTAGCCTGCACAGAATTGTGTGCTGTAGCATAGCAACAGAAGCAATTCTCCCTCCACTGTGGTGATTATAACATCTCAGCACCGCTCACCCACCCTCATTGTGGATTAAACATTTTCTAGACATGGCTTTTTTTTTGTTCCTTCTTATTTGCTGAGCTTCTCTTGCTCTTTGTATACTTTGGCATTTTTCTAAGCATTATTTAATCTATTTTCAGCTGCCCCCTATCCTTTCCATGGTGACTACTTTTATATCTTACTTTGGTACAATTTACACCTTAATAATCGTCTTAATTCCCCATTCTGTTTCCATTTTTACCCCGTGTAGGTCAGCAAGTACAGGGATGGTGGATGAACTGGACTTGGTGCGAGTTAGGACACGGACACCAGAGTTTTGGATGAGCTCAAGTTTATGGAGGGTGCAAGGTGGGAGGCCGACTGAGAGAGCATTGTAATAGTCGCTATATATTTTTACAAAATCCCAAACTATGTAATAAATACTCAAGCGGCCCATTTAATTAACGAAGAATAGCAAGAAATGACATTTCGAGGTATAGTGGTTCTGCTACAGAATCAAAATGTGTTTCCTTTTAGGTTCACATGTGCCAGCTGCAAGGGATCTCCTGTGCAATGGGTTTGAGCAATCTCAACCCATTCTCTGCAGGATTTGGGTTCACAGCACAAACCTATGCACAATTTGGCACAAATTAGCATTAAATTACAGTTTCACTTAGAGGGTCCATAAGGATACCCAGTATGGGAATTGGAAAACTTAAATCTTCTGGTACATTAAAGAGTGCTTTTAGGGTTCAGGCACTTTGTTGGGAAGAGTAGATGGAGATTATAAGGGTGATTTTCCTAACCCTTGTTCCTGGGGACCGCCTAGTACCACAGGCAAAGGTCCAGAAAAATGGGCAGAAACAGATAGCGCTGAGTCTCCCTCCTTTGATGTTGCCCTGGGATTTCCACGGCTTTCCTCAGGGAGGGCAAAGCTTGACCTGTGCCTGCAATAATTGCAGGTCAATCAGAGGCATGTAAATGAGGTGGGAGTGGGTATTCCTGGCCTCTCATTTCATTTACGAGATCACTGGATGGCTGGGCACCTGAGGACAAGAGGCACCCAGAAAACATGGCACTGTGGCCTGCCTATGGAATCCTGCTAGCTCAAGGGTCTACGGGGATCCCAGGGCAGGCCACTTCAGGTACATTGCTCATATTTAGCATGGGATGGGAGGGAGGGAGGGCAGGAAAACCAGCTCCTAGTTGTTTACCAGTTACTTGATATATTCATCATGAGAATGCTTAGGAAATGCTTGACGTTGATACTAGGTGCCCAAAGTACTGCGCTGATACTGTTTTTAAGCAAAGAACAAGTGGTACTTGCAAGTCCACAATAAAGGAAGCTATGCACTGACCTTGTGAAGAAATTCTTCACAAATCTTTGTGATTTTACTACACAAAGCACACAGAAGAAATCTTCCACTAATATGTCTCATTAAAATGTCCCCAATCCTCAAAAGTAGCCAGCTGCAAAACCCTAGCAATGTCACAAAAATAAATAAATAATGGCATTGCTTAATGTGATTGAACAAGTACGATTATATTTGGTCATGCATTGAGCCACGAAAACAGTTTAGTGGCATCACTAGAAATATTTAAATCAGGTCCATCTTCTGCTGCATCTAATTTAAATTGGCAGAACTTCTATCAGCCTCATTTAATAAAGAATTTAATTTCCTACACAATTCAAAGGATATCTAGTGCATCCACTTGCAAGATTTCTTATTCTAGGCTCCATTAACACAGCAATTGTTTTACTAACACCCTGGAGTGAAACAGTAGCTTTACCCTGAGACCACAGTGAAAACATTTACATGTCCAAATGCAAGGCAGTAAAAAGACAGGAGATATTGCTGGGTATCTACTTATCTAAAAATCTCAGTGAAATTCTGCTGTGGTAAAATAATGACTATTTGAATACTCAGATATCAGAAAGTCTTACTGAGGTTTTGCCAAAGTAAAACAGCTGCTCTGTGCGAACTGGACCATCAGTATATGTGTATATGTGTACGTGTGTATATATATATATATATGATTTGAATGGAGTCCACGGAACTTGTTGTTGTGAAATAATATGCTGATTGCTAGATCTTCTTGAGATAGTATGTTTCAACATTCTTTAAGGTTTATGACCTGAACTTAGCCTAATAGGCTATTTTAGTCAGGAATTTCCAAGGTGTACTGCAGGCAGGAAATGAGGGGTGATCTGTAACAGCAGATCCCTGCTCACTTCCTCTCCTACCCGAAATTTGACATCACTTTTGCCCAACACCAAAAATGTCCACCCTAAAATGGATGGGCATATTATACATGCCACTTTCCATCATTATAGCTCACTACTGCTGAACTTAAATCATGCCTGTGTACAGTAAGTGTCCAATGTTGCTAGGTGGTGAAGATGGAAATTAATCTAAAGAGCCCAGCAGGTACTTTTGAAATGGTCCCAAGCTAATTGCTATTAATTATTTGTTTTATTGCTTTACCTTTGTGGGGGTCCCACTCTTCCTCCTCTCCTACCCTCTGTTTTAAAGATTTTAGTTTTCTCTGGCCAAAGAGTGCAATGAGACAATCAAAATAATATGGGTCTGCTGGCCTTGCTTTGCTCTCAGCTGCTACATGTCTCAGACCAATAATTGTGGTATAATGATACCCATAAAATATCCCAATTAAATGTAGGTTGATTGATAATAGTTGACTGCTTTTATGGAGCAGCAATAAGAGCAACAAAGTGCCAGGTTGTAGGCACCAGACATATAAACATAAAATTTGATAATTGATATTAGTTACATTGGATTTTGCATTCTGAATCCCACAAGTTACATAGAATTACATAGAGTGTACAGCACACAAACAGGCCATTTGGCCCAACAGGTCCATGCTGGTGTTTATGCTCCACACGAGCCTCCGCCCACACTTCTTCATCTAATCTCATCAACATATCCTTCTATTCTTTTCTCCCTCACATGTTTATCTACATTTCCCTTAAATGCGTCTATGCTAGTCGCCTCAACTACTCCTTGTGGTAGCAAGTTCCACATTCTAACCAATCTCTGGGTAAAGAAGTTTCTCCTGAATTCTCTATTGGATTTATTAAACCCTATCAAACCCTTTTATAGTCTGAAAGACCTTTATCAGGTCACCTCTCAGTCTTCTGTTTTCTAGAGAAAAGAGCCCCAATCTGTTGAATCTTTCCTGATAGGTATAAACTCTCAGTTCTGGTATCGTCCTAGTAAATCTTTTTTGCAACTTCTCCAATGCTTCAATATCCATTTTATAATATGGAGACCAGAACTGTTCACAGTGCTCCAAGTGTGGTCTAACCAAGGCTCTATACAAGTTTAACATAACTTCCCTGCTTTTCAATTCTATCTCTCTAGAAATGAACCCCAGTGCTTTGTTTGCTTTTTTATGGCCTTCTAAACCTGCGTCGCTACTTTTAGTGATTTGTGTATCTGTACCCCCAGATCCCTTTGCTCCTCTACCCCATTTAGACTCTTATTTTCCAAGGAGTATGTGGCCTCCTTATTCTTCCTACCAAAGTGTACCACCTCACGCAAATCTATATTGAAATTCATTTGACAATTACACGCCCATTCTGCAAGTTTATTAATGTCTTCCTGTATTTTGTCGCAGTCCTCGTTATTAACTATACCCTGCAATATGGTGTCGTCCACAAATTTTGAAATTGTATTTCCGATTCCCGAGTCCAAATCATTTATGTAAATGGTGAACAACAGAGGTCCCAGCACCGATCCTTGTGGAACACCACTTCCCACCTTTTGCCAGTCTGAATAACTACCTTTAATCCCTACTCTCAGTTTTCTGTTTTGTAGCCAGTGCTGAACATTTATAACATTATGCATGTTAAACTTTGCAATCACAGAATTGTACCAGAATTAAAATAAAGCCAGTTATCAATTTAAAATGTGATATATAGACACAGCAACTCTCTTGAGGGTTGAAATCATGCTGTGTGATATTAACAACAAACGTGTTAGCATGAAATCCATTTGACTGCTATTTTAACAAAGATATTAATTTTCTGATGAAGGGTCAACACCTGGAACATCAACTTGCCTGTTCTCTCCAGAGATGCTGACTGACCTGCTAAATGTTTCTAGCATTTTCTGTTTTTGGTATTAACTTGTTTATTTTATTTGGGTGAACGCCTTTGTTAAAGTAGTGGACAGAGGAAATTCGTACATACCCACTGATGTATGTGTTACTAATATTGCACAGCATGATTTCAATGCCTTGGAGTTTTAAGTGAACACAATTATGGGTACAATGTGCCATATAACCTTATTACTCTTAGTTTCACTCTATGAAGGTTTAATTTAGCATTTTAAGGTGTTTTAAATTTAGATATTTCATATTTTCAGGGCCTATAATTGGTGTTATCTGGGCAATGGCTTCAGGGATTTTTGTTAACATTCAATCCATTTTGTGCTACTTGGGTGCCTGTAACATAAGTTACTTAGGCAATGATTTAAGGTTTTTGCTAATGTCGAATACATTGCTATTGATATAGCAGCTTACATTAGCTGCTATTTAAGAACTTTCCTCAATAGCTTTCAGTCATTCCAGAAAACACCATCTGCAAGAGCAGTCAAGTGCTGAGTTTTACCTTTTAATCTTTAAAACAAATCTTTTTACTCCTCTTTCTCTCTTGAACAATGATTCCTCCCCGAGAAACCTTTGAAAATCAATTTTTTAGCCTGGGGCAATATTTTCTCCGGTCAAAGCTTTGTTTAGTGACTTTGACTTTAAAGGTCATTTTGAATTTTACTCGAGACAGTGGTGTGAACTGATGACCCTTCCTTTTGTCCAGCCATTGCAACATAAAGGTCTCCCTGTAAAACCACTGACGTTTTATTCATTGTCCAGATATCTAGGGGTCAATTCTGACAGAGCTTTCTGGCAGACCATTATGCACCTAGAAAACTGTTAGGACAGAGGACTGTGGATGCCCAGCCATTGAGTATATTCAAAACTGAAATCGCTAGGTTTTTGGAGACTCAAAGAATCATGGGATATGGGGATCGGGTGGGAAAGTGGAGTTGAGGTAGAAGATCAGCCATGATCTTATTGAATGGCGAAGCAGGCTCGAGGGGCTGCATGGCCTATTCTTGCTCCTATTTCTTATGTTCTTAAATAGAACCTGAAGGTCTTTCAATTAAGCATGTAAAATCTGAAAAAATCTATAATTATGCTACATACAGAAGCATATTTTAAATAATTGTTAAATTACAATGGCTGGACAAAAGCTAAATCTTTTAGATCATACAAGTTACAAAAATAAATGAAACAAAAGTAAATAAGTCACTAAATTGTGACTGAATTCTTCTTTTGCTGGGTTGTGGTAATATTACTATAGCAGATATGGATAATTAACTGTTAGTACAGTTGTATTATATCACATCTCTGGCCCGCAGAGTCTCTGAATATTAGCTATTGAATACCATTTTCAGTAGGAGCTGTTGTTAAATAGTCCTAGCTTAGGACTTTCAAAGGTACAAGAAAGACATTCAGTAAAATCAAAAGTTATTGACTTGGGCTTTGTAGACTAGATGCTGCATCTTTTTCTTCAAAACAACTGGCCTCTTGCTCAAGTGATTAAAATTAGCCTTACTCTTACAGCTAACAAAGTTAAAACATTGACAAAAAGTAAGGAGTAAAATAATATTCTGTAGCTTACAAGAACAACAAAACTCATGTGCAATAAAGCCTTCAGATAATGTACTTTGGTTCTGATCATGGTCCCACTCAAACTATTTTACATTGTCCAATGCAAAAATTCTCCCTGGTGCAGCCACTAGCCCTCTCTAACCTTATACATTTGTGTTTCTGCATTTTGCAGTCTAATAATCTCTTTTACTGATCCCTGGCAGGTAGCCCACTGTTACACATGTCTCTTCCTGGTCCAAGTAACTTTTTGCTGTTTTCCACATAGTTTTTCTTTCTGATCCAGATGACCACATCCCACAAACCCAGAAAGGTCATCTTCCTGCTCCAGGCAGCCACTGTCTATGATTGCATACAGTATGTTTTCTTTGCCCAGATGTTACACTTCAGGTTCCCATACAGTTTCCCTTCCAGGTCACTAGCAGCCATTCTCTGTGGTCACACACAATCCTACTTCTTGCCTTTAAGCAACTACTCCTTATTGACCCAGGTAGCTTCACTTTTTGATCCCAGGCAAGTCCTTTCTTGGCTAGTGTGCAGTTTTATCTTTCCGCTTTAGACAGACAGTCTCAGATCATAAGAAGCTTTTCCACAAGCTTTTTTCTTTTGATTTCACTCCAGCTCATTGTACAGTGAATAAACAGGATTCTGAGAGAGCCTTGTGAATGAGATCACATAACCAATGTCAATCTCTGCTCCACCGCCTCTGAAATAGTAAAACTATAGTAAAAAAAGTAAGTTTAACATAACCCTATAAAGTAAAATAAAGCATATGGTATGACTGGAATATGCAGCATGGACCAAATCTTATCAAAATGAGTTTCACACTTCTGATTTGATTGCCTATGAGTTATGAGGTCAGGTCACAAATTTAAGCATCTTCACGACCTGTTCAGCAGGTCCATGATGAATAGTCTAAATATAGATAAACTATAGAATAGATAAACTGCCGATACTCTGATATAATACCAAAATAAGAGAAAAAACGATAAAATGGGGAATTAAGTCATGATATTTTCACTTTACTTTTGTGGCTTGAGAACACCTTTTTACATTTACAATTTATACTTGAGAGGATGCTACCAGTCTTCATATATAATCAGTGAAAGTAAGATGTACCATTTTGGACAACATTTGAACAATAATTGTCAGCAAAACATGGAAAAGGAGCTGTTTTGATTCAAAATGCCAGTTACGGAATTTAAAAAATAACTGTATCATGCTGACAAGTTTATTTGAAAGATTTATTTGAAAGACTTTCCATTTTTACAAGATTTGGATTGTAATGAAACATTGTCAATCTACTCTACAGACAGGAAAATCTTCATTATTTCCTAAACATTTCCAGTGTCGTAATCTTAATTTAACACGAAACATGCTTGAGTATAAGCAAGTTTCTCTTTCCTGCCACTTTTTTGAACAGCTGGTACCTGCATTGGTCCTTGTTGTTCCTGCAACCTTTAACGGAACTATAAGGAAAATGCCTGACCCTGTCAGTTAAGAATTACATTCTTATTCGACTGTGCTACTGTCTGCTTCAAGTTAAATCTTAATATATGGGCTACCAAGTGAAAGACAAGACAAATCTTCAAAGAACAAACTGCGTATATATGGTAAGAACCAATATACCTGTCACTGAGCCTGCGCTCGGGATCATCACATTCTATGTTCTTTGATCCTTTATAAATTAACAGGGCTGCAACAATCAGCTGAAGTATGATGGAGATGCACTGTAAAACAACAAGTGTTAACATTGGACAAAACCTGTAGTGTGTGCACGTATGACGATGTATTATTTAATATTTCACTAATCACTCCAGATATAAAAATAGTTTATCATTGATATATACTTAAATTTTGTGCAATGTCCTTGAAACATTCTTAAACTGACCATTGCTTTGTTTTAGAATGAAACTTGCATTTCTGTCTATACATTTCTTATAAGTAAGCAGTTTAAGAGCAAATGGGTTGTCTTAATTGATGATTTAATTCATTTTAAAAAGTTAATTCAAATGTTGACTAGCTGATCCCATACTAATCCAATCCTCTCAATACACATAACAACATAAGAACATAAGAAATAGGAGCAGGTGTAGGCCATACGGCCCCTAGAGCCTACTGCACCATTTAATAAGATCATGGCTGATCTTCTATCTTGACTCCACTCTCCCACACTATCCCCATATCCATTGATTCCCTTAGTGTCCAAAAATCTATCGATCTCAGTTTTGAATATACTCACAGCCCTCTGAAGTAGAGAACTCCAAAGATTCACAACCCTCTGAGTGAAGACATTTTTCCTTATTTCAGTCCTAAATGGTCAACCCTTATCCTGAGACTACGACCCATAGTTCTAGACTCTCCAGCCAGAGGGAAACAGCCTCTCAGCAACTACCCTGTCAAGTCCTCTAAGAATTTTATACATTTCAATAAGATCACCTCTCATTCTTCTATACTCCAGAGTACATAGGCCCATTCTACTCAATCTCTCCTCATAGGACAACCCTTTCATCCCATGAATCAATCTAGTGAACCTTCATTGCACTCCCTCTAAGGTTTTTCCATTCTTCATACCAAAGTGGATAATTTCACATTTCCCGACATTATACTCCACCTGCTAACTTCTTGCTCACTCACTTAGTCTGTCTGTATTCCTTTGCAGCCTTTTTGCATCCTCCTCACAGCTCACTTTCCCACCTGGCTTTGTATCATCAGCAGACTTGGATACATTGCACTGGGTCCCCTCATCTAAGTCATTGATATAGACTGTAAATAGCTGAGGCCCAAGCACTGATCCTTGCGGTACGCCATTAGTTACAACCAGCCAACCCGAAAATGACTCGTTTATACCTACTCTCTGTTTTCTGTCTATCAACTAATCCTCAATCTATGCTAATATATTACCCCCAATCCCATGCACCCTAACCTTTTATGTGGCACCTTATCGAATGCCTTTTGAAAATCCAAATATACTACATCCACTGGTTCCCCTTTATCTACCCTGCTAGTTACACCCTCAAAAAACTCTAATAGATTTGTCAAACACTATTTCCCTTTCATAAAACTGTGTTGACTCTGCCTAATCAAAATAATCATATTACCATGTCCCTAATAATAGATTCTAGCATTTTCCCTACTACTGGCCTATAGTTCCCTGTTTTCTCTCTTGCTCCTTTCTTGAATAATGGGGTTACATTTGCTACCTTCCAATCCATAAGGGATCAGTCTAGAATCTAGGGAATTCTGGAAGATCAATACCAATGCATCCACTATCTCTGCAGCCACCTCTTTTAAAACCCTAGGAGGAAGGTCATCAGGTCCAGGGGATTTGTCGGCATTTAGTTCCATTAATGTCTCCAGTACTTTTTCTTTACTGATCTTAATTACTTTAAGTTCCTCACTCTCGTTAGACCCTTGGTTTCCCATTATTTCTGGTATGGTTTTTGTGTCTTCCGCTGCAAAGACAGATACAAAATATTTGTTTAATGTCTCTGCCATTTCCTTATTCCCCATTATAATTTCTCCTGTCTCTGCCTTTAAGGGACCCATGTTTACTTTCGCTAATCTCTTCCTTTTTACATACTTGTAGAAGCTCTTACAACCTGTTTTATATTTCTTGCTAGTTTACTCTCATATTCTATTTTATCCCTCTTTATCAATTTCTTGGTCATCCTTTGCTGATTTCTAAAACCTTCCCATTCCTCAGGCTTACTACTCTTTTTGGGAACATTGTAAGCCTCTTCTTTTAACCTAATACTATCCTTAACTTACCTAGTTAGCCACAGTTGGACCATTTTTCCTGTGGAGTTTTTATTACAAAGGCACTGACTATTTATTGTATATGAGCTTTACACAAATAGAACCAAATCAAATTTAAAAAAACAATTATTCTCCCTGTGAGCGATAATGGCAAGGCTACATTTTTTGCCCATCCATAGTTGCCATAGTAATTGCTTTTACCATGGAATGAAATGTCATAGCAATCCAGAGGTCATTAGCGTTTAGCATATAGTGTAGGATTGACATCACTTGTAGCTCAGACCAGGTAGGGATGACAAGTTCCCTTCCCTGAAGAACATTAGTGAATCACTTGTTTTTACAACAATCCAGCAGCTTTAATGGTATTTATTCTGCAGTTATGCCACAAATGACCAGATTTTATTGAATTTAGTTTCACAATTTCCCGTGATGGGATTTGAACTTATGACTTTGGGCTGTTAGTCCAGTAACATAACTAATATATTACCACACCCATAAACAAATGTAGTTTTCTATGTTGTGGTGTTGAATTCATAGTTTGCATTAAAACACTGCTTTGCTTTCAGTAACTGTACCATCACATTCAATAGATGTTAAACAGTGGGTCCTGAGGCTACTTTAATAGTATTATAATAATAAAGGTATTTCACATACACACCAATAGAACAAATAGAAAGTAATAAAACTGTATCCCTGGGCCTTGTTGCAGGAGATGTTTCATCTGTGATGCATTCGCAGTAAACAGGGCAATATCTAGAAAGCCCTGAGCAATAGTCTTTGTTCTGGCATATGTGTTGATGTTCCTTATTACCTAGAACAGAAAGTAGACTGTAAATACAATATATCACCCCTGAATTTTAGCAGAATGGCAGATGTCTAAAGAAATTAGGAACTAAAAAAAACACAATCCAAATTCAGTGTTATAAATCACCTGAGGCCACGTTTTCTTCTTTTATTCAGAGGTGGCTAACTGCCCTATTTCATTTATAGCCCACTAACAAGATGGTAGTTGCGTGCAGTTTTGAAATATGTAATTTGGTTGAATGCTATTTCATTAGCAGGAATGAAAGATTAGCCAATCATGATACACCTATAATAATCATCCATTGACACTTATTAAGCAGCTAACGAGTCACGTAACTGGTATAAGTAATGAAAAGTTCAGTAATGCTACTACTATGGAATGCTGAATATTGATGCAAAGCGGTTGAGTCACAAGCTTGAAAAGCCCTTTTTACTCATGAGGCCCTGCATGGAAAACCTTTGAATATAATAGAGAGGCAACAACCATGTCAGTAAGTGACAGAGAATGTGAGCTCCAAGGTCCCCAGATTTTCCTTTCTGGCATGCTTGCTGGTTCAAGTATGGTGGGGCAGGATGTTTGCGCACCTGAAGGATTTGGCACCGATCTCAGTGAACTTTCTGGGGTCAGGCTAATTTAAATATTTTTGGTGCCACCCGACCTGTACTTGGGAACTCACCACGTGGGGAGGGGGGGGGTGCGGTGGTGGGGGCGGTGTGAAGCAGGAAATAATTCCTGCTGTGATGTCAGTAGCAGCTTAAATCACCAGGCAGCCTCCACAACTGTGAACATGTTGTGCCTCCACGAAGGAAGTGAAATTCCAGCATTACATTTTAAGTTCCTGCTGTGGCCATTTATACTTTGCTTCACCCTTCTGATCACCAAGTAATACTGGACACATGTTATATACAAGTGTAAGTTACATCCTAAATTACTGAGGCAGTAATGATGGGAATTACAATGCATGATGTCAGTGTCATTACCACCTCATTTAAGTATGCTCACCCATACTCAGGTGAATGCTTTCGACATCCAGTGGAAGTGATATGACGGCTGTAAAAATGGGCAGAGATCCAGCATAATGAATGCCCACACCAGTTTTCACCTCCGCTCACCAGAACGTGCCAGAAATTGGGTGGCGTTCAGAGGAAAATCCTGCCTCAAATCCACTAGTGTGAGAATCCCGCAGAGCTGGAGAAGGAGTTACACAGCTTAAAAAAAACCAAATAGACAACAATATAACAGTAAAATAGCAGCACAGGACATATATTGAGATGAAGAAAACTTGCAGTTGTTAAAAATATTGTACTCATACAGAAATGTTTGAAATAGAGTTATGCAAATTGTACTTGCATGCTATGACGACAAAGAGAATGTACCACAGGAAGGAATTTCACAAACCAAGTCACCTGACTCAATTGACACTGTCCTTCTGATTAAAAGCAAAACTTGTACATAATCATGGGCACAGAGTGGAATCGGGTGGTGAACTCTGCTTGCAGAATCCTTTCATTGAATTGAGGCGAGAGCAATGGATTTATTTGGGAAGGAGGCTCTTGAAGAATCTGAGACTGTAGGGACTAGAGGGATGCAAAGATCAACTGGTATGTTAATCATTTAATCTATGATTCGCACTATATCTTACATTGATGTGTGCATATTCATTGATTTTGCACAAAAACACATAATAATGCACTTAATGACAACACAGTACTTAAATGGATAAGTGTACTTATAAAATCAAATGTCCCATCTATTCTTCTTACAGAGCTAGGAGAACCAATGGTATTCAAAGTACACCAGCATTAGCTGTTACCACCCACACTTAAAGCACTTGATGATAATTGGATAGTGATGTGACTGAGGAAGCACAAGGTGAAGTGCAGGGCATTGGTAATGAAAAGTTAGCAGTGGTGAGATTTGATGAGAGGCCAGCATATATATGGTACAAACATAGGACCATTTGGTTCTCCTAGCTCTATAAAGAGAGTAGATGGAACATCTAAGTGCATCTCCTTTCCAACAAAGGATGGGAGTGGAAGGAAGGGTTGGTTGAATGCAATGCCGTTCAGAACATCAATGGCACCTGCAGTGACAATTTCAGTAATTTAGGCCTTTGGTATAGTAGAAGATCATGCCTCACAAGGGACAAACACACAATAAAAACACATTAAACAAATACACCAAGGGCATTGAAACATGTAGGGGCAGTTTTAACCCCCACCCCACCCATGACGGGCAGGAGAGGGTCGGGGGTGGGGTTAAATTGTTAATAATTGAAACCCGGCTCCAACCCGCCGCGAATGCGCCAACTTCCGGTTTTACTGCGGCAGGTTGGGGGGCGACTAAGTAACTCGCTGTGGAGAGGCAGGTCAGTGATTTTAATATTTAAATGCGGCTCTGTTCCTCAGATTTTGGCAGTCATTTGAATTTAATGGCTGTGGGCCAGTTTTCCCAGGGCTTGGGAAACCTTGCACCTGAAGGGAGGTAGGAGCTGCCAGATCCAGCAGGTAGGTGCTTTTCCAGCACTGCCTGTGGACCAGGAGCAGTAGAAGTCTTTCCCCCCGATCCTTCAAGCAAACCTTCTGCTACGATCTCTCCCTCCCTGTGATCTGCCCACCCTCCCCCCATGATCTTGATCTCTCTCCCTGTGTTGTCTCCCCCCTTCCTTGCTGCCGCGTTCCAAGCGCCCCCCCCACCAACCCCCGATCTTCTTGATTGCCAGTGATCGTCCCCAGTATTTCCGGTATTTCTGCGTTTCCTGGCTGCTGACATGCTCCCTCCCCACCTCCCTTAATTTTTAAAAAATTCATTCATGGGATATGGGCATCGCTGGCAAGGCCAGCATTTATTACCCATCCCTAATTGCCCTTGAGAAGGTGGTGGTGAGCCGCCTTCTTGAACCGCTGCAGTCCGTGTGGTGAAGGTTCTCCCACAGTGCTGTTAGGAAGGGAGTTCCAGGATTTTGACCCAGCGACGATGAAGATATATTTCCAAGTCAGGACGGTGTGTGACTTGGAGGGGAACTATCTTGCAATGTGTCATGCTTTCATTGTTCAAAAAGGAAGTGTTGGTTGTTGAAAAGTAAACCTAACAGAAAATGTGCTGTTCTCTGCAAAAAAATATGCAGCGAAAGCAAATAGGTGTTTGTGGTTGTAAATATGGCCAATACAAAGTAATAGTGCCCAATTGCAGAGCTCACTGGAATGAAACCCTTGTCTTCCTGGCCCCCTGCCTGCAGTAACTGGTTTGCTGATGGTAACTTCTGTGCACTGTCATCATCCTGGTTTTTCTGCTTCTCATTTCAACTCGACATTGAGGCTTCTGTCCGTGGGCAATATTACTGCTGTCATTCTGCTGACCTTTGCGGCATATAGCAAGGATCCCCTGACTGGTCCAATCATCTAAAGCATTGCATTAGTGCCTCAAATGTCTGTTCAATGAAGTCCCTAGTTTGCCTATACACCTTATTGCATGTGTTCTCTTATGAGATACAGATGCAAAAGTATAGTGTCAGCTCATATCTCTGAGGATTCTGCCATTCATTCTTCCTTCTTCAAATAACTATATCATGTTTGATTTCCTCAGTACCAGCATTATGTGCGTTGCCGGGATTTGTGTTTTGAGGTACATTATTTTATGATTGGTGAACGCATAGGATTTGCAAGTTTATACTATAATGGCCTTCTTATTAGGTATGCTACAGGATTTTTGACAGGCATATGAATATCTACGTGAATACAGTTAATAATGTCCTGTACCATGGGGAAGCCACCAATTTGTTAAAACTTCAGCTGTTTCTGCTGCTGCTATATAGTGTATGTAATGGAGTGTATGATAATACCAGGCTTCAGTTACCTCTTTAATGGAGTAATGCAAAGAAAAATGCTAACTCCTGAGATTTCTCCTTTGGCATAAGTGTTGAAGGCAGTGCCACTTTCATTGCATTGTGTACTGCTGCTCCTGCAGATCTTCCTGGACCAGATGGCACATCTGAGTTACAATCTCCCCGTTGAGCCCATGCCTACTCATGCACTGCTTCTCTGTCATGTTCATGTAGCTGACTCTATTGTGGTAGGCTTCCTGCAGTGGTAGTTTTTGGCGTGAGTCCTGCACCTCCTATACCTCTGCATTCCCAGCCTGCCTTCTCCATTTTGTCCTCCTGTTGTTGCTCTGCACTAACAGATATTCAACAACGTCTTCTTCATTCATGCTGTGGGGCAGAAAACTCCAACTGTACTATAAGTCTGACCTGGAATTAAACACTTCCTTTTAATTTACCTTCTCCCACCCCACCCAACATAATTCAGCATATTTATCATGATTGTCCTTTAATAAGGCATCAAAATATATTCCTTTTGTTAATTTTTTTAAAGCTATTTTTGGATAGGAGCAGTGCTAAATGTGGACAAAAAGTCTGTCAATGCTTTTCATTGTTTTTGTGCCACTGTTTATGCCGCCTACTGTTTTGCTAAAATTAGTGAACAGAAGAAAATATGGCCCCTTGTGACTTCTGGGAAAGACATTTATGCTGGGCCAGTAATGAGATTAAATCATATTGTTAATGACAATCAAACTACATTGAATCCAATGAGACATTCCTATTAGTGAGGACAGATAACAAGCATCAGTAGTACAACACAGAGTTTGACATTCAAACCCACACAGGTATTACATAAAATGTAAAATTTCTGCAGAATATTGCAGAATGGTAATTTCAGTCCTTGGTTCCAGTTTGTTAAGTATGATAACACCAATATCTCGTATACTGATAGCACTTGTCCACTGAAGGTAAGAAATCTTTTCATCATCTTTAATAAAAATCCATTTTCACATTTAGTTTCAAATGATGCAATTCCGCTCTCTTCCTTAGGCAACAAAGCTTGGATCAGGCTCTGAAGCTTTGAACAGTGGGTTCAATGTTTTTAATCCAGCTGTCACAGTGAGGGAGGGGAACTGAAGGATGTAGTAATTTTTAAAAAATTGGAATAATTTTTCAGCACTCTCACTGGCTTTTCATATTTTGATTGTTCAGTAAAGTTCATGCCAATGTTTTTCTCCCAATTAATACATTTTGCAAGTTCAAAAAATAACTGCAGCATTTCAAAGTTCTCTCCATTACTTCTTTTCTATGCAATTGCATCACTCTCATGTTTTTGATATGGTTTGTCAGCTTATGCCCATGAATCCCCATGATTCTGAGAACTGCAGGATCTGTCTCTGGTCAAAATAAAATATTCTTAATTTCTCCATTTCCTTGCTGTCAGATTATACTCAGTAGTGAAGCAGTCACTTGTTCAACACATTTTTGGGCAGCAAATTGAGCTGACACTGCACACAATCCCTATGCTCTCATGGATGCTGCCGTATACAAAGCAGACCAATAATCCACACTCAGGACAAAACAAACTGCAAGAACCTTGCTCAGAGGACTCCCTAATAAATTATTGCAAACGGCCAAGTAATTGGTTAACCTGTGATTAATCCTACTTATTTCTATCGTCTGAGTGGATTTAGTAATGGTTTACTCAGAAACGTATGCCTGATAGCAATCAACTATATTGTCCTGACAAGGCTTTGATGTGTATTCCCACTGTTACAAATTTTACAGGTCTACAGTAGATATTCTCTTGGGTTCAGCGTTGCCAGTCACTCCCATAAGCAGACCTCACATTCCTTATGGTCAGGATTACTCTTTTACTGCCTAATGTCTAGTTAAACAATAGCGTGACTGATGGTCTATGACAATAGATCCTTTATTGTGTGTACTGGATACGCTGCTCTCGCATATGAAGTAACGTACATTCTCCTGGCTCTTGAGAAGGTAGACTAAAAGCACTCTAGCGAGAGAAGGCCGATTGTAAACCAACAAACTGGTTTATTTAACATGAAATATATGAATGAACAGAATATAGTTTTCCAATGAAATGCATCTATTTCCTACCATTCCTCGTAACATAAAATAACAAACTACTCATCCTTACCATTGTCCTGGGTGGAAACTCACTTACAAATTACCAGTTGCCACTTAACTGGTACTAAATTTTGGTTACATGTTGGTGTACTCTGCCATATTGGAGGCAATAGAGTGTTCTCGCTGTTTCAGACCCACTGCCTAGAGATTGAGATCTGAGTCTGACTATTCCAAACTATCATCTTCAGTACAGAAACTCTTTCCCAGAGTTCTGTAAAAAAGGGAATGGGATCTGTAAAGTGCCTCCCACAGTAATAAAATGCATACCATATTAGGGTGCCCTACTGCATCTAACTGGAAACTGCACCATGTGAATTGCCTTTTGGCAAGTTATCATTACCTGTAATCGCAGTATTTCATAGTTTAAGTGGAACAAAATGAGTAAGACATGAAATTGAAATCAGAAGGCACTAGAACTGGATTGGATGTATCCACCATGATGTGATGCACCTTGGGGATGATTTTAATCTGTGGACAGTAAATGGGGTGGGGAGGGGAGAGGAGGCTCAGCAGCAGCCTAGAGGAGTGTGCGTGGGATACGTACAGGTTTAATGATCTGGTGGTCAGCTTCATTATCATGTGGTTGGCAAGCTGCCAACATTTAAGACGCTCCCAATATGCAGCTTGCCAATTTGGAGGTGGGAAATCAGGCAGTGCGGCAGCCTGTTGAAGGACTGAAGCAGCATCTTAACAGGGAGGTCAGAAACAGAAAGAAGCAACACAGTGGGGCAGCAGGCAACATGAGCGCAGTACTTACAGCAGCAACTACATCAGCTTTCAAACCCATTAAGGTAGAAAACCTGCAAGTGACTGTCAGAAAAATGCTTCATCCAGCTTTACCTGCCAGCAGCTGAGGATCCCTTTAACCATTTCCCTGAATAGCCACCTCCTGACTTGTGCCACCCGTAGTTGATGGGCAGGAGTAGGAAGGTGGGCAGAGATGAAAATGGTGTCAGGGTTTAAATTATGACTCCTATTTGCATTTTTTGATTTGTTTCTAATGGGAACTCTGACTGTCAGGATTCAAGTCTGCTGGAAAATCAGAATAGATGTCAAAGCAGCAGAAAGTTGGTGGAACTTGCAGCCACTCCATTTTGGTTTGTCTACTGTCCATTTATTGAGTGCAAATGGGGCTGTAGCAAAATAAAAATTGCCTCTCATATCTGCAGGCTCTGGAACACTGGCTCCATAGGATTCAGGTCAGCAGGAAGCCAGTTGCTCAGCTGTGCGCACCTGCAGCCAGCTGGCAGCAGGCAAGGTTACTGCACACTCAATATTTCTGGCTCCTCCTCCTAGTCTAGCATATGCATCATGTGAAATATCAGCTGCTCACAGATGTATAAAACAACTGACTGATGGACTGGTCAGCACAACCATCTCCTTTCCTACTGACTAGCGACGGAAACGTAACATGCACTGCTAAAAGTTCCAAAGTATAGGGCGATCAACTGGTTCCTGTTTTCCTTCTGTCACCATCATCACCTCTTCACCTGTGCCCAGTGACTCATCCAATGCTTCCTTATCCCTCAGGATGTATGTAGCAGTGCTGGGGCCTGCAAAGGTTGGGGAGTGGAACATAGGTGCTCTGAGGCTCTGTCTTGTCCTGGCCTCTGATATACAATGAGAAAAAAATGACCACGGTTACAAGGAGACATCTTCCAACAGTGCTTGCATTATGGTATATAACTATGCATATTAGTGCAATTGTGTGTATGTCTGTGTGGGAGTAAGTGAGAAGGGAAGGGCAATAAACAAGAATTGGATGGTACTAACACATAGCTTGGGAGAGGTCTGCAGCCCCTCCCACCCTTATCTCCTTGATGCTCTTCTAGGTAGAATGGTCCAGGGTGGCCTCCACCGAAGGAATGAGCAGCTTGTAATTTCTGAAGTCTCCTACTGTTTGGGTTTGTTCTCTTCTTTTAGCCTATGTTGTTGTCAAAACTACTTCTCTTCTTGCACAAGTTAAACCAGCTAGGTTGTGTCACAGTGCTTTTATGTGTGAAGCTCTTTGAAGATGTTAGTAAGTTAAGGATGTTGAAAGCATCTTTATTTTGCCAGCCGTCAAATGAGGGTTTGATTGCTGCGCTACTCCATCATTAGCCACAGACTCCATTTTCTGCCTGCACATTTAGTGTACTCGCTATTGAGTGTTACCAGCTACATTTTTGCCCCAAACAGTTTTGGAATGGCTCAAAATATGTATTGATAATATTTACAGACTTTTTAATAGCTAACATAAGGAGTTATTAGGACAGGTGACCAAAAGCTTGGTCAAAGAGGTAGGTTTTAAGGAGCATCTTAAAGAAGGAGAGAGGTAGAGAGGCAGAGAGGTTTAGGAAGGGAATACCAGAGCTTAGGGCCTAGGCAGCTGAAGGCATGGCTGCCAATGATAGAACAATAAAAATGGGGGATGCGCAACAGGCAAGAATTGGAGGAGCACAGAGATGTCGGAGGGCTGCAGAGCTGGAGGAGGTTCCAGAGATAGGGAGGGGCAAGGCCATGGAGGGATTTGAAAACAAGGATGAGAATTTTAAAATTGAGGCGTTCCCGGACCAGGAGCCAATGTAGGTCAGTGAGCACAGGGGTGATGGGAGAACGGGACTTGGTGCGAGTTAGGATAAGGGCAGCAGAATTTTGGATGAGCTCAAGTTTATGGAGGGTGGAAGGTGAGAGGCCAGCCAGGAGAACATTGGAATAGTCCAGTCTGGAGGTAACAAAGGCATGAATGAAGCTTTCAGCAGCAGATGAGCTGAGGCAGGGGTGGAGATGGATGATGTTATGGAGGTGGAAGTAGGCGGTCTTGGTGATGGAGCAGATATGCGACCGGTAGCTTATCTCAGTGTCAAATAGGACACCAAGGTTGTGAACAATCTGGTTCAGCCTCAGACAATGGCCAATGAGAGGGATGGAGTCAGTGGCTAGAGAACAGAGTTTGAGACGGCGACCAAAGATATTGGCCTCGGTCTTCCCAATATTCAGTTGGAGGAAATTTTTGCTCATCCAGTCAGACATGCAATGTGACAAATCAGAGACAGTGGAGGGGTCGAGGGAAGTGGTTGTGAGGTAGAGCTGGGTGTCATCAGCGTACATATGGAATCTGTTGTTGTGTTTTTGGATGATGTCGCTGAGGGGCAGCTTGTAGATGAGAAATAGAAGGGGGCCAAGGATTGATCCCTGGGGGACTCCAAAGGTAACAGCAGGAAGAGAAGGCATTGCGGGTGATTCTTTGGCTACGACTGGATGGACTGGAACCAGGCGAGGGCAGTCCCACCCAGCTGGACAACGGAGGAGAGGCATTGGAGGAGGATGTTGTGGTCAACCGTGTCAAAGGCTGCAGACAGGTCGAGAAGGATAAGGAGTGATAGTTTACCCCGGTCACAGTCACATAGGATGTCAATTGTGACTTTTATAAGGGCCGTTTCAGTAAGGTGGCAGGGGTGGAAACCTGATTGGAGGGATTCAAACATGGAGTTGCGGGAAAGTTGGGCACGGATTTGGGAGGCGACAACACGTTCAAGGACTTTGGAGAGGAAAGGGAGGTTGGAGATGGGGCCGTAGTTTGCAAGGACAGGGGGTAAAGGGTGGGCTTTTTGAGGAGGGGCGTAATGACAGCAGATTTGAAGGGGAGGGGGACAGTACGTGACGAGAGAGAGCGGTTAACAATATCAGCAAAGGTGGGGGACAATGAGGGAGGGTTTTGGTAGCAATATCAAAAGCTTAAAGATAAAAGAAAGAGAAGAGTGTAAAGATCAGACCAGAGTAAAGAATAAAGATAACCTAAATGCTCAAGGAACAAATACAGTTATAAAGCAGAAGTATAAAAGGACTGTTAAAAATAAAGTAAAAAGAACAATTATTAAAGATAAATTAAACTGCCTGTATAGCAATGTACACTCCAAAATAAAATGGGGGAACTGGAGGCAATAATCCATAGTGAGGAACCAGATGTAGTAGGAATAACTGAAACATGGCTACATAGAGAACAGGACTGGCAACTAAATATTGCAGGTTATAACATAATCAGAAAGGATAGGGAAGGAATAAGGGTAGGGGTTGGAGTAACTGTACTAATTAGAGATAACATAATGGCAGTAGAAAAAATGGACATCACTAACAGGAGAGAAACAGAATTCATATGGATTGAAATAAAAGATAAGAAGGGATCGATCACGCTAGTAGGGGTATACGACAGACCACCTAATAGTGGAAAGGAGGTGGGGGAAGAAATATGTAAGCAAATATGTGAAATGAATAAAGGACATAGAATAATAATCATGGGAGATTTTAACTATCCGCTTTTTGATAAATATTAATGACACGGACTTGGGTATAGAGGGTATAATTTCAAAGTTTGCAGATGACACTAAACTCGGAAATGTAGCAAACAATGTGGAGCACAGTAACAGACTTCAGGAGGACATAGACAGACTGGTGAAATGGGCAGATACATGGCAGATGAAATTTAATGCAGAGAAGTGTGAAGTGATGCATTTTGGTAGAAAGAATGAGGAGAGGCAATATAAACTAAATGGTACAATTTTAAAGGGAGTGTGGGAACAGAGAAACCTGGTGGTACACACACACAAATCTTTGAAGGTGGCATAACAAATTGAGAAGGCTGTTAAAAATGCATACGGGATCCTGGGCTTTATTAATAGAGGCATAGAGTAAAAGACAAGGAAGTTATGCTAAACCTTTATAAAACACTGGTTAGGCCTCAGCTGGAGTATTGTGTTCAATTCTGGGCACCACACTTTAGGAAGGATGTCAAGGCCTTAGAGAGGGTGCAACAGAGATTTACTAGAATGGTGCCAGGAATGAGGGACTTCAGTTATTTGGAGAGACTGGAGAAGCTGGGGTTGTTCTCCTTAGAACAGAGAAGGTTAAGGGGAGTTTTGCTAGAGATGTTCAAAATCATGAACGGTTTTGACAGAGTAAACAAGGAGAAACTATTTCCAGTGGCAGAGGGGTTAGTAACCAAAGGACACAGATTTAAGGCAAAAGAGCCAGAGGTGACATGAGGAAACATTTTTTGCGCAGCGAGTTGTAATGAACCGGAATGCACTGCCTGAAAGGGTGGAGGGAAGCAGATTCAGTAGTAACTTTCAAAAGGGTATTGGATAAATACTTGAAGGGAAAAAAATTACAGGGCTATGGGGAAAGAACAGGGGAATGGGGCTAATTGGATAGCTCTTTCAAAGAGCCGGCACAAACACAATGGGCCGAATGGCCTCTTCCTATGCTGTACCTACTATGATTCTATGAAATAAACTGGCAAGACGACCTAGGTAAAGGGGTACAGGGAATGGAGTTTTTACAATGTGTACAGGAGTCCTTTCTCACCCAGTATGTAAAAAGCCCAACAAGAGAGGAAGCACTGCTGGATCTAGTAATGGGAAATGAACCAGAACAGATAAGAGAAGTAGGCATAGGGGAACATGCAGCCCATAGCGATCAAAACATAATAAAGTTTAAGATAAAAATTGAGAAGGACGTAAATAAGACAAAGACCAAAGAAATAAATTGGAAAAAAGCTGATTTTAAGGGGATGAGAATCGAACTAGGGAAAATAAACTGGAAAAGTTTACTGATAAACAAAAGAACAGCAGTGGGAAACATATAAGACTGTGATCAATAGAGTCCAGGAGAAATAAATTCCATTAAAAAGCAAGAACAAACTAGCGAGTAATGACACACCATAGATGAATAAAGAAATAAGGGCAGAATTGAAACTAAAGAAAAAGGCATACACTAAGTACATAGACAACAAAGGAGAGGATGACAAAAGGGAAAATGAAAAGGTTAGGAAAGAAGTTAAAAAAAGAATTAGGAAGGCAAAGAGAAACTATGAAATTAAATTATCAAGGAATATTAAATTAAATAGTAAAATATTCTACAGACACAAATGACAAAGGAAAAATCAAGATAGGGATAAGGCCACCAAGGGATGCACACAAGAAGCTCACAGGTAATGATAGCGAAATGGCAGAAATATTAATTAATTACTTTGTTCCAGTATTTACCAGAGTGACTAACATGGTGGGCATGACATTAGAAGAGATCAAAAAAGAAATATGAAGACATTTAAGACAGAAAGGGGGGGGAAGATAATTGCTAAACTAATAAAACTTAGAGAGGATAAAACCCCTGGTCCGGATGGATTGCATCTGTGCATATTAAAAGAAGTTAGGGCAGAGATAGCAAAGGCACTATTACATATTTATAAAAATTCATTAGAAAAGGGAAGTGTGCCAGAAGACTGGCAGACAGCTAATATGATTCCTATATTTAAAAAAGGAGGTAGAACCAGTCGAGGTATAGACCAATTAGTTCAATGTCGGTGGTAGGAAAGATAATGGAATCCTTACTCAAAGATGTAATATACATCTACGAAAATATATTAACTAACTGTCAGCACAGATTTCAAAAGGGAAGGTCATGCTTGACCAACCTTATTGAATTCTTTGAAGAAGTAACAGAAAGTGTAGACAAGGGTAATGTAATAGATGTAATATAAGGTACCATATAGTAGACTCATGACTAAGGTCAGAGCATATGGAGTCAGGGAACAAGTAGCAGCTGGCTACAAAACAGAAAACAGAGAGTAGGGGTTAAAGGTAGTTACTCAGAATGGCAAAAGATGGGAACTGATGATCCACAGGATCGGTGCTGGGACCACTGTTGTTCACCATCTACATAAACGATTTGGACTCGGGTGTAATAAGTACAATTTCAAAATTTGTGGACGGCACCAAATTGGGGGGAATAATTAGTACCGAGGGCTGTTGCAACATACAGGAAGATAGTAATAAACTTGCAGAATGGGCGTGTAATTGGCAAATGAATTTCAATATAGATAAGTGTGAGGTATTATATTTTGGTAGGAAGAATAAGGGGGCCACATACTACTTGGATGATAAGAGTCTAAATGGGATGAAGGAGCAGAGGGATCTGGGGGTACAGATACACAAATCACTAAAAGTAGCAACACAGGTTAATAAGGCCATAAAAAAGCAAACCAACCACTGGGGTTCATTTCTAGAGGAATAGAATTTAAAAGCAGAGAAGTTATGTTAAACCTGTATAGGATCTTAGTTAGACCACACTTGGAGTATTGTGAACAGTTCTGGTCTCCATATTATAAAAAGGATGTAGAGTCACTGAAGAAGGTGCAAAAAAGATTTTGTAGCATGATACCAGAACTGAGAGGTTATACATATCAGGAAAGCTTGAGCAGGCTGGAGCTCTTTTCTCTAGAAAAGACTAAGGGGTGACTTGATAGAGATCTTTAAGATTATGAAACGGTTTGATAGGGTAGACGTGGAGAAAATTTTCCACTTGCGGGGGAGACCAGAACTAGGGGCCATAAATGTAAGACGGTCACTAATAAATCCAATGGGGAATTCAGGAGAAACTTCTTTAACCAGAGAGTAGTTAGAATGTGGAACTCACTACCACAAGGAGTAGTTGAGGTGACTAGCATTGATGCATTTAAGGGGAAGCTAGGTAAACATGAGGGAGAAAGGAATAGAAGGATATGCTGATAGGGTTAGATGAAGCAGGGAGGGAGGAGGTTCATGTGGAGCATAAGCACTGGCATGGATCTGTTGGGCTGAATGGCCTGTTTCTGTGCTGTACACTCTATGTAATACTTGGAAAGAAATAATTTGCAGGGCTATGGGGGCAACAGAAGTGGGGGCGAAGGACTAATTGGATAGCTCTTTCAAGGAGCCGGCATATGCACAATGGGCCAAATAGCCTCCTTCTCTGTTGTATGATTCTATGACACCAGGCCTAATACAAGTTGGGAGTTCACTTCAACTATTGAAATTAGATTGATTCTGTAAATCCTGTCAGGTCAGTTCTCATCTAATCAGGCACAAGCAAATCCTGCAGCATCCACCTCCCAGATCCAGAATATTGATCCTGAAGAATGAGACAGGACAGATCTCAAACTGCCACAGTAGTGCCCCAGGGTACATAAGTGTTACTTCCTCAGTGTGTCTTCTTAGTGTACTTGCCATCACCACTGAGTTATGCACTTCTACTTACAACTGAGTATGGTATCACTTGTCCTGATCTACATGTTCCTCCAGCCAAACAGTCAGAATTTGGGAACCACAGTTGTTCTTAACATTCTAAGTTCCCTATCTGAAATGGTATCTAGCCCTCATGTCCCTTCATCAGTGTCAGGAGGCTCCTGTACTTGAGTCACAAGGATGTCCTAGAAGTCAGCTGTGCAGGACTTTGTGCTGACAAGGAGCTCACCCTGACATCTGCCACTTGGCTGCCCCTGTGCCCAAGCTAACAGACTGCTGTTGGAGACCCTCTTCTCAGAGGCCAAGTGGACAGAAGAATACATATTTCTGAGGCTCCAGAAACCTTTCCCTGATGGACTTGAACTTATTAGGGCATCCTCTAATCCTGGAAAAATATTTGTTCCACAAGTGTGCTGTCAGGCCAGAATCACTGTGTTTTCAAATGTTATAGGTAGCCCTTGCCTGAGCAGTCTGGCTACACAGCTGTATTTATGGCCTATCAAGAGGTATTGGTGATTAAGCTGCTGATTAAATGCTTGAGTGCTCAAAATCAGTGCACATACCTGCTGATTTGTCAGTTTCTGTTGGGGCAAGATTATCAAATTTGTGAGGAAAAGGCCCAAGAGGTAAATTGACAGGTAATAGTCAAAAACTGAAACAGCTAACCTTCAATAATTTGTTCTAGAACAGGAAAAAATGGGCCTCAGATATTTATAGAAAGAATTTATTTCACTTTATTTTTTTCATTGCTTTTATGAAAAGCATAGTTGGAGTAAACCTACAGCATCAGCAATTGCCTACCTTCAAAGAGCAGCTTTTTACTGAGTTTACATTCCTCAATGTTCTTGACATTGGGAAATTAGGCAGGCTTGATTTTAAATAGGCATGTTGCCTTAAATGTTATTAGTTTTATCTACATTTCTAAATTGATTGATAAGAGAAATCCTTATAAAAGATAAACTAACGCCTTCCATTTTATCAGGGGAACAACTGTTTTATTCATTTTTTAAATTTATATTTCTTTTTGACTTTATATAAATAATTTTTTGGTTGTTGTATTTGACAGCAGCCTTTTGGGTTATTGATGCATTCACAAAGGTTATCTTCTACCTGAATCTTTGTTCAACAGTAAACAACATTAAAACAATACTAGCTAATCACAAAGATTTTTTCAGTAAATATGCCTACATATTTTAAAAGATGAGAAGGAAATGCCAATCTCAAAGGGTTATTAAATGATAGTAATTTTTCACAGTAGATATTATATTACCTCCACTACTCGCCTTTAAACAGCCACCCAACCTCAAACAAACCATCGTTCGCAGCAAATTACCCAGCTTTCAGGAGAACAGCGTCCACGACACCACACAACCCTGCCACGGTAACCTCTGCAAGACATGCCAGATCATCGACACAGATACCACCATCACACGAGAGGACACCACCCACCAGG
Organism: Heptranchias perlo; assembly: GCF_035084215.1. Taxonomy (NCBI): domain Eukaryota; kingdom Metazoa; phylum Chordata; class Chondrichthyes; order Hexanchiformes; family Hexanchidae; genus Heptranchias; species Heptranchias perlo. The sequence continues at coordinate 36,790,933 of NC_090340.1, read as the reverse complement.
TGCACGGTTCATTCTCCTGTGACTTGGCCAACGTTGTCTACCTCATACGTTGCAGGAAAGGATGCCCCAGAGCATGGTACATTGGCGAGACCATGCAGACGCTGCGACAACGGATGAACGGACACCGCGCAACAATCACCAAACAGGAGGGTTCTCTCCCTGTCGGGGAACACTTCAGCAGTCATGGACATTCAGCCACCGACCTTCGGGTAAGCATACTCCAAGGCGGCCTTTGAGACACACGACAATGCAAAATCGTCAAGCAGAAATTGATAGCCAAGTTCCGCACCCATGAGGACGGCCTCAACCGGGATCTTGGGTTCATGTCACACTACACGTAACCCCACCAGTGAACAAATGTTATCTGTTTTTAATATAACGGGTCATTGACTGTCTTCCTTCTCTCTCTCTCTCTTTTTTTTGGGGGGTTTGTATATTCGGTGGCCTTTTAGGTGACACCTTTCTGTCTGCTCACTGTGATTGCCTTGGCAACGGGCAGTAATCACCAGGCATTGTTCTGTGATTTTCAAATGCGAAGGATTCGAAAATTTCATTTCCACACCGTTCACCTGAGGAAGGAGGAAGCCTCCGAAAGCTTGTGGAATTTAAAATAAATTTGTTGGTCTATAACTTGGTGTTGTAAAATTGTTTACAATTGTCAACCCCAGTCCATCACCGGCATCTCCACATCATAGATATTATATGACAGAGGGCGTCACAAAATACATTTGGATGAGGAAGACTTTCAGAACATTTAATTAAGGTTCATCCAGAAAAACACTACACTCCCCACATTGCTGCATCTATTTGTTTCTTAATTTATTCTCAGGGTTTTCACCTCCAACACTCAGCTCAAAAGTCCTTTCCAAGTGTTGATCACTCTCAGTGTGAAGAACTTCTTGATATCAATTCTAAAATTACCTTTTACTAGTTTGAACTATTATCTCCTTGTCCTACTCCTACTGATTAATTTAAAGTGGTATTCTGGATTAATTTTTTCCGTAACATTTATTATCTTATATACCTCTATAAGATCATCTCTCAGATGTCTCTGAAAAGCCCAAGGCCCTGATATTAACTCGGATTCGGGAAGAGAGTGGGGGAAAGTTTTTCGGACGCGAAACCCGCAAATGAAGTTATTGGGTCGGATTCTGCGATCGCAACTTTATTGAAGGATTAAATTTTTTCTTCCGGGTTTTGCATCTCCAGGCTGCGCAGCGGGCATACTGCGCACCCGCAGGACACAATCTGAAGTCTACTATTTAAAGGGTCAATGCAAAAATGGAATTTGGAGGAGACAGGAGGAATTTAAACATGAATTCACAAAGAGCAAGCCTAGTACCCAGATTCACCAATGCTTCCCTTGAAGTACTGCTGGTTGCAGTGAGGAGCAGGAGGGACAGAATTTACCCCAGCAATAGAAGGAAGAAACCTACTTCTGTTACCAAGAAGATGGCTGAGGAGATGAGCAGCAGGAGCATTGTGGCCCAATGTTGGAGCAGTGCAGGAAGTATTTTAATGACCTAACCAGGTCAGGAAAAGTGAGTGAGAAGGGAGTAAGACAGAAAGCAGGTAACTATAGACCAGTTAGCCTAACATCTGTCATTGGTAAAATGCTAGAATCCATTATTAAGGAAGTAGTAGCAGGACATTTGGAGACTCATAATACAATCAAGGAGAGTCAACATGGTTTTATGAAGGGGAAATCGTGTTTGACAAATTTATTAGAGTTCTTTGAGGAAGTAACGGGCAGGGTGGATAAAGGGGAACCAATGGATGCAGTATATTTGGATTTCCAAAAGGCATTCGATAAGGTGCCACATAAAAGATTACTGCACAAGATAAGAGCCCATGGTGTTGGGGGTAATATACTGGCATGGATAGAGGATTGGCTAACTAACAGAAAACAAAGAATTGGGATAAAAGGGTCATTTTCAAAATGGCAATCTGTAACTAGTGGGGTGCTGCAGGGCTCAGTGCTGGGGCCTCAACTATTTACAACATATATCAATGACTTGGATGAAGGAACAGAGTGTCTTGTGGCCAAATTTGCTGATAATACAAAGATAGGTGGGAAAGCAAGTTGCGATGAGGACACAAAGGGCTCGAATTTAGCAGGCCTGCGGGTTCCCAGCGGGTGGTCCTCCTGGAGCGTCGAAAATGCGGACGGGTAATTGTGTGCGTCCCCCACGCGATCGCGGGATAATTGGACCCATTAAGCCCTGCTTCCGGGTTCTGCGCTCCCCAGCTGCGTGCCGGCCGGCTGCGCATGCGCAGTACCGTCGACGCGATGTAGGAGCTCCAGTTAAAGGGGCAGTCTCCCAAAGCCCCTCCTGCTGCAAGCAAGAGGTCTGGGAGAATGGCTCAACCAAGGGGAAAGGCTGCGCCCCGTTTTTCAGATCTGGCACTGCAGCTGATGCTGGAGGGCGTGAGGAGGAGGAGGGAAACACTCTTCCCTGAGGATGGGCGCAAGTTCCCTGCCGCCGCAACCAGGAAGGCATGGGCAGAGGTGGCGGCGGAGGTGAGCAGCAGGGGCAACACCCCAAGGACTTGGGAGCAGTGCCGCAAGCGCTTCAATGACCTGACTAGGTCTGGCAAGGTGAGTACACCAACGCACCCTCCCACATCCCGTCCCCACCATCACGCCAAGCAGATCACAACCCCCTCCTGCACAGCCACCACTGCGCTCCATCAGCAATCCTCACAGCCACTCATTCACCATCCTCGCCGTGCACGCAAGTACCCACCGTCCCTGACCCCACCCGAACACTACCACACACCCCAATCCCCATGCAATGGGATGGGCACGTGGCCCACACTTCCTCCCATCCGTTCCGCGCCACGCTCAACCCAACCACACCGATGCTCGATGCGTCTCACGATGCAAGACGCACCCACTCACACATCTGTGTTTTGCCTTCACAGGAGAAGAGGAGCAAGAACAACCGCGAAAGGGCACGCACCGGAGGTGGTCCGCCGCAAGTGGTGGAGCTCACCGACGCAGAGGTGGAGGCGCTCGACCTCGCCCGCACGCGACATTGCCTGTCGGTGGCCGATGGCGAGTGTGTCGCTGCCGAAATGGGCGGTAAGGGAAAGCTGACACTCAACACCCATGATCGCGAGTGACCGTATCATCACCTGCCATCAGGCGCACTGTCAAGTTGGTCCACATGCCTCAAAGTGCCCTCTGTTCTCTTGCAGGTGCGTCTTTGGATCAAGCGAGCATGGAGGGCGATTCCTCAGAGGACATGGCGGTCTCTGAGGGTGCATCGTCACATCAGAGCCAACCATCCACCAGCGCAGAGACACGCACCTCGGTGGGTCCCCCTCGCCAACTAGTTGGGGTAGCACTTGGTGAGTCACTGCGCACGAGTGAGCATGAGCAGACCCTGGTGGCAGGGGCAGCCGCGGAGGGTCCGCGACGGAGGGAGCACTCATCTCCAGGCTCTGCTCAGCCGGACCCAGATGCTGAACCCAGGGGGCCACCAGAGAAAAGGAGAGTCGTCGAGGGCCACCAGCTAATTGCTGAGGTGCTGGCAGAGGTGCCGCGCGCATTGTCCACAATAGCGCAGGCGATGGAGGAGTCCACCTCCTGCATGTGGGCATTGGTGGCGCAGGCACAGGAGGGTACCGACGACACAGTGTCGCAGGTAGGTGCGGGACTGTCTGCGGTGGAGGACAGGCTGGCCTCCCTCGAGCGTCACGCACAGCTCCACTTCGAGTCCTTGCAGGCCCTCACAACGTCTGTACGGATTCAGGGTGAGCAACATTCCGACGCCACCAACAGGCTGAGGGATACACTAGGGGTGGCCTTGCAAGGCCTCACACATGCCATCCAAACTGCCGTCCAGCAGGGTGGAAGGGGTGATGTGGGCCGAGGCCAAGAGAGGGATGATGGTGACCGGGGACATGGAAGCGGGGACGCCTCTCAAGGCGTCCCCACGTCCCACCCGTCGCCCACCTCTCAACCAGCACCCGCAATGGTGCCTCCTCTCCAGGTGGCCGAGTCTGCCCCTGCCCCGGTGCAGGAGGAGCAGTCTGTGGAGGTGCCCTCACGGGCACCGAAACCCAGGGGCCGTCCGCCAAAAGCATCTACCCGGTCAAGGCAAGAAGACGAGCAACCTGCCACTACCTCTGCTGGAGCCACAGGGGTAGCACCACGTAGGGGTTCCCGGAGAAGAATTCCAAAGGCCTTATAATCACAAAGGGAATACACCAGGGTGTTTATTATTTTGTACTTTGTTTCTTAAATGATGTCACATTCCACATATTAAATAGTCTATTCTCACCACTCCTGCCACCTCTCGTCCATTCTTCCGCGGCTTGTGCAGTAGTTGCGTTCCGTGGAGGCCATCATGACGGCGAACACCTGCTGCCACCCATTGGGCACACTGCTGTGGGTGCAGGATTACTGGCAGCACTCTTCAGTGGAGGGGGCTGGTATGGCCGCTCGCATGTGCAGGTGAGGAGATGCGAGCGCCTCGCAGTGTCTGACTCTAGGAGAACCGTTGACGTATGAGTGCGTCCCTGGCCCGGCGACCATCCCGGTGAGTCGCGGCTCGGCGCATGGGTCGTCCAACATCCTCGGGCGCGTCCTCCTCCTCCTCCTCCGCCTCCTCCTCCTCCTCCTCCTCCTCCTCCTCCTCCTCGCCCTCGCCTTCCTCAATGTGGGTGGCGGGTGTGGATGGGGCCTCCTCCAGCGGCACCCCTCTCTGTTGGGCCATGTTGTGCAGGGCACAGCAGACAACTATGATTCGTCCCACTCTGAATGGTGTGTATTGGAGCGCTCCCCCAGAACGATCAAGGCACCTGAAGCGCATCTTGAGAAGCCCTATGGTCTGCTCAATTGTAGACCTGGTGGCAGTGTGGCTGTCATTGTACCGACGCTCCGGCTCGGTGATGGGGTTCCTCAGAGGTGTCATGAGCCACGTGTGGAGGGGATACCCCTTGTCGCCGAGGAGCCAGCCGTTGCCGGCGTTGGGTGCCTGCAGGATGGGCGGGACGGCGGACTCCCTGAGGACGAAGGCATCGTGGCAGCTGCCGGGGTATCTGGCGCACACGTGTAGGAATCTCTGGCGGTGGTCACAGATGAGCTGGGCGTTCATGGAGTGATACCCCTTCCTGTTGATGAACAGCCCTGGCTCATGCGGAGGTGCCCGTATTGCGATGTGGGTGCAGTCGATTACACCCTGCACCCGTGGGAAGCCGGCCATGGCATGGAATCCAACCGCCCTCTCCATCTGGCTGCGCTCGTCCATGGCGAAGTTGATGTAGTGGGAGGCCCTGCGGAACAACCCATCGGTGACCTGCCTTATGCACTTGTGTGCAGAGGACTGACAGACCCCGGTGATGTCCCCGGTGGCACCCTGGAAGGAACCGGATGCGAAGAAGTTGAGGGCAGTGGTGACTTTGACGGCGACAGGTAAGAAGATGCTGCTTGGTCCATCAGGGAGCAGCTCGTCGTTAAGGAGGCTGCAGATGTCGGCGACTACCTGGCGATTGACTCTGAGCCTCCGTATGCACTGCTCCTCGGAGAGGTCCATGAAGCTGAGCCTCGCTCTGTACACCCTGTGCGGAGGGTAGTGCCTCCTGCGACGCATCTCTCTCTGCGGTTGCCCTCCCTCCTGCTGTGCAGGTGGGTGTGCCGCAGCACCGTGTTGGGGGGCCCCACCTCTCCGAGGCGGACGGCGTGGACTGTGAGGCTGCTGGGGCTGGTCATCCTGTTCGTCCTCCGACGATGTCAACGCACCACCCATCTGGCAGGTGTTGGTGTGAGGGGTTGTGCAGGGTAGGTGGGTGGGTCCTCGGACTGGGGCTGCGGTTTCGTGTCGGTCTGTCCTCTGGCTTGGCGGGGGTTGGTGGAGGGCAGGGGTTGCCCTATGTGACGCGGTGGCCTCCTGCGTGGGTGAGGGCGCTCCCCCGTGGAGCGCACCTTGGCACCTGGCACAGGCTGCTGGCTGCAACACGCCTGGTTTGAAGGGTCCTGTTTCCCCCAGTGTGGGAAACTGACTGCTTTGACCCTAAAATCCCACACTTCCTCTTTTGACAGCTGCTTCAGCTCATTAACTGACCACAACAAGCAAGTTAAGTGCTCTCAAGTGGAACCCCGCTGGCTTTAATTGCCTGCGGGATTCCCACCAGCGGGGCTTGCGCGCGCAGCCCCGCACGTCAGCGCGGTACCCGGAAGTGGCCGGGATTTCGTCCGAATCCGGTCACGTGATCGGAGATCGGGATTTTCGGGGCCCCCCCGCTGGAAACCCGCAGGTAACCCGACCCTAAAATCGAGCCCAAAGTGTCTGCAAAGGGATATTGACAGGTTAAGCGAATGGGCAAAAATTTGGCAGATGGAATATAATGTGGGAAAATGTGAAGTCATTCACTTTGGGAGGAAAAATAAAAAAGCAAAATATTATTTGAATGGAGAAATACTACAAAATGCTGCAGTACAGAAGGATCTGGGTGTCCTCGTACATGAAACACAAAAAGTCAACATACAGGTGCAGCAGGTTTTTCCGGAAGGCAAACGGAATATTGGCCTTTATTTCTAAGGGGATGGAGTATAAAAGCAGGGAAGTCATGCTACAACTGTACAGGGTGCTGGTGAGACCACACCTGGAGTACTGTGTACAGTTCTGGTGCCCTTATTTAAGGAAGGACATACTTGCAATGGAGGCAGTTCAGAGAAGGTTCACTAGGTTGATTCCAGGTATGGAAGGGTTGTCTTATGAGGAAGAATTGAACTGGTTGGGTCCATGCTCATTTGAATTTAGAAGAATGAGAGGAGACCTTGTTGAAACATACAAGATTCTGAGGGGACTCGATAGGGTAGATGCTGAGAGGATGTTACCCCTCATGGGGGAATCTAAAACTAGGGGGCATAGTCTCAGAACAAGCGGTCGCCTGTTTAAGTCAGAAATGAGGAGGAATTTCTTCTCCTAGAGGGTCGTGAATCTTTGGAATTCTTTACCCCAAAAAGCTGTGGAGGCTGAGTCATTGAATACATTCAAGGCTGAGTTAGACAAACTCTAACTCATATGTCTCATAGTCACCCTCACCCAATGCATTGCATTCACCAGGTGAATACGTCACCTTCAGTCACTCAAAGGTCGGTTCTTTCACTTCTTGTAGAAGACGAGCGCAAAACGCAAGAGAGAGGGAGAGGACTGGAGGTGGCCCTCCACAAATAGTGCAGTTCACTGATGTAGAGGAGGACGCGATTGGAGATAAGTGGCACATCTGCGTCCCTCTCAATCGGAGATGGAGAAACTGGGAACCCGCAGATGCCTGGTGACAGAATTTAAACATCTTTCACGCACACGCTGACTTTATTTCATCAATGACTGAACTATGAGAAGCCTGAGTATGGTGATTGGCAAGATTGTTACTTTGCCAGGACTAATTCATATCGCTTTCCTTTGTCCTCCAGGGCCTTCATGTGTACAACAAGATTCTGCGGAGATACGTGAAAATGATTCCTCAGAGGATTTCATTCCTTCTGAGGGTGCACCGCCACAGGACATACAGCCATGTACCAGTGCAAATACTGGCACTTCGGTGGATCCTGTTACACAATCAGTTAGGTTTTCACTTGGTGATTCAAAATACTCAAGTGAGCACAAGTAGACACTGGTGGCAGGAGCAGCTGTGGAGAGTCCGCATTGGATGGTGCACTCCTCTCCAAGCTCTGCTTAGCTGGATACAGCTGGTGAACCCAGGAGGCCATCTTTGAGAATGAGAATGATTGATGTACTGCGTTTGAAGTCTGCAGTAATATATATGGACAAAACAGTGAATTTCAAAAGGGAGCTCTGTAAGAGGCACTGCATACACTGGTAGTGCATAACATCAGGTGTGAGGTCCAAGATTTGTCAAGCATGATGCCCTCCATAAAGCCATGCTGACTTTTAACTGATGACATCATACTCCTTTCACTCTACGCAGAACATAGGAACAGGTGTAGACCATTCAGCCTCAAGCCTGTTCCGCCATTCAATTAGATCATGGCTGATCTGTACCTCAACCCCATTTACCCTCATTAGATCCATATCCCTTGATACCCTTACCTAACAAAAATCTATCGACCTCAGTCTTGAAAGTTTCAATTGACCCAGCATCCACAGGCTTTTGGAGGAGAGAGTTCTGGATTTGTACTACTCTTTGTGTGAAGAAGTGCTTCCTGATTTCACTCCTTCAGCAGAGCATTTAACATTTTACCCAAAACAGATGTCAGGTTTAGCAGACTGTAATTTCCCGGAGAGACCTATTGTTCCTCCCTTTTTTAAAGATAGATATATGTCGCCTTTTCTCTAATCCTCTTGTCCAACTCTCAATTCCAATGATTTTCCTAAAGATCGTCACCAAAATGTAACCAATTCCATCAGCCATTTCCTTAAGTACTCTTAAGTGCAGGCCATCTGGCTCCAGATTAACAGACAGGAGTTAATAGATGTGGTGAAGACCTTTCAATGTATCCATCACTTCCTTATCAGAAATTATTATTGTTCTTAAAATTTCCTCCTCGTTTTTCAAGAAAATCAACTTTTACTTCAGACAGAGAGTCAGCGACTTTTTCTGTGAAAAACCATTACAAAGAAATTGTTCAGGATATCTGCTACTTCCTGGCTGCTTGATATCACCTCCATGTTAATGCCTTATAAAGACGCTACTACTTCCTTGACTTCCTGCTTACTCTGCATGTGCTTATAGAAGCCCTTTATAATGGGTCGGATTTTGTTGTAATAATAATGGTGAGGCTAACAGCGTTCACCGTTATTTATGAGCAAATCGAACAGCAACTTCCAGCGACCGCACGATTGCAGTTAAACGTGGAAATCCGGAAGTTGTTGTCCGAGATATGCCCTGCTCTTCCAAAAGCTGCGTGAAAATGGCATCTCACCGTCTGACTCACCATTCACTGTATCGAACGGCGTGAGGTTAGGGCTTGTCCATTCCAGTGTAAGTACCCTTTTAATAGTGTGGTAAGTCTTAATAACTGCCAAACAACCTCTCTGGCACTGAAAATTAGCTTTTACAAGTGTGGAGTCTCATTCCTTCAGCTTTTAATTATTGTTGGAGATTGAAAAAAAAATTAAATACAATTTTTTGTTATTTTTTCTTTCTGTTTCTTTTATCTCTCTCTCTTAATTCAATTTTTCTTACCCTCTCTTTATTTTACTTTCTGTACCTGATTTGATATTGAATTCACTATTCTAATTTACACTTCCTGGTTCAGACCCTGTGCCGCACATTAACAATTCTTCAATCTGATTGGTTAAGGAGATTCACAGTTGCTTGGCCTGTTCACACAGATCCCAAATGCCCTCAAGGGGGAGCCGCACTGAATGGATCTCTAACTTAGCACAAAAGCCCATAGAAAGTTTATGGGCAAGTGCAAGACTACTAAATGGCAGGCGCAGTTCGTTCGCCAGTCAGAGCAAAACCCGGCCCGTTGTTTTTTTATATAATCATTGCAATTCTATTTTCACTGTCTATTTCCTACTGTCTAACCAATCTTGTAACAGCTTTACACTCCTGTCTGTCTGCCAATAAACCTAATGATGTATATTTGAGGAACACTCTGTTTTGCCCTTATTCCTTGCATTACTTCTCTTGTTGCCACAAGGGTTCCCTCCTTTTCCTACTGTGTTTCTTACACAGTGGTATAAATTGACTTTGGAATCCCTGCATTGTGCCTTTAAAAGTATACCACTTCTCCTCTAAGCTTTGTCCCTCTAATAATCTATTCCAGCTCCACCAACTGCTTCTTCATTCCTCCAAAGTCCACCTTCCTAAAATTAAGACTCGCAGTTGTACTTTCCTTATCCATGGTGATTTTGACACTAAACTCAATTATGTTCCGATAACAGTTTCCAAAATATTTCCTAACTGTAAGTTGTTCAATTATCTCTGGTTTACAACATAAAACCAGATCCAGGATCACCTTTTTTTTTATTCCTTCATGGGATGTGGGCGTCGCTGGCAAGGACAGCATTTATTGCCCATCACTAATTGCCCTTGAGAAGGTGGTGGTGAGCCGCCTTCTTGAACCGCTGCAGTCCGTGTGGTGAAGGTTCTCCCACAGTGCTGTTAGAAAGGGAGTTCCAGGATTTTGACCCAGCGACGATGAAGGAACGGCGATATATTTCCAAGTCGGGATGGTGTGTGACTTGGAGGGGAACGTGTAGGTGGTGTTGTACCCATGTTTGCTGTCCTTGTCCTTCTAGGTGGTAGAGGTCGAAGAAGCCTTGGTGAGTTGCTGCAGTACATCCTGTAGATGGTAAACACTGCAGCTACGGTGTGCCGGTGGTGAAGTGAGTGAATGTTTTGGGTGGTGGATGGGGTGCCAATCAAGCAGGCTGCTTTGTCCTGGATGGTGTTGAGCTTCTTGAGTGTTGTTGGAGCTGCACTCATCCAGGCAAGTGGAGAGCATTCCATCACATTCCTGACTTGTGCCTTGTAGATGGTGGAAAGGCTTTGGGGAGTCAGGAGGTGAGTCACTAGCCGCAGAATACCCAGCCTCTGACCTGCTCATGTAGTCACAGTATTTATGTGGCTGGTCCAGTTAAGTTTCTGGTCAATGGTGACCCCCAGGATGTTGATGGTGGAGGATTTGGCGATGGTAATGCCGTTGAATGTCAAGGGGAGGTGGTTAGACTCTCTCTTGTTGGAGATGGTTATTGCCTGGCACTTAAGTGGCAAGTAACATTCGCGCCAGACATCAGCCCAAGCCTGGATGTTGTTCAGGTCTTGCTGCATGCGGGCACGGACTGCTTCATTATTTGAGGGGTTGCGAATGGAACTGAACACTGTGCAGTCATCAGCAAACATTCCCATTTCTGACCTTATGATGGAGGGAAGGTCATTGATGAAGCAGCTGAAGATGGTTGGGCCTAGGACACTGCCCTGAGGAACTCCTGCGGCAATGCCCTGGGGCTGAGATGATTGGCCTCCAACAACCACTACCATCTTCCTTTGTGCTAGGTATGACTCCAGCCCCTGGAGGGTTTTCCCCTTGATTCCCATTGACTTCAATTTTACTGTGGCTCCTTGGTGCCACACTCGGTCAAATGCTGCCTTGATGTCAAGGGCAGTCACTCTCACCTCACCTCTGGAATTCAGCTCTTTTGTCCATGTTTGGACCAAGGCTGTAATGAGGTCTGGAGCCGAGTGGTCCTGGCGGAACCCAAACTGAGCATCGGTGAGCATGTTATTGGTGAGTAAGTGTCGCTTGATAGCACTGTCAACGACACCTTCCATCACTTTGCTGATGATTGAGAGTAGACTGATGGGGCGGTAATTGGCCGGATTGGATTTGTCCTGCATTTTGTGGACAGGACATACCCGGGCAATTTTCCACATTGTCGGGTAGATGCCAGTGTTGTAGCTGTACTGGAACAGTTTGGCTAGAGGCATGGCTAGTTCTAGAGCACAAGTCTTCAGCACTACAGCCGGGTTGTTGTCGGGCCTATAGCCTTTGTTGTATCCAATGCACTCAGCTGTTTCTTGATATCATGTGGAATGAATCGAATTGGCTGAAGACTGGCTTCTGTGTTGGTGGGGATAGTGGGTGGAGGCCGAGATGGATCATCCACTTGGCACTTCTGGCTGAAGATGGTTGCAAACGCATCAGCCTTGTCTTTTGCAATCACGTGCTGGATTCTGCCATCATTAAGGATGGGGATGTTCACAGAGTCTTCTCCTCCCATTAGTTGTTTAATTGTCCACCATCATTCACGACTGGATGTGGCAGGACTGCAGAGCTTTGATCTGATCCATTGCTTGTGGAATCGCTTAGCTCTGTCTATAGCATGTTGCTTCCACTGTTTAGCATGCATGTCGTCCTGTGTTGTAGCTTCACAGGTTGGCACCTTATTTTCAGGTCCACCTGGTGCTGCTTCCCCATCATGTGTTCCTGAACCATTTGAGTCAAAATGCAGTCCATGACCAAGGGCAGGAAATGAATCTCTTTACTCCTGCTCACACTAATAATCTCTTGTTACATCCCAGCAGATTAAAATTTCCCAATCGGATTTGTGCCCAAATTTACCTCCATAATCTGTTTCTATAATTCAGGACCCATAGTTTCACTCCGACTTCTTGCTTCTTTTACCTGTTATTCCATATCTCAATCCATTAGGCCTCCATTTTTTCCATACTGAATCTATGAATAATTATTTCCATTAACTTCATATCTTCTGTCACATAAAAAGCAAGCCCCTTTCCTGGCCTAAGCTCACGTGTAGAATAGATAAGTCATAAAATGTTGTGGGGTGGTTTAAAGACTGCTTGTAGGCAGGTGGGTGTTGGCAGCCCATGTAGTTAAACTGCTTGTACACATGCAGGGCTTGATCTGTTGTGCGAGATGATGGAGGTTAAGTTGTTCGGCTTTTTGTGTGCTGAAGAGTCAGATACCATTTTATGCAGGACAGCTATGTTTGAAGCCAATTTTAAGTATGGAATGGATGCCTCAGGCACCATTAGCGTAGAGCTTGAGAGATTCACAGGCACACATTCTCAGCATAGAAATAGTCTGGGAGCATGCAGGGAAAGAACCCTGCAACCAGATTCTAGTCATAGCAAAAGAGGAAAGTGAAAACATCACAAGGTGGATTTAGTTCTCGAAACTTTTACCACATTATAATTGCGCGGCTCCGAAGCCACCCGCCGAGGCCAGGTAGATAGCTGGATCAGCTGCCGGGCCATTCCATGGTGGGTCTTGCAATCAGGAAGGGGGTGAGGAGTCCGCGGCAAAAGAGCATAAGTCAATGAAGAGTAAAATTTGGGGGGGGGGGGGGTTTAAAACGGGCGTCCGACTCAAACCAACTCCATTCCCGCTGGACGGATTAGGTTAAAATCAGGGATAGGATAGAATGAGGGCATGAAGGATCAGGCAGCATTTGAAGAGGATGCACCCTACAAGATGTTACAGCTCTAAAGAATTTACAGGTGATGCACATCTTATGAAGATCTTAGTAAGAAGCATTGTATGAGAAGCATGCATTTCACCAAAGAGGCTGTACCACCTTCTGCATGAAGACCTGCAGCCAAGATCATCTGCCTGGACAGCCACTCCGAACCCTCTCCAGAAATATCTGAGGAAGTAGACTTCTATGAGAACTCAGTTATGAAGCAAATAATGGGCCACGTGAGTTCTATGTCTGCCTTATTTGGCTCTATGGGGAGCTCTGTGCAGCAAAAAGTGTTGAAAGTTCTGAATGAGTCTGAATCCAAAATTTCAAGAGACCTGAACCACAAGGATAAGATGATCAAGAAAGTCTCCAGTGACCAGCAGCACATTGTGTGTATCTCAAATGGACGTTCATATTGCCGCTATGAAAAGCCTTGGGTGACAAAATATGTGGAGCTGTGAGGGCTCAACTCATAGGAGCAACACTGAAAATCACTTTGCAGCAGGAATTGCAGCAGTTCATATAGTTACATCATTCTGTCCCTAGATATCACCCATTATACACTATCGCCCAAAGTCAGAATTACCCCCAATAACACTAAACTTACCACTGGAAGCACAAATGCTTTTTTACTTGATTTTCCATCCATTTGAGCACCAACCTTCCTGGGTGCTAATAGCAGAAAATGTATCTGATTAGCTCCATTCAAAGCCTAGCAATGAACTACAAGCTGTACGATCATGAAAATAATTTTTGCAATCATTGTGCTGAAGGTAGTTTGTAAATAATTGATCCCATTTTCAGGGAATGAGTAAGTTCCTCGGTATGTGCAAAAACATTTTTGTGCATTTTGCAAAACTTTAAAAGAGTGAGCAAAAAGTTTTTCTTTCTCTTTTGCGTGCACAGCTCTGCGTGTTTAATTTATTTCACAGTGGCAGAATAACTACTGCATAACGGGACACGGATTTTATCAGGAAATACACCTATACATACCGTAGACATATTTCAACATGGGCTATGTATGTAGGAAGTGTACACCATTTCTATGGCTGCTGTGCTATTAGGAGCTCAACAAATCAATATCAGCTCCTCCACAGAGCAACACTGCTTATCCTGCCTTCATCTGCTGTGTACAGTTTAGCCAATTCATACATACACGTACAGCAGCCATTCAGAGATAAAGATGTAATTAAATTGTCATGTTTCAACTTCAATCTGCATTGGAATTTTAACATAGAAATCCACAATATATACATTACAAGCTCATACCAGTGAAACACAAAAGCAGGTGATTAGAAATTTTGGAATGCTGCTGAACGGATCAGAGCAAATTATCTCTGTGACCTGCTGAAATTCAGATGATCCATGCACTCATCACATGGAGTCTGCATTTGTCTTTAAGCAGTTTCTCTAAAACATGGAGAGGATACAAATCAGGGATTTTATTCTGGAAGGTTTACTGATATTAGTCATTGTCCGCAAAAATGCATCCACGTGTACTTACATTCACACGTAACTAAGATTCCTTGGATTCCCAGCTCTGGAAACTACATCCATCACAATGTCATGCACGGTGATTTTGATAACGTCACGCTCCTGGAATGTAACTTTGATTTTTTTTCTACTTCATAAACTATTAAAGTTGTTTCATGCTCTACAGAAGCATTTCAAAAGAATTTTTTCCCAATTCATATTATAATATATACTCACATTTATGCTGCTTTCTTCATTGGAGTTTTGCTGAAAGAGTGGCTCCTCGTCAGTAGATATATCACTGCCATCATTGGGTGAACTACGGTGCATATTTCTCCAAATTAAGGTGCTCATCCTGTTCTTATGAATAAAATTCCCATCAGAAAATCATAAGAAAGCATGAGGTTTTATGGATGCACAATCAATTTCCAAATCCATCTGGAATTTTCATAACCAGTTGCTAACAGTAGTGAAAACAATATGCTTTATGGCTCATGTCCATTTCAGGAACTTTAAGCCATGCTTACCGTTCATTGTATCAGTGGCAGTAAATACAAGATATGAATGGGCTGTAATTCTGGTACTCTCTTTATACACCATGGTGTGGAGTTTCTCTTTTATAATCACATTGAATGAAAGCTCCAGAGTTGCTGACTCGTGCAAGCTGTTGAAAGCTTTTAGCTGCCTCTTACACTTTTGATTTGTGTTCTTTGCCTTACCCTGGATGTTATTGGTTGTTATTTACATATTTATTAGACGTGATGAATACCATATCAACTATTAATTTAAAGGCACATTGTTTTCAAGAAAAATTTGTCAAATCTTTCTCCATTCCTGTACAAACACAGAGCATAACGATATTTAAATGTGTTCAAATGTATTATCATGGTGACTTGTGTATCATTTTCATAACAGTGACACATTCTTTTGACTCATCTTTCTTCCCAAGCAATTTAAAGTTTGGTACATAGCTTCTTCATGAAAGTATTGTCATTTTGAATGTTTCTAAATATAGATTAAGCTCAGCGAGGAGTTGTGGGGAACCTGATTTATTCCATTAGCAGGGAAAATCTCATAATTCATGTATGAGCTCATGTATATCTTATTGGTTCATCAAGTAAGTAACTGAGCCCTACTGACCAGAAAATTGCCAGGTTTGATCAGGTTTGTGCTAAGTTGGCTGATCTCATCCAGGGAGCAGTAGAAGCCCTACTAATAACTGTGGTTTAGGGAGGCGAAAGTTAATCGGGTTTCTGCTCCTGATTACTATCCAGCGACCCCTGCTGGAAATATATGTGTGTGGACCGCAGGTGAGGGCAGGATCAGGCTAAGCCCTGATGTCCGCCATGGGGAATAGCTGCCAGTACTCATTTGGGCAAAGCCTTCATGCATGTATGAGCCTGTGCCAATGAAACTGTACCCTAGCAAGGAGTCAGTGCCTTGAGGAGGGGACAGAGAAAAACTGGTAGATAAAAAGTAGATGAGTAATAATGGTCTCATTGATAGGTCAAATAAATTAATCAAAAGTTTTCTTTCTCATCATGTACTTTCAGGAGGAATTTTCCAGGTTCGATAAATTCTCCACCCATTTGTTAGATTTTGGACTGAAATCTGGGTTTAGGTCAATTTCTCATCAGTTTGAATTATTCCACCCTATGTTTATTTGAGCAGAGGTTTTCCACAGATCCTTGAAAACTCTCAATTTAGCAGATTATTAGGTGGCAGATTCAACTCGACTGAGAGTCAGTGTAGTCATTGAATCTGAGTTAACACTTCTGCAACTGATTTAGACCTACTCAGGGGAGGTTTGAAAGTTGCTCTGATTGTAGGCCAGAAACGATTTTTTTTTCTGGAATGTATTCTTACATTTATAATACAACGCATTGGGCAACTTAAAAAAAAATTACAAATACCTATAGATTTAAAGCAATAAAATTTTATTCCACAAATTTTATCAATATTATTATATCATTCCACTATGTGGAGGTAGTGAAGGTCATTTTTAATGTAGGCACCTAGGTGGTAACCTGGTACAGCGGGTTCTAGAATGGGCGGGCCATCCACTCCACTAAGTTACTTCCCTAGCAGCAAAATAGAAAGCGACCTCTAGCACCTTTGCAAAAAACGCTTTTGAAATTGTGATTAAAAAATGGTGTGTACTAATGGATCTCTCAGGGCATTGCTAATGGGTTGTTGGGGCTCTGCAGCATGTTTTGGATGTTTAGCTGTTAATTGGTTCTGCCCCATTAAGCCCACTGCGCTAAATAGGCAAATCCAGACAGTTGTAACTGGTTGTAAACTGCTGATGTCCATCAGAGGTGGCAAATGTAATTGCTTGCACATTTCCGACTCCTTGGAGGTGAAATTCGCATTGGGCGCTGGCACGAAATGGACGATAGCGAATCAGCAGCACGTTTTGCACACTGCCCGATTTTCTTTTCCATTGATTTCCGCCCAAGGTGAATTTTACCCTTTTTATTCTTTATATTCTTGTCAAAAATTATTTTGTATCTGTAACTAAGTTGTGACAGTTTGAAATATGAGCTGACTCTGGAGTTCTGAATGGTGGCAACCTGACTCAGTAAGGGAGAGGTGTGGTGGAATCTCACAAGGAATTCAAACTAATTATCAAAGGCACAAGATCACATTAATACCTTTAACAGTCACTGTTTTCTTCTGACATTTTTCTGCTTCAGTTTTAAACGGAATCCATCTGAAAAAGCCTGGTGACCCATTTTAACCAGAAATTCCTCTCCAAGCCCCTCTGGTGATCAAAACTAGTCCAGGAGAAACATTGATCACGATTTATATTACTTATTATTCTGCCTACAGTTTGTGTGCCATGGTCTCCACCCTACTAGGAAATGGTCCAGTTCTCTTTTAAAGGCATGCAACGAATCCGCATTTACTGCATGAGCCAGCAGCTTGTTCCATAGGTTGTCTATCGTCTGGGAAAAGAAGAACCTCCTGACAAATAACCTAGTTCTACCCTTACGCAACTTAAATGCATAATCCCTGGTCCTTCCTGCAAAACCCTGGCTCCACATTCAGGTAAGTATTTTTCTTAAACTTACCTTTGTGGTGGCAGTCTGCTGCAGTCCCTTTAAGGACCATTGGTTAGGCTGCATGTAGACCTGGATTTCCTGAACGCAGCCAGCCCAGCGCCAGCTGCCTTCAGGGCAAACAAATTTAGTAAAGGAGGTATCAAACAGGCGTTGGGCCTCTTATTTGCAAATGCAAAGGGCCTAACACCTGTTTCAGGCATGGGCCCTGGACGTCTCTTTTAACGCCGAGGGAATGTATGGGCACACGCTGCCCGCCATATTGGATGATTTGGCACCTGTTTTACGCCTGAAAAATGGGCATAGCATCATTGAATTTCTAGGTCCGTATCTTCAAATTTGAATCAAATTACAGAACCACAGAATATGATTGGGATTTTCCACTTTGGTGGAATCCTGGCTCACCTTTGTCATGGCTGGAGGTATGCCTCCACAAAGGAGCGCTTCAGACCCTGGATGATTTTATGGGGTAAGGCTGTTTTGAAAAATTGAGACAGGCTAAGGGGGGTCTTTCTGAAGTGGAGGTGAGGGGCTGCTGCAGTGCAAAACGGCCAGTGGCCTCTGTGCTGCCTGAAGGATTTTTTAAAAATCAAATAAATTGCCTTAGTATATGCCATTGATTACCCTGTGTCCAGCATTACTAGGGCGCAAATGATGCAAATGACATAATGATATGATTGTAATTTCTGTCATTTGTATGGTTTTAGAAAACGTCCGCCTACATTTGGGTAGAGGGATTCTTTGCAATCCGTCATTTCAGGCTCCCAAAGAATTCTTCACCACATTTCACTTGAATTATCCTGGAGAGCTGGTGTAACTAGAGCGGAAAATGTGAGCCCATGTTTTTATATTGTTGCTTTAAACTGTTTATAAACAACTTTTGGTGCAGAATTGTTAATACAATTCCCATAGGGTTGGTGGTTTTTAAATTATTTCACTCCATTAAGATTACTTTTGCCATCATGTTGCTCGTTGCTGTCTTTTTAGTTTTTATTAGGACATCCTTCAATTCATTTAAAATACATTCTGACAACATGGAATATGTAACTGTCATCTTATGAGCTAGTTGAGGAATATATTACATGACATTAAATGATGTTAAGTTACCACATAATTCTTATTTTATGTTCTTGCATATATTTTCAGTATACTTTCGTGATAAATCAATCTCAGCTACTCATCGTTTATAAAGTACATCCTCTTTTCTGTTTGTAGGTGACATTCATTATTTGTGTACTATAGCACAAGTACCCAATATCAAACAGCTACAACTTCCATAAGTTCCAGCAAATTGCCAACAACCAGACATGCAACATCATTATTCACAGAAAGTGGACAAAGATTGTGTAAATCTAAAATTAAATGCAGCGAAAGTAACAGTTGGAGTAATTATAGCTGCTGTAGGAACATTTTCAGCATTCAACATCACTGAAATCAAATCTTTGTTTTATTTAACAACTGCAGTATCCTTCTGCTCTGCTTTCTTACAGATCTACCCTGAAACCTATTACAAGTTAAAAGCATAATGTACTGTCAGCACTTTTTTCTTTCTAATCTGTTTCTTTTAAAACGTATGTAAATGTAAATGTTATTACAGTAATCAATTTACCAGCAACCCTGATTCTAATTTGGCCCAGTATACATGAAACGGAATGGAGATTGACAGCTAGATAATGGGAAAAGGGATACTGGCATTTTAAGAGCAACATGTGCTTAAGAACTATTGCTTAAAGCAGTGCTGTCCAATAGAAATCATTGACTAGCCACAGGTATGGCTTCGGCCTCACCGATTTAGCCACATGCAGTAATTTTAGTAGAAAATGCCTTACATACAATAGAGGTAAATGTGCAACCATCTTCAGCCAGAAGTGCCGAGTGGATGATTCATCTCGGCCTCCTCCAGAGATCCCCACCATCACAGAAGCCAGTCTTCAGCCAATTCGATTCACTCCACGTGATATCAAGAAACGGCTGAGTGCACTGGATACAGCAGAGGCTATGGGCCCCGACAACCTCCCGGCTGTAGTGCTGAAGGCTTGTGCTCCAGAACTAGCAGTGCCTCTAGCCAAACTGTTCCAGTACAGCTACAACACTGGCATCTACCCGACAATGTGGAAAATTGCCCAGGTATGTCCTGTCCACAAAAAGCAGGACAAATCCAATCCGGCCAATTGCCGCCTCATCAGTCTACTCTCAATCATCAGCAAAGTGATGGAAGGTGTCGTCGACAGTGCTATCAAGCGGCACTTACTCACCAATAACCTGCTCACCGATGCTGTTTGGGTTCCGCCAGGACCACTTGGCTCCAGACCTCATTACAGCCTTGGTCCAAACATGGACAAAAGAGCCGAATTCCAGAGGTGAGGTGAGAGTGACTGCCCTTGACATTAAGGCAGCATTTGACCAAGTGTGGCACCAAGGAGCCTTAGTAAAATTGAAGTCAATGGGTATCAGGGGCAAAACTCTCCAGTGGCTGGAGTCATACCTAGCACAAAGTAAGATGGTAGTGCTTGTTGGAGGCCAATCATCTCAGCCCCAGGGCATTGCTGCAGGAGTTCCTCTGTGCAGTGTCCTAGGCGCAACCATCTTCAGCTGCTTCATCAATGACCTTCCCTCCATCATAAGGTCAGAAATGGGGATGTTCGCTGATGACTGCACAGTGTACAGTTCCATTCGCAACCCCTCAAATAATGAAGCAGTCCGAGCCCGCACGCAGCAAAACCTGGACAACATCCAGGCTTGGGCTGATAAGTGGCAAGTAACATTCGCGCTAGAGAAATGCCAGGCAATGATCATCTTCAACAAAAGAGAGTCTAACCACCGCCCCTTGACATTCAATGGCATTACCATCGCCGAATCCCCCACCATCAACATCCTGGGGGTCACCATTGACCAGAAATGTAACTGGACCAGCCATCTAAATAGTGTGGCTACAAGAGCAGGTCAAAGGCTGGGTATTCTGCGGCGAGTGACTCACCTCCTGACTCCCCAAAGCCTTTCCACCATCTACAAGGCACAAGTCAGGAGTGTGATGGAATACTCTCTACTTTCCTGGATGAGTGCAGCTCCAACAACACTCAAGAAGCTCGACACCATCCAGGACAAAGCAGCCCACTTGATTGGCACCCCATCCATCACCGTAAACATTCACTCCCTTCACCACCGGCGGACAGTGGCTGCAGTGTATACCATCCACAGGTTGCACTGCAGCAACTTGCCAAGACTTCTTTGACAACACCTCCCAAACCCACGACCTCCACCACCTAGAAGACAAGAGCAGCAGGTACATGGGAACAACACCACCTGCACGTTCCCCTCCAAGTCACACACCATCCCGACTTGGAAATATATCGCCGATCCTTCATCGTCGCTGGGTGAAAACCCTGGAACTCCCTACCTAACAGCACTGTGGGAGAACCTTCACCACACGGACTGCAGCGGTTCAAGAAGGCGGCTCACCACCACCTTCTCAAGGTCAAATAGGGATGGGCAATAAATGCTGGCCTCGCCAGTGATACCCACATCCCATGAATGAATAAAATAAAAACTTCACGTGTATATGTACTGAACAAACATCTGCAACGATTCAATGCAAAACTTTGCAGTCTTTCTCCTTCACCAAAGTTTGGAATTCTGGCATGAATTTATCAGGTGCAGCACATCTTGGTGCAACTTCTAGGTTTTTGTCCAGCAGTTGCAAGTGGTTGTTTTATTTCACAGAGTGATTGCTGAGAATGTTGACTCGCACAACGAGATGGCCAGGAATGTCCCTGCTCCATCCAGTACGCGGTTGGATGCTGCTTGCCCTTTGCTGTGACATACTCTGTTGGAGCTGCTTGATTGGTTGGGCTTGCTTTCTTCTGCTGGCCTGGACTGATTATTCCGATTGGTCGAGCTAACCGCAATGACAGCTCCCCTCTCCATACAATGCTGCTGGTGTTTCCATGGGGCTGATGACATGGTTTTCATCCATGTTACACAACATTTTAGCAGATAACTAATAAGCAATAACCAAGGAAGTAAAGCACACACAACGATCAAAAAACACTTGCCGATTCTGCTTTCCATCTTACCATTTTACCAATAATCACACGAAAAGGTCAAAGTACACATGCATATGCTGTGCAAATATGAGTATCGAGATTGCATGCCTAATGAAGGTGTTTATTACTTATTTTTTATTTGCTAATCGAAAATGCAATTGACAACTTCTGGATTCCCAATTAGCCACATGTGGCTAGTGACTACTGTATTGGAAAACCCTGGGTTAAAAAACTGCTATAAACAAAATTATTAAGAACATAAAGTTTTAGTTAGTATAGGCAGAGATAATGGGCTCGAATTTAGCAGGCCTGCGGGTTCCCAGCGGGTGGTCCTCCGGGAGCGTGGAAAACGCGGACGGCTAATCGTGTGCGTCCCCCACGCGATCGCGGGATAATTGGACTGATTAAGCCCTGCTTCCGGGTTCTGCGCTCCCCAGCTGCGTGCCGGCCGGCTGCGCATGCGCAGTACCGTCGACGCGATGTAGGAGCTCCAGTTAAAGGGGCAGTCTCCCAAAGCCCCTCCTGCTACAAGCAAGCGGTTTGAGACGATGGCTCAGCAAAGGGGAAAGGCTGCGCCCCGTTTTTCAGACCTAGCACTGCAGCTGATGCTGGAGGGCGTGAGGAGGAGGAGGGAAACACTCTTCCCAGAAGATGGACGCAAGTTCCCTGCCGTCGCAACCAGGAAGGCATGGGCAGAGGTGGCGGCGGAGGTGAGCAGCAGGGGCAACACCCCAAGGACTTGGGAGCAGTGCCGCAAGCGCTTCAATGACCTGACTAGGTCTGGCAAGGTGAGTACACCAACGCACCCTCCCACATCCCGTCCCCACCATCACGCCAAGCAGATCACAACCCCCTCCAGCACAGCCACCACTGCGCTCCATCAGCAATCCTCACAGCCACTCATTCACCATCCTCGCCGTGCACGCAAGTACCCACCGTCCCTGACCCCACCCGAACACTACCACACACCCCAATCCCCATGCAATGGGATGGGCACGTGGCCGACGCTTCCTCCCATCCGTTCCGCGCCACGCTCAACCCAACCACACCGATGCTCGATGCGTCTCACGATGCAATACGCACCCACTCACACATCTGTGTTTTGCCTTCACAGGAGAAGAGAAGCAAGAACAATAGGGAAAGGGCACGCACCGGAGGTGAGCCGCCGCAAGTGGTGGAGCTCACCGACGCAGAGGTGGAGGCGCTCGACCTCGCCCGCACGCGACATTGCCTGTCGGTGGCCGATGGCGAGTGTGTCGCTGCCGAAACGGCCGGTAAGGGAAAGCTGACACTCAACACCCATGATCGCGAGTTACCGTCTCATCACCTGCCATCAGGCGCACTGTCAAGTTGGTCCACATGCCTCAAAGTGCCCTCTGTTCTCTTGCAGGTCCGTCTTTGGGTGAAGCGATCGTGGAGGGCGATTCCTCAGAGGACATGGCAGTCTCTGAGGGTGCATCGTCACATCAGAGCCAACCCTCCACCAGCGCAGAGACACGCACCTCGGTGGGTCCCCCTCGCCAACTAGTTGGGGTAGCACTTGGTGAGTCACCGCGCACGAGTGAGCATGAGCAGACCCTGGTGGCAGGGGCAGCCGCGGAGGGTCCGCAACGGAGGGAGCACTCATCTCCAGGCTCTGCTCAGCCGGACCCAGATGCTGAACCCAGGGGGCCACCAGTGAAAAGGAGAGTCGTCGAGGGCCACCAGCTAATTGCTGAGGTACTGGCAGAGGTGCCGCGCGCATTGTCCACAATAGCGCAGGCGATGGAGGAGTCCACCTCCTGCATGTGGGCATTGGTGGCGCAGGCACAGGAGGGTACCGGCGACACAGTGTCGCGGGTAGGTGCGGGACTGTCTGCGGTGGAGGACAGGCTGGCCTCCCTCGAGCGTCACGCACAGCTCCAGATCGAGTCCATGCAGGCCCTGACAACGTCTGTACGGATTCAGGGTGAGCAACATTCCGACGCCATCAACAGGCTGAGGGATACACTAGGGGTGGCCTTGCAAGGCCTCACACATGCCATCCAAACTGCCGTCCAGCAGGGTGGAAGGGGTGATGTGGGCCGAGGCCAAGAGAGGGATGATGGTGACCGGGGACATGGAAGCGGGGACGCTTCTCAAGGCGCCCCCACGTCCCACCCGTCGCCCACCTCTCAACCAGTACCCGCAATGGTGCCTCCTCTCCAGGTGGTCGAGTCTGCCCCTGCCCCGGTGCAGGAGGAGCAGTCTGTGGAGGTGCCCTCACGGGCACCGAAACCCAGGGGCCGTCTGCCAAAAGCATCTACCCGGTCAAGGCGAGAACACGAGCAACCTGCCACTACCTCTGCTGGAGCCACAGGGGTAGCACCACGTAGGGGTACCCGGAAAAGAATTGCAAAGGCCTTATAATCACAAAGGGAATACACCAGGGTGTTTATTATTTTGTACTTTTTTTCTTATATAATGTCACATTCGAGATATTAAATAGTCTATTCTCACCACTCCTGCCACCTCTCGTCCATTCTTCCGCAGCTTGTGCAATAGTTGCGTTCCGTGGAGGCCATCATGACGGCGAACACCTGCTGCCACCCATTGGGCACACTGCTGTGGGTGCAGGATTACTGGCAGCACTCTTCAGTGGAGGGGGCTGGTATGGCCGCTCGCATGTGCAGGTGAGGAGATGCGAGCGCCTCGCAGTGTCTGAATCTAGGAGAACCGTTGACGTATGAGTGCCTCCCTGGCCCGGCGACCATCCCGGTGAGTCGCGGCTCGGCGCATGGGTCGTCCAACATCCTCTGGCGCGTCCTCCTCCTCCACCTCCTCCTCCTCCGCCTCCTCCTCCTCCTCCTCCTGCTCGCCCTCGCCTTCCTCAATGTGGGTGGCGGGTGTGGATAGGGCCTCCTCCAGCGGCACCCCTCTCTGTTGGGCCATGTTGTGCAGGGCACAGCAGACAACTATGATTCGTCCCACTCTGAATGGTGTGTATTGCAGCGCTCCCCCAGAACGATCAAGGCACCTGAAGCGCATCTTGAGAAGCCCTATGGTCTGCTCAATTGTAGACCTGGTAGCAGTGTGGCTGTCATTGTACCGACGCTCCGGCTCGGTGATGGGGTTCCTCAGAGGTGTCATGAGCCACGTGTGGAGGGGATACCCCTTGTCGCCGAGGAGCCAGCCGTTGCCGGCGTTGGGTGCCTGAAGGATGGGCGGGACAGCGGACTCCCTGAGGACGAAGGCATCGTGGCAGCTGCCGGGGTATCTGGCGCACACGTGTAGGAATCTCTGGCGGTGGTCACAGATGAGCTGGGCGTTCATGGAGTGATAGCCCTTCCTGTTGATGAACAGCCCTGGCTCATGCGGAGGTGCCCGTATTGCGATGTGGGTGCAGTCGATTACACCCTGCACCCGTGGGAAGCCGGCCATGGCATGGAATCCAACCGCCCTCTCCATCTGGCTGCGCTCGTCCATGGCGAAGTTGATGTAGTGGGAGGCCCTGCGGAACAACCCATCGGTGACCTGCCTTATGCACTTGTGTGCAGAGGACTGACAGACCCCGGTGATGTCCCCGGTGGCACCCTGGAAGGAACCGGATGCGAAGAAGTTGAGGGCAGTGGTGACTTTGACGGCGACAGGTAAGAAGATGCTGCTTGGTCCATCAGGGAGCAGCTCGTCGTTAAGGAGGCTGCAGATGTCGGCGACTACCTGGCGATTGACTCTGAGCCTCCGTATGCACTGCTCCTCGGAGAGGTCCATGAAGCTGAGCCTCGCTCTGTACACCCTGTGCAGAGGGTAGTGCCTCCTGCGACGCATCTCCCTCTGCGGTTGCCCTCCCTCCTGCTGTGCAGGTGGGTGTGCCGCAGCACCGTGTTGGGGGGCCCCACCTCTCCGAGGCGGACGGCGTGGACTGCGATGCTGCTGGGGCTGGTCATCCTGTTCGTCCTCCGACGATGTCAACGCACCACCCATCTGGCAGGTGTTGGTCTGAGGGGTTGTGCAGGGTAGGTGGGTGGGTCCTCGGACTGGGGCTGCGGTTTCGTGTCGGTCTGTCCTCTGGCTTGGCGGGGGGTGGTGGAGGGCAGGGGTTGCCCTATGTGACGCGGTGGCCTCCTGTGTGGGTGAGGGCTCTCCCCCGTGGAGCGCACCTTGGCACCTGCCAAAGGCTGCTGGCTGCAACACGCCTGGTTTGAAAGGTACTGTTTCCCCCGGTGTGGGAAACTGACTGCGTCGAACCTAAAATCCC